>NW_026596120.1:13052274-13163200 GCF_907164565.1 Psammomys obesus
TAATAATAATAATAATAATAATAATAATAATAATAATAATAATAATAGTAATAAATCCCACAAAGTCTTTCTGCTTCTTCTGATGTAATTGTTCTGGAGTGGATCCTGGATGCTATAATTTCTGAGACAATTCTGCTGGACAGTCGATGTTGAAAGTCATCAGCTGAGCACCAGTAGCAGCAGGCTTGCCTTTTCTAACATGCTCACCTTGTCTTTCCAGTTTCTTTACATGGTCCTTCCTCTCCTCTATTCCAAGTCCCCAGGTGAGTTGCAGGGGAAGATCAGAAGGACAAACCTTCTACAGTCTATTGTCTGGTTAATTCTTCTGTTATTTGTGAGGTTTCATACAAGTTGACTTTTTATCAGTAATAAAATTCAGGCTACTTAAGAAATTAATGAGAAATTCTCAAAAGAAAGAAAACCATCTCAAAGTGTTGGGTAAGCCAACTATTCAAAGACAACCCACTGCTGATACTACTAACATAGTAGTCTAATTTTCATAGATGTCTTGTTTTCTCTTGAGAACAGTGCTTTACTGTGTGCAATAGGAGTTGGCAACTTAATAGCCAAAAGGCCAAGTCTAGTTTGCTTTCTGTTTCTGTTTTTTTTTTGTTTTTTTTTGTTTTTTTTGTTTTTTGTTTTTTGTTTTTTGTTTTGTTTTTTTTTTGAGATGGGTCTTAAGAACTAGCTATATAGATGATGCTGGCTTTGAACTCAGAATTATTCATTTGCCTCTGACTCCCAAGTGCTTGGATTAAAAACATGTGTTCCCATACTCTGTTACTAATAAAGTTTTATTGAAACACAGGAATGCTTGTTGCTATTTATTGTCCTCTGGCTGCTTTTACACTTCAGGGGCAAAGCTGAGTGCTTGAAACAGAAATCACCTGGCTTCCTAGGTGAGTCTTAAGTGTTCGGTATTAACAAAAACCTTGTCAGTCCCTGGTATATACCAATTTGTAATTGCTTTTCTCACATTTTGCCTTTCACGAGCTTTCCCCCATGCTATTATAATTACTTCCCAAGCATCATTTCTAATAACAGGTTTCATTGCACATAATATATTTAAGTGGTGGTGTAGTTTTTCTCTTATGATAAGACATTTATGTATTTTTACCACCTTTTTACGCAACCCTTAAAATGCTTCAGGGAGTACGTTTGGGCATGAACTATTTCTCTCTTTCTTTCTCTCTCCATCTCCCCTACCCTCCTCTCTCTCTCTGCACTCTGTCATTGAGCTACATCCTTACCCTTGTTTTCCTAATGCATTAAGATGGCTGTCCAGGTTGTTTAGCTAGCAGGTAGCAGTAGCAGTAGCAGGCAGCAGGTAGGAGCATATAAACATTCTTGATACAGATGATAAAATCCCTACGCAAAGGCTGGGCAGAAACTTATACCTTATACTCTTTGATGACACAGTAGAGAACCCTTTCCATGTGTTTGCCAGAATTGAACATTGTCATTTTTAACATTTTCTTATTTTAGAGAGGCAAGCAAGTATTATTACCTTAATTTGCATTTCTCCTCCTTTGGCAAGGACTGAGCTTGTTGCTAAATGGCTGCATTTCTTCTACCTTATGGCTGCCTCCATCTTGCTTGGACTCCTTCCCAGGTCCCAGGGGAAGATTCTGGCTTGTCTCTTACCTTAGCTTGGAGCATGGCTCCTGCCTCTGCTCGGTTCTTTTCCACATCTCTCTCCCACTGAATTCGGATCGTCTCAAGGACATCATCCAGACCAGTGCCCATGGGAACATCTGTTTGCTCCAGCTCAGACCCTGCCAGCTGTTTGTACAGAACCTTCACATCCTGAAAGCAACAGTGGACATCTTAGGTCAGCCCCAGGGGAGGGAAGAGAAGATGTAGGATTCTAGCCAGAAGCAGGTCGGCTCTGTGGGCACGGCCTTGCCTCTGTCTGTCTATCTGTCTATCTGTCTATCTGTCTGTCTGTCTGTCTATCTTGCACCACGCATAGGCATCACAGAGACTGGGAAAGTCCCAGATCTTCTCAGTGTAGGTGTCCTTTCCTTTCCCCAAGGACGTGTTTCTTAGAGCTTCCCAAGCCCATACCTATGTCCAAAGCAAAACACGAAATAAACACATAATCAAAAGCAGGTACACAGTATTGTAATCTATAGTAAGTAACTACAGAAAATGCAAGTTAGGCATAAGGTCAGGATGTACTAAAGGGGATTAATTAAAGGTAATTCTGGAGTCTAAGGGGTTGCTGCTGGAGCGTGGTGTTCAGCAGCTGAACCAGGACTAGGAAGGAGCAGGCTTGTAGTCACTGTCAGCTTGATGCCAGCATGGTCAGTGAGCTGTGACTCCCAGCTTGGAGCACCCTGCACCATGAGTCAGAGAGGGATGTGTGTGGTGGCTTGTCATCAGTGTTTCCTGCTCGAGGTGCCCTCTGGGCCTGTCACTTAAAGACATAACCTTATTTTGTAAAGGAGTGTGTGGGAGCTACATGTGGGCCTGTCTTTAGAATGACTCAGTTTGTCCTGTTCATGCAGTGTTGAAAAAACAATATTTGAAACAGAATATGTTAGAGAGATGCTCCCTCAAGGTCCAAGTAGTTCTAACAGTCTCTCCTGATTATGACTGTCCCTTCCACTTATGTACCTTCTGGGTCCTGGAAGACATTTGGGTTTGAGGCTTTGGGTTTGATGGATGGATAATTTGGCGCATGACAAAGACTTTAAAGCCCTTTACTTTTCCCTGTAGGCCTGGGTGAGCAACAAAGAGAAGAGTCCCTAAGCCCCATGTTAGAAGGTTACAACCCCACAGGTGAGTTGCCTCGCTTTGAGGGGGCAGCCCAGCACCCCGCACCCCACCTACCTCTTCATAACTCCTTGACAGAAAGCCCAGTTCTTCTTTCAGGCTTTCTATTTGATGCTCCAGATCCGTCTTTGTCAAATTAGCTTCGTCAATGACTTTGTACAGGGAGCTTACTTCCTCTTCTGCTGCTTTCCTGAATGGCTGCTCATTTTCATATCTGCAATGGAGGGACTTAATCAGCATAGCTGGGTAGTGCCCAGAGGGGCAGACAAAACCAGATTGTAGATATTGCCCAAAGGCCCACATGTGATAGGCAGTGAATGCTGAATGCCGGTGTTTTGGTAGCTTTGGGGGCATTGTTACTGCTCTTGCTGAAGGATTGTTATCCTGAAAACATCAGCAGGCAGCTAATGGGAGCTTTGTGAGGCCTTTGGAGCCTAGGGAAGGCTGCTTCAGGGTTCGCAACACAGGAAGGCAATACGAATCTTTTTCCCTGTACTGAGTAGTCCTCTTCACTCAAGAATCTTCTACTATCGTTGAAGACCTGCTAAGAATCAAGCTGGGCATCCAGAAATGGCCAATGTGCTGCAATTCCAGGCAGTGGCTGCAAACTCAATTGGGCAGTGTAAAGGAGGAACCAGGTCAAAGAGTGGGCTCAGAAAGAGGTGGCGATGAATGCTATCAGAGCACATACTTCACTGAACCTACAGGGGGCGCTGCTGCCCAGCTCCAACCAATCAGACAAAAGAACAAAAGCAAACGGCTTTTTAAATAATGAGCACGTGAGTGGACACACTTATATCAAAACTATCCAGGCTGAGTTTCAACCCTTAGAACTTCTTTCTAAACACAGTGGGGAAGGGGTGGAGTAGGGGGAGGGGAGGGTTGGGAATTGAGCCACCAAGCAAGCACAGTCTCCTCAGCTGTGTCCCCAACCCCTGTAATGGACTTTAACATTTAGAACTCCCAGGGACAGTCCCGTGAAGACTTGTGTGACAGATGGTTTTTGTTGGAGCCTCTGTTTGTGTGTTCCTGGTGCTGAGGAACTCGTTCTCTCTCGAGGCCACTCAATGGTCCGTTTGTGGAAAGCTCTAATCATTGCTCATTTCTTTGTATGAAAGTTTAACTCTCTAGCCCTATAAAAAGGTGAGTTTGACCCTGGGAATACCCAAAGTCAGTCCTCTGGTAATCCTACAAAGTATGTAAAATAAGGATCCAGGGTCGTCCTGGTTAGCACAGTGAAATCCCATCTCAAAATAAGCCAAGCGTGGTGGATCACGCCTATAGTCTCGACAATTGAAAGGTGGAGAGAGTCAGGTTTGATGGCGCACACCAGTGATCCCAGCACTCAGGGCACAGAGGCAGGCAGATCTCTGTGAGTTCAAGGCCATCCTGGTCTACAAAGTGAGTCCTGGACAGCCAGGGCTACAAAGAGAAACCCTGCTTCTAACTACCCCTCTTACCCCCCTCCCCCAGAAAGAAAAAGAAAAGAAAGTTGGAGGCAGAAGGATCAGTAAGTAGTTCAGGGTTATCTTTGGCTATATGGTGAGACCTTATCTCCAAAAACAAAACAATGAAGGAACCAAACCAACAAAACAAAACAAAGAAACAAAGCTGGCAAGATGGCGTCGAATGTGAAGACACTTGTTGCCAAGTATGACAACCTGAGTTCAATCCCTGGAAACTACACGGTAGAAGAAAAAAAACCAACCCTTACTTGTGGTATTCTGGCTTCCACATGTGTGCCATGGCAAATATAAACACACACATGTACACACACTAAATAATTTTTCTTTAAAAAAAAAAAAAACCGCACCTTTTCTAAAGCAAGTGACACTGGGCACTGTCTCTGAGCCCCTAGGGCTTGGTTTTTGCTGCTCTGGGTTCTCTTAGAGTTTCTGTTGCGTCAGGCCACCTTTCCACGGTGGCGGGAGGGACTGGTGTGCGCTCAGGGGAGTTACCTACACGGGAGTCTGGAGTCTGGGTGGGTAGGGAGATCTCCCCACTTCAGAGCCTTACCTCTCTTTAAAGTCATCTGCGCCCGCCTGGATCGTCTCCATCTGTAGCATGAGCCGGGCGTTTTCCAAGACCGCCTCTCCCACCTGGAGCAAAGAGAAGAGGGCACTGAGCGCAGAGCTCTGGAGGCCGTGAGGGAGCTTCTCAAAATGGGTCTCCCTCTCTGAAGACAAGGTAGAGGTAAGAGAGCATAAATCTTTAAGATGTTAGAGTGAGACTTAGAATAAGATTTTGGGGATAAAATAGTGATTCAAAGGCATACTGGTTCACAGCCCCTGCCACAGCTTTGAGCTCTCCACTTATCCAGGTAAGGAAAAGCTCTGGCTCCTTCAGTGAAGTCTCACAGGCTTTATAAAGCAGCTCGTGTGTGTGTGTGTGTGTGTGTGTGTGTGTGTGTGTGTGTGTGCACACATATGTATGCATTCATATATAATATGTCATGCATATATATGTGTTCAAAGTTATTTATAGGAATAGTTGTTAATGGGGCTGGGAGAGATGGCTCAGCAGATAACAGCACCAGAGGACCGAGGTCTGCTCTTCCAGAGGACCGGGGTCTGATTCCTAGCACCCACAGGGTGGCTGACAATGGTCTGTGACTCTCGTCTCAGGAGATCTGAGATCTTCTGGCCTCTGTGATCATCACACACGCATGCTGGTACATAGACAAAACACGTATACACATAAAATAATAAAATGAATGAAAAGACAGCTATTTATTTATTTATTTATTTATTTATTTATTTATTTATTTATTTGAGACAGGATCTTGTTGTATAGCACAGCTAGCCTCAAACTCACAATCTCCATCCCATAAGTGCTGGGAGTGCAGGCGTGCTCCACCACACCTAGCCAAGAATTTTCATTTTCAGTTGGCAGTAGTTACGTATTTATTTATAGAGTACAATCCGAGGTTTTAATACATGCTTTACGTTGTGGGATGATTATATCAGGCTAATTAGCATGCTCTGCGTCCCTAATCATCAGGAGAATGCAAATCAGAACCACAGCAAGATATCACCTCCTACCAGAGAGGTGTATGTTATCTAGGAGATGAAGGATAACAAGCTCCGACGATGATGGAGAGCGACTGCATGTGGCCGCGGTGAGGGGAATTAATGCAGCCACCGTGGAAATCGACTCGGAGGTTCCTCAACAAACAAACCGAACCAACAAACAAAAAACCCTCACAAAACTAAAAATAGAACAAACCGCTCTATGATTTAGCTAAATATACACTCCTGGGCAGATAGGTTTCATTTATACATCCCCGAGGGCGCGTACAGTTTCTAGTTCTTTATTGAGTAGGAGGTGGAAGACAGGAATAAGGCTAGGAGGTGAGACCTACACGGGCAAGGAGCCGATCTACTTCATCTGTTTGCAACGTGCTCAAGGGTGAGGCTCAAGAAGAGAAAAACCTGATCTTTGCTGGTGGGAAATTCAATGAGATGAAACTAAATTGGATGGTCATATTGGGACAAAGGAGTATAGCCATTGGGTCTCCCACAAATGGAGCTTTGTGAAGCGGAGAGCTGATCTGGCAGTTAAAAGTGCCTGTGGCTCTTCCAGAGGACCTGAGTTCTGTTTCCAGAAATCCAGTCTCACGACTACTTGTAACTCCAGCTCCAGGGTATCTGGTGCCCTCTTCTGGCTTCCTTTGGCACCCGTGTGGCGTGTGTACACACACATGCCGCCAAGATGAATTTTAAAGAAAGGGAGATTTTTTTTCTCCTTAGCCAACCTCTCTTTTCTCCTACTGTTTTAAGATGTCCCCGCCCCCTTCCTGAAGTGTCAGCTTCTTGTTTGTTGCTGTGTCTCCAGGGCCAGGCTGGGACCGCTACACCTTTTTTTTCTTCTTCCGGCTGAAGATCTAATCCAGGGCCTTATGCATGCTAGGCAAGTGTGCTGCCACTATCTATCCCAGCTCTCCTTGTCCATTTTATTTTGTGACAGGGTCCCCTAAGTTGTACAGGCTGTCCTTGATTCAGTCTCTAGCCCGGGAAGACCTTGACATTGCATTCCCCTGCCTCAGCGTCCCGAGTAGCCAGGATTACAGGTCTGTGCCACGAGGCTGTCATTCTTTTACTTTTGTGAGACAGGGTTTCTCTGTACAGTGCAGACTGGCCTGGAACTCACTCTGTAGACCAGGCTAGCACTGAACATCTGTGATACTTCTGCCTCTGGCTGAGCGCTGGAAGTATGGGGCAGATGCCACCATGTGTCGGCAGGCTGGCATTCTTAAATACTTGGTGAATGAATACATGAATAAAATGAGTGGTGTGACCACGGGGGACGGTTCTCAGCCACTCCCTGGCTCTGCTCTTGAGGTTATTTCCAAGAAGTCATTAAGAAAGGAGTTTCTAAATGTTTCTAAAATGTTCCTGGAATGTTCTTTTTTTTTTTTTTTTTCCATGTGGGCTCCGAGTTCAAGTTTGTGTTGCCAGGCTTGGGTGGTGTTTTTATGCCCTGAGCCATCTCACAGGCTCCTTATTTCTGTCTTGAGACTAGGTCTCACTGTGTTGCCCAGGCTTGTCTTGAGCTCACTGTATAGCTCAATCGGGCCTTGAACTTTTAACTTTCCTTATTCAGTGCTTCTAATGTTTGAATGTGGAGCCCAGATGATCGAAAGTCAAGATTCTTAAAGTAAGTTTCTTTAAATTTTTGAATAATAAAGTTTATTAAAAAAGAAAAGGAAAAAGTCAAAGAAATAAGCCAAGTGTGTGTGTGTGTGTGTGTGTGTGTGTGTGTGTGTGTCCACAAATGTACGTGTGTATTTGTGTTTGGTGTGTGTGTGTGTGCATGTGTTTATGTATTGTCTATGCATGTGTGTTTGTATTTTTGTATGTGTTTGTTTCTGTGTGTGTATGGATGAATGGATGTGTGTGTTTGTGTGTCTGCATGTATGTGTATATTTGTGCATGCTTGTGTGTGTGAGCATGCATGTGTGTAGAGAGTAGGCTACAGTTCTACAAGTGCACAAAGAAGGTGGACCCATGGCTGCTTAAGTTTTACTATGCAGAACTGACACGGGGATTTGGATAGACAAGCTTTTTTCCCCAGAGCTTTTCTTTATTTTTGCTCTGCTACGATAGCATGAGACACAGGGCTTTGTGACATCTCCCATCTATTACAAATTCCTGATATTAGTTAATACAAAGGTGCTCGAGGCCATGCCCAAAGACACTGGCTAGAAACAGAGTTCCTGGAGGTGAGACGAGGCTGGTGACCCTGTTCCTGCTCCTCGGGGGCCTTTGAGTTCTTGTTCTGGGCCAAGAACAGGGGTAATTTGGATGCTGCCTGCTGGACAGATAGGGTGGCTGTGTTCAAATGTCCATCCTTAGAGGCTGTGTGGGGCCAGGGCTGGAGGAGGCTGGAGGCCTTCCTGCTTTTCACTGGTGTTTAGCAACAATTAAGGGTTTATTCCACCCCTAAGTGGGGACTGATTATAGGCCCTGGCTTGCCAAAGTACAGCCTGCTGGTCCTGCTTTCCCACCCCCTTCCCAGACAGAGATCCTAAAATAAACTAACGGTCCCCCCTCATCACCACGAAGGGCCCTGCATCCATCACTGCCTTCCCTAACCAGGCAGAGACACCTCCGTCTCTGTGGTTGGTGGATTCTCAGCCTTTGGGGAGTGGATGGGTCCCTTGTGGTATGAGGAGAGCTGGTATCATTGCTGGGGTTTAGTGCAGACTCGGGCCTGGTATGGTAGCCCAGAGGGGTCTGGACCAAAAGCAATGAAGCCTGTGAGGGAAAACCTTCAGGAAACCTTCCCAGAGCGAAGAAAGTAAGGCAAGAGGGGAGGGAAGATGTGTTTATTGACTGCCTAAGCATGTACCCAGCAATGTGCCTGAGCTGGCTTGTCCTGGCTGTGTGAGAATGAATCATTAAATATTGTACAAGTGCTATGAGCTGGTTGTTAAACATGCCACCATGAAAAATTAAATTCTGTGAACCTAAAATTAAATAGCTTAAAAAAAAACCCAAACAAAGTATTCTATTATACTTAGAATAAAAATGCAGCAACCCCTGACCCCCTTTCAACATGTACTGAATGTTATGTCTGAGTTTGAAGGTATCTGCTTTGACTCTATCTGCGTGGTGGAAATGCTATGTTACAGCACTCTGCGCCTCTTACATTTAGTGAGATGTTGGTTTTGATACTGGCCAAGGTTAGAGTGTTTACACCAGGGGAACTGGCAAACATTATAAGCCGAGGGATTTATTTGCAGGGAGGCAATAGTTCACACTAAATATGCCCCACCTTGACTCAATACTGAATATTCGCAACTCCATTAAATGTTGGTAGCACCCTTTTCAAGCTGCCAACACATTCGATTTACCAGTAAGAATATTAGCAGCAGAGAGCCGAAGTTGCTCCAGATCACACAGCTGGAAAGAAGCAGAGCCAGAGTGCCACCCCCTGACAGTGGGACCCAAAAGGAGTGTGTGTGTGTGTGTGTGTGTGTGTGTGTGTGTTACAAGCTGAAAGGCCAATCAGAATTTAGAGATCCCCTGGACCGCTTTTTCCTTTGCTCCAGACATGCAGACAGCCAAGGCTCTTGGTTCCTCTTTGGGTTGCATCGTGGAGATAAAGAGATATTTTACCCACGGGTTCTGAGATCACTAGCCCACCCCCACTGACTCAGTCATCTCTCATTTACCCCCCGCCCCCACCTGTAACCTTCCTTCCAGAACCCCGTGAGTGGCTAGGTCTGGGGAACTTTTCTGCTGAGCGTTTTCTCAGGAGAAGAAAGAGCATTTCTATTTTAAGCAGTGAGAGATGTACATTAATTATCTGGTCCTCACTGATTTACGGCTGGAGAGGATGCAAATTAACATTGCCTCTCTGAACAACTTCCTTTCCAGGGGAGAAGGCAATGAAAACACCAAGTGTCACCAGCACAGCTACCAGACGGATGCTATGCCCATGAGAAAAGCAACCCATGACCCTGGAACCATGCGGCCAACTCTGGAGGGGGAGACTGTAGGAATGAATGAATAATGGTCTTCAGAAGTAACAGTGAAAGGTAGGCAGGCTAGAAGCTTGCTACACGGAGAGCTGGGAGAGTTACTGGTGGGGGGGTCCTCTCCTTCTCTGACCTGAAAAGTCACTATCACAGCTATATGTTTTAATGCCAGGTCTCTTGCTAAAAGAGACCGAATGTGATGAGTTGAATATAAAATGTCCCCCATAGACTCGTGTTATAGCCTTGGTCCCCAGCTGATGCTATTTGGGAAGGTTCTATAAACTTGAAAATGTTGAACCCTAGTTAGGAGAAGTAGCCCCCTGGGCCATATTCTTGAGGCTGTATCTTAAAGCCCTGACCTCTCCCCTCTCTCTACTTCCTGGTTGTCTTGCGGTCAGCAACTTTCCCTTCTGCCATGATGTTCTGCCTCACAACAGCCCAGAAACAATGGAGCTGGCTGACTGGACCGAGAGCCCTTAAACTGTGAGCCAAAAAGAGGCATCTCTTCCATTTAAGTTGTTTATCCAGGTATTTTGTTGCAGCAACATAAATCTGATGAATTCACCTGGTCAGATCAGGGTCAGTATGAACTGGTTGTGGGTTTGGGTAGTCTTGAGGGAAAGAGACTCAGGACTGGTAAGTAGTGATGGAGGGAAGAGCAAGAGATGCCTTCAGAGGGGACATCTTGGATGAATTCCAGCGATGGGCAGCAAGAGGCTGCGGTGGGTTACAGAGTAAGTTCGGAGGGTCTGACACAGAATGGAAGAAGCGGGGTGGGGGGTGGCTGTTGAGGGGAGAATGGCTGTCAGGTTTTTCCTCTGGCTCTCCTCTTGGAGGTGTTTTTAGGGTAGCTTATCCAGTGGTTCTTCAAGGGCAATTCCCAAGTATCCCTAGGAGCTCATGGGACAGTCAAATGGTCATATCCTGTTCTCAGCATAAGACTCAATATTTCTGAGTCTGGGTCACAACACCTGCCAGTCCTCCCAGCCCTGCTTGTCCAATAAATCCTACTCTACTCTCATGTTTATTTCATACACAGCATTCTCAGTATGGCCTCACTCATTCTCTCCCACGTTTGTGCTGTCAGAGGGTGAGCTGCTACCATGGGAGATGAGGTTTAAAAGGCAACCAAAAGCCATTCATGGAAGGAAGGCCTCAGAGACAATGGGGAAGGGTATAGTAACAGTTCCTGGGAAGCCGTAGTAACAGATGGAGCATGGTACAGACATGATGTGGGTTATGAGGGAAGGGGAGACTTCGGGAGCTAGAGTGGATGCTGAGGAGCAGAGGAGGCTCTTGTGCTCCTAGGGGACCTTATCTTCCTAAAGATGAACGATGGTGGCATCAACAAGGTTATGGTGGGGGTGAAGAGAAGAGTAGATGCTTCTTGATAGTGGAATGCTCTTTTAGGCTGAGCTACTGACAGCCTGGGCGATTGTTGCTGATACTGGCCTCCGTCCCCATCATCAGTGTGTTTGAATCACTCCACCCCCCACCCAGCACAAACACCCTGTAGGCAACTGCACTCTTCCTTCGGTCTTACACCTAGCTCTCCTCCTCACCACAGAGTTAAGTCTCAACGTGTGGAAGACACTCAGCAGCCGGCCTGCCACAGGTGGAGGACTCCACACCCGGTGGTCATTATCATCGTTACTTGTCTTTGTACAAAGGAGCCGTGCAGTGAGTGTGGGCTGTATTAGAGTGACATATGCGTCCAGCCATTGCTCCCACCCCATCTGCTCTTTTAAACTCCTCCTCTTCCTCTTCCTCCTCCTTTTTTTTTTTTTTCTTTTGTGCTGGGGATTGAACTCAGGGTCTCAAACATGCTAGGCATGGGCTCTACCACTGAGCTACACCCTGACCCCTTGCTTATGTCTTTTTTGAATGCACAGACAGTTGAATGAAGACTTCCATCTAGTGGCTTGATATGTGTATATGTATATAATATATATATATATATATATATATATATATATATATATTTTTTTTTTTTTTCTTTCAGTTTCTCCCGTCTATGGTCCTTGGAAAAACCCTAGTCATGCATGCTTACTCTGATGTTCTGGATTTTATCTCTTCCTCTTGCTATTTCCCTGGGGACATAGTTATTAAAATAAATGGTGCTGGTGGTGGCAGATAAGGGATTTGAACTATGACTGTATTTTTTAAAAAATGGCAAAGACAAGCAGCATTAAAAAAAAAAAAATGTTCTCATGTGAGCCTGGCAGGGGCATCAATACTTTATATAGAGTTAAAGATATTGGTGTCCCAGCAGCCAGAACTTCGGGCTTAGGGAGGAGCTGGGCAAGCCTGGGCTCCCGGGAAATTAGCTCAGTTGGCATGGTGATGCGAGATCCCCTTGGAAACATTGTCTCTCTTATTGGACTTCAAGCAAGGGTGGACGCTCAGCAGACTTGCTTCTAGTAACAAATAAATGAGCAGCCAAAATCCGCCCCCAGGACTCCAGCCATACTTCTGTTCCCATCACGATGAGGACTGCCACCTGGCCAGGCCTCCACTCATGTGTGTCATTGAGGATGCACTTGTACCCCTTGGATCCCACGACACCACCTTCCTACTCTTCCTGCCGTGCTGATGAAGTCTCCGGTATCAGAGCTCTAAAAGCCACTAGTTCTCAGGGCTGGCTGCTGCTTCTTCTTCTTTTCTAATCTATAAGCCATCTCATCTGCCCACAGGGACTTACATGAAATGAAATTGTGTGCACTACGGGTGTCCGAGTTTATTTCATTTCCTTATTTTAGTTTTGAGATGGCATCTCCCTATGTAGACCAGGCTGGCCACACAGATTTTCCTGCCTCTGCCTCTTGAGTGCTGGGATTAAAGGTGTATGCCACCATACCTGGCTGACTTCCACATCTGTATCTTTAGCTTTGAACTTCCCTTTCAGCTCCAGCCATGTACAGCCACTTTCTCTTTATGTGGCTGTTGCACAGACATCTCAAAGTTAACGTCTTGGCCTCTCTAGTGTCCCATATTGAATCCAACGTTAAGTCTGGTTCATTTTACCTCTGCGATGACTCTCAGACCCAGCTGTCTGGCTCTACCTCTTCTCATGTCCACTGTGCACATGACTCTCATGCCGTCCTAGGTGTGATCTCTTCCTTTACTCTCTCCTTCGATGTATTTTTATTTTGATGGTAGTGGCGGCAGCAATTGGGATTGAGTGTAGGCGAGCTGTGTAGCACTGAGCTATACCCTAAACTCTCTTCCAATGTACTCTACACTCTGCTTCCAGAGTGCTCCTAAAACCCCCAAATGAGATCCTGTGGCCCCAACTTTACTGACTCAGACTTTTCAGAGGGTCTTCATGTATTAGTGTTTTAGTTAGGGTTACTATTGCTGTGATGAAATACCATGACCGAAAGCAACTTGAGGAGCAAATGGTTTATTTTACTCACACTCCTGTTATCAAAAGTAGTGACAGTAGGGACTCAAGGAGGGCAGGAACTTGAAGGCAGCATGGAGAGGCCATGGAGAAGTGCTGCTTACTGGTTTGGTCCTCATGGCTTGCTCAGCCTGCTTTCTTATAGAACCCAGGACTAGAAGCCCAAGGGTGGCCCTTAAAATGAGCCCTTCTATATCAATCACTAAATAAGAAAGTGCCCTAGAGGCTTGCCTAAAGCCCAATATTATGGAGGCATTTTTCTCAACTGAGACTTCCTTCTCTCCAGTGACTCTAGCTTGTGTCAGTTTGACATAAAACTAGCCAGCACTATTACGGCTAAAGCTTAGAGCCTTAGACCGTGGCCTTGAAGGTTCTACATGCTTGTCTGTGTTCCATCTGTTCACAAGTTCAGTCACTCTGGGGTCTGGTCTTTCTCGGTCACATCAACCTTGCTTCCTGCTCCCTCCTGGATCTCTCCTCACCTTGACCATCTCACCTCAGGCAGAACTTCCTCTTCTCTGCTCATCTCTGCCTCCTTGGTGTTCTCTGAACCATTTATTATGGATTATAATGACTATCACTTTCTTTGTTTTGAGATAGAATCTTACTATGTAGCTCAGACTAGCCTAGAACTTGCATTCTTACTACCCCAGCCTACAGAATGCTGGGATCACAGGTGTACTCTTAGGAGCTCTTCCTTACTGATTGACTAGGGAAACCCCCATTTCTTCCCTATTGGCTGCATGGGGTTTGGTAAGGTAGCTATCAGCTGAGCTTATAGGCTGTCAATACTCCATTGTGGAGAGCCAACGCTGGAGTAAGGTTTGCACTCAGAAATGCTAGGGGCCCCACCTTAGTCTAAACTGAGAATCACTTTTGTTACCTCCCCACATGGGCGCCTCGGAAGGATTCTGTTTTGAGCACTAGGCAAGTCTTACCTAACCCTGCCGCCATACTTCCTTTTGCTAAGTGAGCACCTATCCATCCTTTAAACCCAGCCCAGACTGTCCTGGGCATCTCCACAGTGGTCACACCATCTTTTAGCCTCACCCTTTTCTGTCTTTCTTCACCACTAACCTTTGTGGTTCCTCCATCAGTGACTGTCTGCCATTCCTGCCTCAGCATCTTGCTCACTGCTGAGATAGCCACGAGCCTCCTCACCTGGCCCTTTTTTTTCTCAACCACAACAATTTAAAAAAAGAAAACATATATATTATGGAAAATTTCAAATATATAATGATACACCGATGTAGAGAGGTCAGAATTATGACTTCCCACATGTGTTTGGACAGTTAAAAAAATCTCATGTCTGTTTTAAAAATCTCTGCCGTCATCAACTTTTGTCCTCACCTCAGAGATCATGATGCATTTGGAATATGTGCCGAGTTTCATTACCCTTTGCTGTTTTCTTGTCCTTATATTTCAGCTTTTAAAATTATCAAGATAGCACATATAGCCAGGCATGGTAGCACACACATCTGTAATCGCAGCACTTGGGAGGGAGGCTGAGGCAGAAAGATCGCAAGTTCCTGGTCAGCCAGGGCCAAGGTAATAAGGCCTTGTCTTGAAACAACCCCCCCCAAAAAAAAACTCCAAGGAGGAAAAGTGCCCATAAAATCTTCTTCAAACATGCAGGCATGCATATACATGTGATTTTTAAAATCAACAGTCCCAGAGACTTTATACTCTGGCTTTCTCCTGCCTTAGCACTTTCTCCCCTGAGACCCTCCTCAGCAGTTTCTGCTCTTCTTTGGTCTAATGCCCGTCTTATTCCTCCATCTTTCTGGGTGTCATGATTTCCAGCCTCCAGGAGGACTACCTGATGGCTTTCATAGGCTACCTCCCTTCCTTTTAACTGGCTGGTGACTACAAATAGCCCCATTTCTTGTTGTATCAACTATGGGCAATTCTTTTCTCAAATACTCCCTTAGAATCACAGATGTTTCCTTTTCTGAGGTCAAAAGGCAGGACACACACACACACACATCAGTATCATCACCAAATGATTGTATTATGGATGCCAGCATGAAACAGAGTTCCTTTCTCCTGAGAATTACGAGGTAAGAGGATGTGGGTGGCCAGGCGCTTTGGGCAGATGGCCAAGTTGTTGTTTTACTTCCCAGCTGAGCATCCTCAGCCTGCAAAATACTGCCACCTATTTGGTTTATTTTTCATGGTGCTCCCTCTCCAGGGCAGGCCAGCAAAATCTACGCTCAGCCACCTGCCCTCCCACTGTGATTAAATCACTGCTCTAACATCCGATAGTGCCATTTCTCTTCTTAGAAGCAGGGCGGCTTCAATCTCCATAGTACCAGGTGCATGCTAACCCTTAATAAATACTTAGTAAATAGATGAATACGTGATCTGCATTTAAAGAGTCAAGAGTGTGAGGCAGGGAGACATTAGTTCACAAACATGGGGCCAAGGCTAAGGGGAAGAGTGAGAGAATCGTACAAAGAAGGCAGAGGTCTCCCCGACGGCTGTGGGAGGGAAATCTGTGTGGCCAGTTCCGAGCCACGCAGCAATGCTATGCACCAGCTGTGGATTCTGCTTGCATGCTGCCCACAGCAGGCCTAAACTGTTGCTATCAAGGGTCCGATAATATACATTTCAGGCTTCCTGGGTCGTGGGTCTTTGCCGCAAATCACAATCTCGCCCCTCTTGGTTTGAAAGCAGCTGGAGATGCAGAGGACTGTGTTTTTTATTAAATAAAACCAGATTTATTTATTAAATAAATAATAATTTATTATTAATAAATAAATAAATTTATTTATTAAATTTATTTATTAAATTTATTTATTTATTTATTAAAATAAAACCAGATTCACAGGGCTGGAGAGATAGCTCAGTGGGTAAAGTGCTTGCTATGGGAGCATGGGGATCTGGGTTCAGATTCCAGAACCCATGTAAACAAGCTGGGCCTGGTCCTTACCTGCTGGTCAGCTTAGCCAGAACAGTGAGAGACCCTGCCTCAAAATATAAGGTGGAGAGTCACTGAGGTGGACACCTGATGTGGACCTCTGGCCTTTACATACATGTGCCATACACCAACAACCTGACTTACCAAAACACAGCTTCCTGAAGGGATGTGCCCCACCCCTAACATATGCATGGAGAGTTCTTGATCCCAACCTCTGTGACAGAGAAAACTGGAACAATCTGACCCCAGTGACACAATAATGATAATAATAATAATAATGATGATGATGATGATGATGATGATGATGATAATAATAATAATAATAATAACTGTCTGTCTGTCTACTAGTGAGATAACACACTCAGTAACATGGATGACTCTGGAAAACAGGAGAGCAAAGAAAAGAAGCCAAAGGAAGGACAGCCTGTGACAGTCAAGTCTGTAGGTGCTTGTCTGGCTTATAGCCTGGGTGTTTAGTTGACAGTTATTCTGGATGTTTCTAGGAGGGTGATTTTAGATGAGATTAACACATAGACAGTGGTGCAGGCTTGTTATTCTGACCGCTTTGTGGGCTGAGCTAGGGAGAGTGTAAATTCAAGGCGTGCCTGGACTATAGAATAAATTCAGGCCAGCTGAGGTATTTTAGTGAGTTCCTTCTTAAAGTAAAAAGCAAGCAGAGGCTGGGAGCATAGAATAGTGGTAGAGTGCTGGCCCAGCCCGCGCAAGGATCCAGGTTAAATCTCAGTGTCAGCATTGTGAGGATGAGGACGATGGACTCAGCGGTACAATATCATTATTGTTATTATTATTATTATTATTATTATTATTATTATTATTATTATCGCTTTCTGTAATGTGAATGAGCCTCATAAAACCAGCCGTATGACTGGATAAAATAGACACCAGAATTTTGTGGGAAAACTGGACCCTGCCAGCAGACATCCTGCAGACTGAACTGCGGCTGCAGCTTTTCCATGCACAGAGGGGTTTCAATTATATCTAAAATCTTTTGCTTAAAATAAAGTGTGTCATATTAAGGGTCAGCATGCGGAGTGCTGGGTGCCCTTTTTATATTAAAGTAGCTTGTAATTAAGAAAAAATAAGGTGGCCTACTCAAAGTCAACCAGAAAAAAAATATTAACGGGTCCAGTGGTCAACACGCCACAGAGCTTAATACAGAGATGCTCTCCAGGAAAGTGTGCTGGGATGCAGGTGGGAATGGACAGGTGCAGAGGTGGACAAGGGAGCCTGATGACCTGAGTTTGAGACACATAAAAAGCCATATGCACCGCCATGTCTGGTTACTATGGCGCTTTTAGTTACGAGCAAAACCACAGCACCACTTGTATTTTCACTTAGTGTCGGGGGCAGTGTCTGTCTTCTGCTGAGTGGGTTAAAAAGGATCCCGGCAAGTCCTATCACCTCGGACTTGGCCACATCCCTCCAGTCCCTCCTGGTGGGTGTACGGTTGACGTCTGTCACGCGCCTTGCACTGTGCTGACGCGTCACAGTGTGGCTGGACCAGCGTGCGGATGTGTTGACTCATCGCTCTCCCCATTCACCCACAGTCCACGACTTCGGACTCTTTCATATTTGAATTCCCGTAGAGCCTGGTACATGGGAGTCTGACTCCAGGTCTCAGAACGGAACAGAATAAGAGGGAATCTGTGACAGCTCCTTAGCAGCTCCTGTGATAAATGCTGCTGCAAGGAAGGGGGCAGGCCCAGCGCATGCCACCATCGTGAAAGATTCTGTACTTCCGTGTGACACTAATTACACACGCATGCTGGGAAGTGGTATTCTAATCTGACACTGACAAAGCTTTCTTCCCTCCTGCTATACTCCTTTAAGGCTTACAGGGACACTGCCTGGATGGTGCAATTATTTCCTTCCTTTTCAGTGGGGGAGGTGAAGGTGGGGTGCGGGGAAGTTTTGTGGAACAGGCTTCAGAGCCTGGGGGCTCTGCCTCTAAATTCAAGCTCTGGCCTAAACCCTGAAAGCAACATAGAATGCATCTCAGCGATGAAAGGGATTAATTCCGTCCCGAATCTCAACGGCAGCGAACAGGGACGGGTGTGCTCCCTCCGAGATGTCTCAGCACAGGGGGAGGTTTTACGGTTGATTTCTGAATCCTCAAGAACTGGAGACCGACCTGTAGCAGAGAGTCTGACACGATCGGATTGGCTGCAGTGTGTCTCCAATTGTGTGGCTGGCTTCCCAAATCAAGGTGGCCTCTGACCGAGAGAGGGGATTCTAAGAGTCCGGAAACTGACATGCCAGGAACACTTTCCAAGGGGGTGGAGAAAGCTAGGTTTGCAAGACAGCTCCTAAAGCAGCCAGAAGGTGGCGCCACTTGCCAAGAGGCAACAGCCTGGGATGACTCCTCCCCACCCCCCAGCCCTGACCCCATCTCATGGAGGGTCATCTTCAGCTCTGGGTTTGCCTCAAAGGCCACTCTGGGATTACTCTCCACAATGAGACCCCAGGGGCCCGGCCCTATGTGTCACTGCACAGATACTATTTGTACTCCGCCCCCTCTGAGATACTATGCAGTCGGCTGGCCAGACGGGCTAAAAGGACGATGCAGTATTCATGGTTGTTATTAGTTAACTCTAACAAATGATGACACCAATTACTCACAGAGTTCATCTGAATGCTTACTACAGCCAGGCATTACAATAAAGATCCAAAATAAACTATTTAAGTCTTACAGCATCTCTGAGGTATGGATATTCTCTTCCTTTTATGGACCACGGCATTGCATTTGGAGGTTGAGGTTACGAGGTTTGTCTCAGGTCACAGAGTCAGTCAATGGCAAGGCCAGAGTGTGAACTCAGGTCTTTTGGGATCTGTAAGACTCACCATTAGCTGCTCCTCTTCCTTCCTGCCTGACTTCCTCTCATCTTCCCCTGCCTTCCTCTTCCTCTTCCTTCTGTCCTTGTTTCCTGTCACCATGCCATTGGTACCAAGTTCAGGGAAGACCAGACCACAGTTCTGATATTAGGGGTTCTCTGTGTATTGAGTAGGCTGAGGACGACTGCCACTGGGGGTGCCAGGGGGAGCAGGGGAGCTGATTCCTCCACTTGACAGTTGAGGAAAGGGTTCAGAGAGCTCGTGTCACCTGGCCCAGCAACACAGAAACTGTGTGTCACCTTCACAGTGAGCAGCTCTCAGGCTGCCCGCACCGCTGTTTGCCCTAGTGAATTCCAAGTGAATTCATGTAGATAGGAGGCAGAATATGATTTGAAACGGAAAAAGAAGCGGGCTTGATACAAAAAATATTGGTAGTTGTGGACTTTTGAAGTGGCATTTGAGGAACTAGAACAGAATCTTGGAAACCAGGAATATATGATTAAACAAACAAACAAACAAACAAACAAACAAAAAAACCAACTGCAACAAGAAAATCCCAAACCAACCAGTAGCTATAGTTTTGGCTTGCATTGAATACTGCACCCAAGAGTCATTGAAAGCTTAACCCCAGGGCTTTTTTTGCCTTTTTTTTTTTTTTTTTTTTTTTTCCAGATATGGTCTTTGCAGATGTAATCAAGTTATGATGAGGTTAGTGGGACTTCGGATAAGGGAATTCTGCGCATAGACATCCAAAGCAAGAGACTTGGCAGCCACAAGCCAAGAACCTTCAGCCAGCCCCATGGGCTAGAAGAGGATTTTCTTCAGAGCCTGAGTCCCACTAACACAGCAAGGGTAAAGAAATGACACTTCCACCCGGTGAAGCCTCCAGAGTCCTGGGAGATACGTAGGAGGTGAGAGTCCCCCTCCCCCCAGGAAGCTAGATCTGGCAGCTTGGTCCTTTTGTGCTGTGGATGGAAAGGCTGAGGAAGCCCGTCGTGGTGGAGGTGAAATCGGACCGCAGCACCGCGGCCAGCAGCTGACGTTGGTTTCTCACGTGTGTGCTTCTCATAGTCTGGGCCAGTATCGTTCTGGGATAGTGGTGTAGAGAGGTCGGGGGCTGTGGTGATTACATCAGGACAGAGGTGAGGATACTCAGAACTTGAGAGGACTGAAGAGCTACTGTTTCTGCTGCCTCTGGCTGCCCTAGCCTCTCGCCTCCTTGGTAAATATTAGTATGGTTTCCAGCCACCAGGCAGCCCCGCCTCACCAATTTAAAATATACAGCAAGCTCTTCCCCCTCAACCCAAGGCACAGGTCCTCTCAGGCCCCTCCTTCAGACATACCAGGCTTTCCCAGTATGTTCCTTTGTGACAATAATAAGTCTGGTCTTGTCCCCCATGAGACTATTTTCCATTACCTTTGGTGGTTTTCAACAGGCCCATGTCTCACTCCTAGACTGAGACCCTTTGGAGACTGACATCCAGGCTTGAACACTCAGTGTGACCTCTGGTTACTCTCAAAGAGCCCTTAGCTCCCCAGATGGGCGTGAAGCTCAGTGTTCGGAAGAAGCAGTCACCGTTAGAGGCCACAGACGCCATCCAGCAGTCTTTGGAAACCTTTCAGCACATTCATCTTAGCAGAAATCTCTCCCTTCCCAGTGTTCCCAGCTCCCATGGAGCAGTGGCTGGAGGCAGTTGGAACTATGCGCCCCAGGGAGCCTCTGAACTCTACCGTCAGGGGAAGGTGTCTTGCCTCGAGGGCTGACTGCTCGGCACATTATAATCATTAATTTTTTCTGAGCCTGAACATCACTGAGAGAAAAGAAAGAAACAAAAAAAGAAACCCCAAAAGGAGGCCTCACCGTTCCCAGTGAGCAAAGCTATTAAACTTTCAAGTCAGGCCTGGAGCTGACTGAAGAGCTGGAAGGTGGCCCCAGCCCCCGTGTCCTAGTTACAGCCCTCATGGCTGTGCCTGCGGGAAGATCAGTCTACCCTTTGTGACATCGCCTTCTAGATTAAAAGGGTGAAAGCAAAACAGACCCATCCCCAAGGTTAACCACCACACAGCCACCTTTGTGGGCGCTGCGCCATTTTAACAGGCAGAGGGTTTTCCAAGTAAATGGTGGGGTTCTAGCTAGGGCCCCCCTGGATTTATAAATGAAGGCACCAGGGAGCTTTTAGTAATGTGGGGATTGGGGAGCGTAGACACCACTGAACTGATCCTGGCTGGAACACAAACTCAGTAAGGAACAGTCATTCCTCTCTAGGCCTCAGTTTGCTTGTAAATTTGGGGTCATGGTGGTATAGTTCTCAGCTTTCAGGATGCTGGAAAAGAAAATAACAGTTGGAGGCTACGGTCTGAATTACGTCCCCTTGATCCGTATGTTGAAGTCCTAATTGCTCCGTACCTTGGGATGTGATCAGTTTTGGAGAGAGGGCCTTTAAAGAGAGGATTAGGTTAAAATGGGGTCACGGAGGTGGTTCTAATCCAACAGGACTGGGGCCCTTTCGGGAAGGGACGTGGGCACACATGTGCAGTCACATGAAGGGTCAGGAAGCAGATGGCTCCCGACAGGAGCTGACGCCTTCATCTTAGGCTGCCAGCCTCCAGGAGAGTGAGAAAATATATGGCCGGGTATTGCAGCCATCCAGGCTGAGGCCTTCATTCCGGCCGACCTCTGGTGATCCTGTGTCTCCGGTGGAGGGACTCCACCCACAGCTGAGGATCCAAGGAGATGTGAATTCGAGGTTCTGGGAATCAGGGTCCTATTCAATGCTGTCACTCTCAGTAGTCTTATCAAGACACTTGGCTTTGCAGGAAAACATTGTCGGGGAGGGACCCCAGAACACCTATGTCCTCTCCACACCCGTCATTGGCTGGGTAGGGAGCTGCACTTAGGAATTCTGGGTCTGTCCAAGGCTTTCCCCTGGAAGTGGTGCCTAGCCTGTGCATGTATGTGTGTGTGTGTGTGTGTGTGCGCGTGTGCACGCGTGTGCGTGCTTAGGCCCTGCGCTGAAGGCTCAGAGCTGATTTCTTTAGCAACTGCAGCTGTGAGAAACATCAGTCAGAGATATGAACTCCCCAGGCAGGGCTCCTTAGATTTCTCTGGGAACCCTCACAGTGACTCCTGAGAGACCCCCAGGTCCTTCCTCTCCTTGCTTGATTCACCCCTTGCAGGAACGACACACATGAGAGACAGACCGTTGAGCGGCGCTATCCTCTGAGCCAAACCGCCACCGTCTTAGGGAGTTCAGCTGTGCTGCCTACAAACACCATCCCAGCTGGGCTTGTTGACTGTTACCACAGGGGGATGGGGAGGGTCACAAGACCCTTACCTGGGCATCCAGCTGCTTCCTACCACCCGTTGTGTGCAATGTTGCCCGAATTGCAATTGGTCTTGGGGAGGAACTAGAATATATAAGGAAAACTAGGGGAGGGACTCCATGCAGGTGGCTCTGGGAAAGTCAGCCTTGGTGCTGGGTTAAAGCGTCCACATTCCAGTAAGTAATCCTTCTGCTGGGCTGGAAGGAAGCCTGATAAACTCAATAGTTCCCCACAGCTAACCTTTGTGGTGTCATTTTGACCGTAGGGGGAGGGGCACACATTATTTAATGTTTCCTCCTGGGAAAACATTTTCACAAGAGAGTTTCCTCTCGTTATCCAGATAAACAGCCAAGGCTCTAGCTAGAGACACGCCTGATGCTTGGGTCTTCGTGGCAAATGAACAATAAAAAATGTCACCTGCCAGTTACTATGGCCCAGAGCTGCCCTGGAGCGACACTTCGCTGGGGTGAGAGAGAAGCTAATGAAGAGGTCATGAAATTTAAGGTAGGATGTGGTACCTAGAGAGGCTCTGGCCTGGTGAGACTGGCTGGGGGAAGTGGGGAGGAGGGAGAAGGGGAGGAGAGGACCCAGCCAGGACTGGGTCAGGCGTGTATGTGTAGTTGTTCCGACAGTAGCTTCTCTGCCACTCAGTGTCTCCAGAGCCTGCCTAACTCCATTGACTTGCAGTTTCTCCTCCAAGACTTACAATTACCCAGTGACCCCCTGAAATAAATAGGTACATAAATATATAACTTGTACGTTGCCTTTCCAGTAACCAGTCAGTGTGAAAGGGTTGTCCTCCTGAGGCTTTTCATTACCTCCCGCTAACAGCTGGAGTAACTTCTTGTTTCTGCTGAATAATGCATCTGTGATGGCTCGCTTGTTTAAAGCAGATAAATGAGTCTTTCTGTGTGGTTCCCCTGGCAGACCAGGATGAACGAGGTTTTATTTGCCTAAATGGAGTCCCGAGCTTCAGCAGCTCGGCTTCAAACCCCCCACCCCCCGGGACTCTGCCATTTTCTGCCTGCCTCAGCCACTTCTCTCAGTAATCCCCCAGAAAGACCTACCACACTGCCCCACACTTGTGCCAGCTGCCTGGATTAAGTTTTAATTTGGTTTTTCTGGAGTGCAGCCCATTAGCAGGGCCCTCCTCATGCTCTTAAATATGGATGTCAGGCTTTTGTTTTGAGAGGAAACCTTTGAGAAGCGTCTTGTATTAGGACAGATCTGTGGATAGTTCTTTTTTCTGTCTTAGCAGGCTTCCCTGCTCTGACTTGGAAAGATCTGGAGTCCTAATAAGCTGTTGTCTTTCATAAGGTACAACTTTTTTTTTTTTTTTTCCAAAACAGGGTTTCTCTGTGTAGTCCTGGCTAAAACTTGCTCTGTAGGCTGGTCTCCAAAATAGAGATTTACCTGTCTCTGTCTCCCTAGTGCTGGGATTTTAAGGCAAGGGCCACCACCACCTGGTGGTAAACAGTCTTTTTTTTTTTCTTCTTCTTCTGGTGTTGAGGATTAAACCCAGGGTCTTGCACATACTAGACAGTCGCTCTATACCAAGCCGTCATTCCTTGTCTCAAGGTTAACAGTCTAACAACGGTTAAAGCATATTCAGCTCAAAGAAAGCCCAGTGCTGGGATAGGTAGGGGCCAAAAGGCAAGCAAACTCTGGACTCTTAACCCATTATCCATTAAAAGCAAACTTTCATGGGGTTAGTTATAAAACGTTAGATTGGACCACAGGAATGTTCTGGGGTGAAAAGTTCCTTATGTAAGCAAAGCCCAAACTAGCGGAGTTCAAGAAGGCCGTGCAAACAATATGCCAAGACAAGAGGGAGTCGGGCTGCAGCAAAGGTCTTTCAAGGGCTCTGGTTTTATTTGCTCTTGGTTTGGAAGGCCACACAGCTGAGCACCGCATTATTAACTTCCATTGGCTCCTTTAGAGATAACTTCTCCAACGTGTGGCCTAGACCAGTTGCCTACATTCCTTTGAGAAATGGGAAGGGCTGCTTTGCTAAAACAGCCTCTCCTTGAGCCTATAGGTAACCAGGAGATGACCAAAACCAGATTAAGGCCTGGCATCCCTGCCTTCCTGTTGTTTGTTGTGGTGGTGGGGCTGTAATCTAGGCTGGCCCATGCCAGGCAGCTGCTCTGCTACTACCTACCTACCTAGACCCTTGGTGTGTTGAAGCTGGTTTTAGACTCACAGTCCTGCCTCTTGAGTGTTCGGATTACGGGCTTTTGCCACCATGCCCTGCTAAATATGTTTAAGTGTCGGATGCAGCTGCACCCCTTTAGTATCCTCCTGCTCATTCTGTTTTTCTTTCTTTCTTTCTTTCTTTCTTTCTTTCTTTCTTTCTTTCTTTCTTTCTTTCTTTCTTTCTTTCTTTTTCCCTCTTTCTTTCCTCCTTCTTCCTCCTCCTCCTTCTCCTCCTCCTCCTTTTTCTTCTTCTCTGTGCCTTTTTGTTCCTGCAAATAACATTTATGCTCAGCTTATTTAGCTGATGGCTAAAGAAATTGGCATAAAAATTAGAATTGCATTAAATTGGCAAATTAACTCAGGGAGGCTGTTGTTGTTTAAGTTCCTGGGTCTTTCAGTCTGAGTACATGGCACTTATTTCCATTTGCTCAAGACTTGTTGTGTCTTTCAGGAGGGTTATATCATTGTTTCATTATAGAATTTGGATATTCCTTAAGTTTCTCTAGAGAAAGGCATTTTAGTGTATGGCATGATAAATGAAAATTTCAGTTCAATTACATGTTTTTTTGTTTATATATATGGACATTATTTTTGGTGAAATTCTGTAACTTGTGACTTAATTAGAGCTTATTGCTGTATAATTTTCACATTGCACTCTCTGGGTTTTCTAGGAAGAACCAACATTTTCTCTTTCCTTGTAATTCTTACACTTGTCTTTTTTAGGTTCTAATAGCACAGGCCACCGACTCCAATTGGCATTAGAGGGTAGCACATACAGTACATAGCATTTCCTCAATTCTAATCCCAGCAGTGGGCTTCTAGTGCATCCTCTTTAGAGATATTTTATCATGTCAAAGACATCTCCCAACATCCTTGTTATTACGAGAGACTGAGATATACAGATATCATTGTAGAAGACAGCACAGGGTCTGAGCTTGGCCTTGGGACTGTTTGCTTTCAAAGACCTTAGTTTTTGTACCACATCTGCTTTTCATTACATGGACCAACTTGTCCCCCCATTCTTCAACATGAGCCTTACACTGTAAGGTATCATAAGAGATTTAAAAGTGACTGAGTGGGGTGTGTGAGAAGGGCTTGAAGAGAGGTGCTTGAGGTTTTTTGTTTGTTCTTAATTTGTTCTGTGCTTTCTTCAGCCATTCTTTCTCCATATACACACTATGTAACAAAACAGGAGCCCTTGGGGAATCACAAGTTTCCCTTCTTAGAAAACATCCCAAGTAGCAGCCTCATGCCTCCTTCCCTCCCCTGACCTGCAGAAATCTTCTTCCGACCTTATTCATCCCTGTTCCTAAGAATTTTCCCAAATGTTTACTTCTGTGTCATGACGTTTTGAACCACACTGTAGCGGTCCTACCAAGCTTAGCTGGCAGCGCCACAGCCCCAGTCTTCCCTGCCAAGCAAACTACATTTTATAAGAAATAGATGGACTGATTTTGGGTATGGTGGTGCAAGTCTGTAATCTTAGCACTTGGGAGGCGGAGACAAGAGGATGGCTGCCAGCCTGAGGCCATCCTGAGCTACACAGTAGTTGCCACTCTAGCCAGGACCCTGTATTAACAAATAAGCCACACACGCACACAAGTGTGCGCACATTAAACCAGGACCGGAAAAGAAAGCAATGGTTCCTCCCCCCCAATACATTCAGGTTTTTGTAGACATTAAAACAGCTCCGGGTTCCGTTCTCCTCCTCATGCCTCCTTTCAGAGACAACCCTCCTTTCAGGGTTGCCAGTCTTGATGCTGATCTGACCCCCATTGCCTTTTTCACCCAGTGGTTGAGATTAGTTCTCTGTGTGGTTGTGATACCAGGCCCACAGCTTCAGGTTTCTAGCAGTTTCTCCAGAAAGAAACATCTCCCAAGTATAGGCTGTCTCTCCAAGGAAGAAAACTAGGTTCGTGACAAGCCACTTAGAACCCCGATCCTTTGGCTTTTCGATAATTTTCATTTCTGTTCGCCCTCTCATTGTGGAGACTCCACTCTCCCTCCTCCAAATAAAGCTCTACATCCAGGTCTCTTCCCTGGGCAGTTTCTCCTTCACCCTGGCTCCCGGCTCTGCTCGCTCCAGGCTCACTGGCATTCACTACACCGGAAGCGCCTCTCTGCTGTTTTATCTGCAGCTGGGCGCAGGGAAATCTCCTAGTGCAAGCTTGTGATTGGCTGTCGAGGACAAAAGGATCTGGTGCAGCTCCCAGAGCTAGTTATTGGCATCACCCATTTGATATGAAAACTCAAGAGAGCAGAGCAAGGACGCACAGAGCCACCTCCTGCTGGACAAGGAGGCAGTCGGGTACCCAGGCCCCTTTGGTCTCACCCCCGGGGATATTTTTAGCTTGTTTTCACTGCTTAGTTGGACAAAGGGCCTGGGTGGTTCTGAGGCTGAGGAATCAGAGAATGAATCATAACAATGAGGTGAACGGGCAGGAGGAAAGGGGGTGTGTGTCTGTTCACATCCAGTAATTCACCAGTAGATGCTTTTAGAGGAAAATGGCTGCCATTTTGGATTTTGACCAGTGGGAACAGAAGCTGAAGTCATAGGTCTCTTCTTCATGGCTGTTCTGTTGGGGTATTTTTACAGCTGTCTAGCCTATAGGTTATAGAGTTGCTGGGTTATATAGACATTATTAAATCCAGTTTATAGATGAGAAACTGAGGCTCGTGTTTTGTAGAAGCTTTTGTGCTCACTAGGCTTTGGGGCTGAATTTTCTAACTTCGACATTGTAATGCATGGTTCCGCCTGGCATGTGTGTGTGGCATCTGAATATCCTCTTGTTGAGAAAGTGCTGCTGAGATGGAGTGTCTGGGATGTTCTAGGGGTTTATATGTCATGCATATTTGAAATCAAGAGACTTGTGGTGTCTCCACTCTAAGGTCTCCCTCATAACTCAGAGGCATATGGGATGAACAGCTGCGCCAGCCAGAAGTGAAGCCTTGTACCCCTCTCCTCTCTGGACTGCTGAGAAGAGTGAAAGAGAAGCATCATGGGATGAAATGGGGGACTTGCCATCACCCAATCACACATGGACCATTTGTAACCTGCTCTTAGACTGCATGCCTGATTCCAGGGAATGGATGGGATTTGGCTGCTTCTGACTCGATTAGAGACTGATTTAGTTTGCAGGCATCCCAAATCCAGTATTTCGGGAGGAAGGGGAAAGATAAGTCGGCTCCCCACTGAGAGAGCCATTGAGACAGGCAATGCCAGAATGCCAGTAGGCTTCCAGGCCTGGAACCAGAGCTTGCCGGCACAATTGATGGATGAGCTTAGAGCTGTGCAGAAACTATTTCAGAACAGGAAGCAGCCCCGGCCAGGCGATGGGGAGAGGAGGTTATATGTGATGAGAAGGAATAAAGTCCAAGGAGAACAAAAATGTCAGGTCCTCAGTCTCAGTAGCCATTGATGATGTTGTGTAGCTCTTCTGAATTGAAGTGTTGTCCCTTTGGGAGACAGGAGGGTGGTTCCTAAGATCCAGGAAGCTTAAGGAAACTTAGAAGGCTTAGAATGCTATAAGATTCACACCCATCACCCGTGCATTTTTCAGGATGCAGTTTTTGATTCAGTCATGCTCCTTTAACTAACCCCTCACCCACACTTCAGTAGCCCCAATGAACTCATTGATCACCAGGCTAGACTTGGGCAGAATCTTTGATCTGTTGGTAGTGCCCTTTCTGGGGTGAAAGTACATGTGTTCATGTCTTCCCAGGAGAAAGCCACACAACAGACAGCCAAGACTATAAAAACAATTTCATCCTCCATAAAGTTCTATTTGAATTTGAACTGTTGTGCTGATATTTTTATATTGATTTCAGGCTGAAATAATTTTTGCTCTAATGAGTTAAACAAGATATTTACATCAACTTCACCTGTTCATACCCACACAGACATCCATGCTCCCCTCCCCCACATACACCCCCTCATTCACCATTGGTAATAGGAAATTGAAAATTACCAATATGGTCCATATTCCCATTGAACCCATATTCCCATTATCTCCAGGTACAGGGGCACCCCTTCATTTAGTCATTTAAAATAGTACATCCATTCAATGGCACTGGGTTCTATGATGGCTTGAAAACCCTTTACAGTAATCGTGACGGAGGCAGTCCTAGATAATAGGACAAGTGCAACTTTGAGAAAAGAAAAGCCAGGTTGAGATTATTTGCGGCGTCTCTCTATTACCGTGGTTCTCAACCTCACTAACACTGTGACCCTTTAATATAGCTCCTCGTGCTGTGGTGACCCCCCCCCCCACAAAATTATGGTGTTGCTACTTCATAACTGTAATTGTGCTGCTGTTATGAATCGAGATATAAATATCTGATATGGAGGTTATCTCTATGTGACCTCCAAAGGGGTTGTGACCCACAGGTCGGGAACCATTGCTCTATTAGCTTGTGAACTGGGGTCATGTACGCAACTTAATTTTCTCATCTGAGAAGTGTACTCGGTGAGAGACGGGTTGCAGAGCGTTGCTGGGATGTATTTGGGGTGGTGCTCGTACTCTGCCTAGGGGATCCATCGGCTCCAGTGCATGGCAGCTGATGTTACCATTAGCCCACCAGCAGTTCCGGTAGGAAGGCAGTCAGCGTTCCTGGCGTCGGGTCACTCGCTACCTTCCCTGCTGCCTTCAGCATCCCCCACCCCCGCCCCAGTGAGCCTCCAGGCACAGCTGCCAGACCTACCTGCTGGTAGCTGCTGGTCCAGGAGGTGCGGAGGGCATCCCAGCCTCCAGAGCGCTTGGCCTTGCTCTCCAGGTGAGCCCGCAGCTGTGTTTCCAGCTCCTGGCTGACTTGCTCCAGGGCGTGAACCTTGGTCATATACTCCACCAGGCAGCCCCCCAGGTCCTCCACGGCAGCGTGCTCCCTTTCTGGGCCTGGAGCCGGCACAGTGGCAAGGCCTGAGCTCCGTAGGCCCTGCAGGAAGACACTGCTGATGCCCAGGGCCCGGCGTGTCACTCGGGCACCGAGGCCACCTATGCAGCCACTGGGTGCCACTCCTACGTAGACCCCAGGGGCACGGACGAGGCTCCCAACAGCACCGGTCCTGGAGGCTGGGGGACTCTCCAGGGAGGATGGCGATCGTGTTCCCCTGAGGGATGGCACCCTGTGCCTCTGGAGGGGCATGCTGGCGTTGGCTCCCGGGGGCAAGTCCACTGCCACTCTCCTCTCGCTCATCATCCTCCCTGCCTCTGCGGTGCCTGGCGGGTTTACAGGATCCAGTGGCTTTTGGTTGCCAGTCCCAGCATCCCCATGGCCTGGTCACGGGCCTCTCTGGAAGCTCCCCTGTCCCCGTGTTCTTTGTTTACTGCCTTCCACGAGCTTCTGCCATTCACTGAACTGGAAGGGAACCGCCCCACCGGCCCGCCAGAGGCACACAGGCATTCTCTGCTGCCCGGTCATGTGCCCAGCCATCCAGACTTTTCTGGGGTTTGTGGGGAGAGGGTGCTGGAGCAGTGCAGCCTGTGGGAACGGTCATCTGGATTTGCCTATTTTCTTTGTAGACAGGGTCTCTCACCTAGCCTGGCCTCAACATCCTTATGTAGCCAGGATGACTTTGAACTTCTGCTCCCTCTGCCTCCAATTCCTATGACAGAAACCAGGGCCTCCCTAGGTGAGTAGTCTCTGAACCCTGGCCCTTGGCTTTGTGCATGTTTGGTCAAGCAATTAAAAGGTCCCTCTTTCACTGGTGAGGAAACAGGCCTGAGGACCTTAGGCGACAGATGTTCCAATCACAGACTCCAGATCTCTCACACCACAAGCTGGGACTCGGTGTAAGGGTCTCGGGACCGATTACAGGGTTTTCTGCATCCGTGTGTGTGTGTGTGTGTGTGTGTGTGTGTGTGTGTGTGCTCCAGTGCACCCACACAGGATCAGAGGAAAGGCATGGATGTGAGCCAGCCATGGAGGAAGGCAGCCCCACAGGCCCAAGGGAAACAAAGCGAGCCTGCTCTTGTCTTCTTCCCTCGGCTCTGGCAGCCATTCCAGGCCCGTTCCTGTTTCTCTCTTCCCTCCCCGCTCACATCTGCCCTCTGACACTCTGCTTGTTAGCTGCTGGCCCTCAGCCATGTTTCACCTCCTCTCGACCTTGCTGTACATGCTGCCTGATGGCTAAGTCTGACACACTGGTTGCTCGGGCGCCAGCTGAAGACCTGAACTGCTGGGCAGCAGTTAGGCTCTGATCTCCCTTCCACCCCTGTCTCCTCCTCTAATAAGACTAAGAGGTGAGTGCCAAAAAGTGATCTCTGGAAAAGCACCCGTGGGTGCTACAAGTTAGGGTTTGCTGGGAACCCCAGGTTTTAATTCTTGTCTTTGGCATCCTCCAGTCACACCAACAGTCATATCCCAGTCATTTCATGGGAGCTGGAATGTTCCCTCCAGCCTGGGCACGACATGGCCCTAAAAATTCCCATGTGCTAAGGTTTTAGTATATTGAAACCAGGCACCTCAGGTCTAGAGATGGACCTTGGACTCCTGGGTCCTGTAAAGTGAGGGTGGACCTCAGGCAAGAAAAGGGGTCAAGACTCAACCATGTGGAAGGTAGCGCATATACCCCAATTCTGAGCATATCCCCGGCTCGATCTCACTTTCCAGTCAGAAGGTAGGAAAATGTTTCACATGTCCTGCTGTTTAGGATGCGTATCGTACAATTTTGGAATTGTTCTCTGAGATACTACTGCTTCCCCTTGTGATGAAAGCCCCTGAGATCCCACGTGCAGAACATACAGAGCCTAGAAGGCCTCTTTAATGCAGGACTATACAAGGCTGTCTATAGCACAGGGTCACGGGGGGCCTGCTCATCTGCTAGAACTTTCCGTGTACTTTCATTTTGTATCATTTATGAAAACTGCAACCTTTCCCTATCTTTTCTTTACCCGAGGCAATGAAAGAGGCACTTTATTACTTTTGAATGTTCATGTGGAGGCCACAGATCAACTTTAGAGCCATCCTCGGGGGCTGTCTACCTTATTTTTTTTTTAAACGGGGTCTCTTATCAGTTTGGAACTCACCAATTAGGCTAGACTTGCAGGCCAGAGGGCCCCAGGGATCTGCCTGGCTCCGCCTATCCAGTGCTGGGATTAGAAATGTATGTCACCACACCCAGATTTTGTACATGGGTTCTGAGGATCAAACTTGGATCCTCATGATTGTAAGGCATGTCACTGAGCCATCTCCCTACCTCCCAGGAGACACGTGATTAAATATAAGTGTTGGTTCTTTGATTAACAGATTGAGGCAACTGAATCAAGTGAAAGTCATTAGCTTATCGCCTTTGCGTCCATCGATGGAGCATGCTTCCTATGAATCCCACCACCTCCCGTGGTGCACTGGGGGCTTTTTACAGCAACAGCCTCCTAATACAGGTGTTATTGCTGGGCCCCAGGTAGCAGCGTTTTAGTCAGTTCCAGGATGTGCTGTCGTAGGCCAAATGAAGGGTTCAAGCTACAGACTACAAAGGTCTCACGTGTCTAGGCACTATTACTGGCCAGGGAATGGTAATGGCCAGTGGTTTTAAACACTCTCAGACCTAGAGATGTGTACTTCAAATCTACCCGTCTCTCTGGAGATGAGAACAGGCAAAGGGAGGCACCTCACTGGACACCCCTGTTTCAAAGATGTGAAGAGAGCAGACTGTCCATCGGAAGACCCACCCTCTTGTTCTAAAAGATCAGTTTTACCTGTTATCACACGGTCAACACAGTGTTCCAGTAGATACAAAAGTACACATGGAAATGAGATATGGTTATAGGTGCCACGGAAGGGAGACTTCAAGGTTAGTTTTTTAAATGAAAAGAATGCAAAATGTATTAGCGACTTGATCCTCTGGGTAATAAAATAAGTTTATTTATATATACATGGTAGCTGAATTCTGTGGATACGGAAAAATAAGTCATACATCCACAAATGTACATATAACATATGTATCTTTGATGACATATATTATATATAAATTTTACTTTACAAACATGTTTTTCTCTATCCATACACACATTGGCACAGTCAATGCAATAGCGAACAGAAATATTATGATAAGGTTAAGGTTGGACAGCGACACATTAGAGAGCGAACCTCGGCACAACATTGAACCTGCTCCTTTGGGGGGGGTTAAGTCTTTGAAAAGAGACAAGCAGACTGGTGGTAAGTAGGTCCATACAACACTGAGAACACATTAGTTTTGAAGGCTGTCTTTCTTTCTGGAAAGGAAAACGGAGGGAAGACATAGGAAGGAAGTCATGGTAAGAAGACCACAGCAACAACACAGACATGGAAACCGACAGTCAAATTCAAGTTCCAATCTGATAATAAGAACATCTATATTCAAAATATACTATCAAACTATTTTTCTTTTAGAGAAGGGGGAGGAGGGGTCGGAGTTAACTCCCTAGCCACAGTGGGTCAGGAAGGTTAACAGAGAAAGCAACTGGCCCAGAAGCTCCCTTAGGGTCTCTGAGAGTCTGCACCCCAGTGGCCACACCAGGTACAGCATGGCCCTGGGCCCAGGGGGACAAGAGGGGAGGTGGGGGGGGGTGATGGGGAGAGCTGATGGTACGGTCATGGGCACGTCTGCATTGCTTCTGCTTATGGACAGAATGGCACTTCTCTCAAGTGAGTCATTTGGCAATCTTTTTCTTTAAAGATTTAATGGGGAAGGTTAAAAAAAAATAGTTCTACACCACAAGGCTTTCTACATAAACCTGTTTCTCAGAGGGCACACTATCATTGCCTTTGGAGAAAGCAATACAGAATCCCAATAAACAACCCTTCAAGAGGGAAGGGCAAGGGCTCATAGCCTCTAGGCTGACATCTGTATCTGTCCCAGGAAGAGAGGCCTGGGGTTCAGGGCAGGTGGGGGTGTTGGAAGAGATGCAGAGAAGGGTTTCTAGGGAACCCTTTTCCGCCAGACAAAGGCAGTCTGGTTTCTTCTAGCATGGTGGGGGCACCCGGTGGGGTGATAAAAGGAGTGGAGCCTCCTCAGGCGCTGATGGCCTTCACAGATCCCGTTAAACTCGACATTCAGTGATGCCATAGTGAGGCCTCAGGGAGACACGCTCCCCTCTGTTTTGTACACTTGCCTGTGTCTTCTGCCTTGGGGCACCAGTTCCCTCTATTCGAGTATATACATGGAGACAGGGAATGTGGACATACTGAGTCAAGGGAACCAGAGCATCAAGAACACAAAGAGGACCACTCATTTGGCCTTAAAAACATTCAGCTTCCATGGGAGACTGGTCTCTTTCCTCACCTGCCCGGGGCTCCTGGGACCCCTACATGCCCAGAACAGTTAAGAGAAGCAATCAGTGCAACAGCTTTGCTTAGAAATACCTTTATTTTATAAAGCCATGGGTCATTCTGTAAATTTTTTTAAACCACACTTGTAAAAAAGATGTTGACAATTCTTAAGAAAAAAAGCTGAAAATGTTTCTTATTAAGTCAGGGTTACACAAAGGTTATATTTATAATATATATTTGTATATTTATAATTTAGAGACAAAAAATAGGGAGTGGCAAAGCGGGGGGGGGTGGTCTGCTGCATCTAGATCTCAGAAACTTGATCGGTTCCCACGAACAGTGTTTCCTGGCAGAAGGGGTTCACGAGGACCATCCCAGTATCTCGATAGTCGCCATTGGCCGGGGAGCGGGGCTCTGAGAGCTGGTCCTGGGGAGAGAGCGAGGAAGACGTGAGCTGGGGTTGGAATACGAGTGGGTGCCCTTCAAGACATGCACGGGTATAGCTGGGTGTGGTAGTTCACATACAACCCCAGCACTTGGGAGGATGGCAAGTTCAAGGCTGGCCCGGGATATGCAGTGAGAGACTGCCTCAATGAATCAAGCAACCAGGCACGCAAGTAAACACAACCCCCCACATACACACCCCGACACCCCCTCCCCCCACATCCCTCCACACCCCCTTACTGCCCAACAGTTGATGTCCTTGGACTCCAGACTCTACTTCCTGCTTCTTCCTCAGACACCCAGGCAAATTAGAAGCTTTTGCTTCCCAAATACACCTCTAGGTACCACCCATCCCATAACTACCCTTCCGAGTCTGACAGGCCCACCGTCTTCAGGGCCAGTCCCTCCTCCTCTTAAGCGAGCCTCCCCCCTGCCCCCAGCCTGGTGAGACTCATTGCCCTGTTCCTTGCAGCTACACAAGCACCCACGTGGATGGACTGGATTTCTGTGCAGCAGTACGCCATGTGGCAAGTGAAACCTCAAAACCTCAGCCTGTCTGCTAAGCCCCAAGGTGGAAAAGGCTTTAGGCAGGCACCCACGCTGCTCAGAAGGGACTTGGGCTTGACAGGGTTTCCGCCTCAGCTGCCAGGGACGGCAAGCATTGGTGGGCTAGTAATGGCCGTTCTCAGATCCGGGGATTAATTTAGGGAAAAGGCAGAACAGCCGAAGCCTGACTGAATGCCAAACAAATGGCTATGGTGGCACACACCCACGGGATTTGCTGAAGGAGGCAGAGGCAGGGTGATTTTAGCATTTTAGCCAGGCATGGTGGCGCACACCTTTGATCCCAGCACTCAGGGAGGCAGAGGCAGGTGGATTTCTGTCAGTTCCAGGCCTGCCTGGTCCAGGACAGCCAAGGCTACACAGAGAAATCCTGTCTCAAACCAAACCAAAATGAAAAAAACAACGAACCAACCAAACAAAACCCCATAAACCAACCAACCAAAACTCTCAACTTCAAAGATAGTGAATTCAACTTGGAAACAAGCCTGTGTAGGCTGGACTGGGCCAGACTCCCTCAGAAATGGCTTCATTTTTAAGAAGCCACAGTTCATTCCCTTCAGTTTATTTTTAAACAAAACAGACAAAAGACAATTCCTTGACAGGTAAAATGTCTTTTCAGGAGACAGGCATTTCCCTCAAGGGCTGACCGTGGCCAAATCTCCTCAGGAGTGTGCATGTAAGCCTGACCCTTCTAACTATGGAGAAGAGACAGAAGTCCTTTCTTCCCCTGTGCCGTGAGAGCTTTGGAGGCTGCAGTCTGGCTTGTATGGCTTTCCAGTTTTAATGGGGCAAGTGCGGTCCAGTGGTGAATCTGGGTAGGGTGTGTGCATGAGGTACTGCAGAAAAAGAGAAAAGGTCTCTGGCAAACAGCCAAGACAGTGGAGGGGGAGGGGGAGAGGAAAAGGAAGAAAGAAGAGTGTCCAAGTACCCTTTGGGTACACTGATCTGCCAGGCCAGTGTGTGACAGTCTGTGCCTGTCACAGACTGTGAGGTAGCCAGGCACAGAGACAGTATAGGGCACGTGTGTCCCTAAGCAGGGTCCATCCTGGCTCCAAACTGCCTACACTTTGACCTCACGCAGCACAAGTTCAGAATGGTGGAACAGACTACAGTCTTTTTTTTTGTAGATACTATAGAACCAAAAAGTAGACTGGCAGGGGGTGAGGGTAAGCAAGGGCACAGACTGAAACCAACTCTGGCTTGCTTTCTGCTGTGGCTTTTGTGTTCTTGAGACTGTGGCCAGGTGGCCCTCTCACCAGAAGCCCCCTGGCCTGGGGGCTGAATGCAGACCAGCAGTCCCAGCCCCCCGCCCCAGCCCCCTTTGGTTCTACAAGTAGAACTGTCATGGGGTGCTACACTCGGGGCTTTTCTGCATCATGTTCATGGGCTCTGCTCTTCAGCGTTCACTTCCCCATTTTTATACAGAAAACAGAAGAAGTTTATGCTTCACTGCCCAGATTCAAGCCTTTCTCAGGTCTTTCACTTACTATACGAAAGATGTGTGCTGGCTTCCCTCTAAACAAAAACCTCCACCAAGCCCATATTGCTATCTGCCCATTGGTTATCAGCTTTTACTGAGAAGCTACTGCGTGATAGGCTCTGGAGGGGGTAGGGTAAGTCATGTGACTTTTTATCGGGGGGGGGGGGCAGTCATCTACTGCACGTTTGCTGCAGACAGCTATGGGCCAGGCCAGACACAATTTAGAGATATTGGGAACCGAGGACTGAATTCAAACAAGGCTCCTGCCCTCGGGCCCTTATATTTCAGCAAGGAGAGGAAAATCAGTGTGTCAGTGGGGCAGCAGGCTGCATTGTCCCTGGGAGCTGTACTGTAAGGAGGAAAAAGCAAGCAGAGCAGGGACGGAGGTTGAGGGTGGGCTCTACAGGGTTCAGGGCAGTCTAGGAAGGGCTCTTTAGAGAGAGCTGCAGGAAAAAAAAAGGTCTAGGCATTAGGGGAGAGGTCCAGTTAAGCTTAAGATTGGGGGTGATGGGCTTTCTGTGCTAAGCAAAGCGCGTAGGGCGTCTGGGGGAGAGTGCGGATTTGCAGTGGGCTGTGCGAACAGCTTGTGAAGGGACCAGAAAGAGGAACAGGCTTTTTCTCTCTCTCTCTCTGTGTGTGTGTGTGTGTGCAAACACGGGCATGCCTGTGTGCATTCAGGTTCAGTAGAGTTGTGTTGTGTGGGAAGTCAACCTCGGGTGTTGTTCCTCAGGACTCAGCCGGAGACAGGATCTCTCACTGGGAACTTGGGGTTCCCTGACTAGACAAGGCTGACTCGCCAGCAGTCCTAGGAATCCTCCTGCCTCTAGCACCTAAGTACTGGAAAGCTTGTGGACCATTCCACTTGGATTTTTAGATGAGTTCTGGGGACCGCTCTCCTTTCCCCCTCTCCTCTGTCTTTGCCCTCCTTGCCTCTCTCTCCTACCCTTCCCCCTCCCTCTTTTCATTTTTATGGGTCTCATATAGCCCAAGCTGGCCTTGAACTCCCAAAGTAGCTTCAGTGGCTTGGACTTCTGATCTTCCAACCTTTGCCTCCTCAGTGCTGGGACCAGCTGTGCATCCTGCATCCTTAGCTTCTCTTTAGGGTGCACAGAGGATCCAGCTGGGAACTGGGATCCATGGTTAATGGGGGTCATGCATTTGAGAGATCACCTGGAACCTGTCCTCATCAACTGCAGGATGGGATAGGATGGGGAAGGCCAGTCTCAGAGCCTTCTGTAGCCATCCGAATGTAAGAGAGGAGAAGGCCACAGGCGGGGATGAGAATAGCTCATGCTTAGGGATAAACCGATCGAATCTACCAACGGACAAACTTCGAGCATGCAAGACAGGGTTGGTGGACCAGCAGCGTCTCGAGTGCAACTGGGAGCACCAGGTGAGCTTGGGGCTGGAGCCAGGAGCGGGCATCAGTGGTTCCATGTTGGGTCAATGAGTTTGAGACTCGGCTAGGCAGGTATGTGGCTGGGGTTGGGGGAGACATCAGAGCAGCAGACAGATGTGGCACACTGGTGGTATGGCAGTAGCAATTACATTGTACACCTAAGTTCTACACCTCTTATGAGACAGAGGAGCTGAGCGGCTGAGCCTGGAACTCGGTGAAGAGAGGTCCCGCAGCCCAGGACTCGATACCTCCAAACTAAGAAAGAGCTGCCAGGGGTAGGGGCAACAAGCAGGTGTCCCAAGTAGGGGGAGCATGATACTGAGTTAACATCAGACCGGTGGTTAAGTAGGGTAGGAAAGTGGGAGGTGCTGAGATGCTCTGGCCACATCTGAGAGCCACATCTGACCAGAGCGGGTTTTCTCAAAGTGAGTTGAGGAGGGGGGGGGTGAGCTGGGGAAGGAGAGAGGACTTATACGAGAGGGAACAGTTCATACACAGAGACCTGTGAAGGGGTGGAAGGAAGGAAATAACTCACACAAATGGATGGAGTTTGCCAAACGAGGAGGAAAGGGACAGGCATCACGTGAGGCCAGAAAGTTGGGTATTTTGGAGGTTGGGAGGGCTGTGTCTCCCCCACTGCTTAAAAACTTTAAGTGGGGAGCTTAGTTGGGTTTTGAACAAGGAAACCAAGATGGCTACCCTCACAATTATCAAAGCCCTGGGACTGGAGGTGCAGGAAAGGCTGGGTGGACAATAACTCAGCCCAGCTGCCCCTCAGCTCTCTCCTGAACCAGCTCTCTCCTGGACCATCTTCAAGGCATCTGTCTTCTTTTGTGGTACGTGGTAATCCCTGTACCTCTTGAGAGGGCTTTCTTTCCCTGGGTTTCCATAACATTCCATCTATTACTATTCTTAATTTGGTTTGCATTTGAAGGGCACCAGGCTTCATCTCCCAGCCACAGCTCAAAACTGGAAATCTCTTGAGAGCAAGCTTTCACCTTCCTGGTCCCCAGAGACTGCTTGCCACAAGAGAGGTCCCCGATAAGCACTTGTTACTCCTTCCCAGACTGGAGAAGTCCAGAGACCAGTTTTCCCAAAGTCTGGTGTGCAGGAGGCACTCAGCAGCTCTTGTTTCAGAATCAGGCCCCAAGTTCAGTAGGGCTGAGGTGAGGTGTGTGTGTGTGGGGTCGGGGGGGTTAGGGTGTCTCTCCTGATGGCTGAGGTGCACGAGGTGTGTGTGTGTGTGGGGTCCTGCCTCAGAGTACTGCAGAGGTACTCTGCAGAGGTGCACAGAGGATCCAGGGTTGAGCAGGTACTCTGCCGGTTTCTGTGGAGCGTGGCTGTGGGGATGCGGGGCTGGTTACCTCCGAGGTCTCCAGGGACTGGATCTCCCTCGGGAGCTCCACGGCATGTCTGTTGAAGTAGTCCATGGTGATGGCGTTGTTCCAGTAGCTCAGGTTGTTCTCGGGGTTGGCTGTCTTCTTCTTCCTCCTCATGCAGCACACGGTCAGCAGGACGGCTGTGGAGAGAGTCCCAGTCAGAGAAGCAGAGGGCGGAGACAAATACCTTGGTCCCAGTGTGGGTGCCCCAAGCCACTAGGTCCATTTAAAAAAAAAAATAGACTCGTGTATGCCGGGCTGGCCACGAGGTCACTGTGTAACCGAGGATAGCTTTGAAATTCTGGTCCCTTTGGACTCTACCTCTGAGTCCTGCGATGCCAGGTCGGTGCCACCACGCCTGGTTTATGTGGCCATGGAGACCGACACCATAGCTTTGGGTGTGAGAGACAAGTGCTCAGATAACCGAGCTAGCCTTCACTCAGTTTTTTCCCACCAACCACTATCTTTATTTTGAGTACCTACTGTGTGCTAGAAAAACTGTTACTAGCCACCAGTTTTCCCTAAGCTTCCATCCTACTGTGTGTTTGCGGAAGAGGTCAAATGATCCATAGGTAATAAAAATAAACTGGGCTATTTCAGTTGAGGCCGGCTATCTGGTGATGATGAAACTGGGCTGGTGAGAGAGATGATGAGGGGAATGTGAGAGAGACTGTTTTGGTCATGGTGGTGGCCTCACAGCAAGGGAATTGGCATCCTGGGGAGCAGATGAACCCCATGCAGAATGGGCGGTATGTTCCAGGATTGAGGATCAGTGTGTGCAAAGACCAAGGTGTGGACAGCCCAGGTGTGTGAGTGAGCGAGTGAGCGAGAGAGAGAGAGAAAGAGGTGCAGTATGGCAGGAAGTGTGGGGGAGGTAGAGGGAAAGCCAGGGCGGCGTGGAGAGGTGTACCCCCCAGGGGCTTAGGGAAGAGAAGCTACATGCATCTTGGTGATATTTGGGGTTGCTGCAGTGCTGTGCTTTTAGGAGGCACCAAGAAAGGGCTTTGTTCCGCTGGGAGGGACGTTCCTCAGGGCCTGGAAGCAAAGACCAGCATGTGTGTTCAGAGACCCAGTCCTTGGAAAGGTCTCCACTGAAGCTGAAGGGTGACAGACACAGATGCACGAGACGAAACCCCTAGGCTCAGTTAAAAAGATGTAGAAGGCCTAGGTCATCTAGGCCTTACATTTCAGGGACATATATTGATAGCTTTAGATTTTCCTTTTGACCGCACGGGGTCAATGTTCGTCTATACTTTAATTTAGAGAGAGAAGTGGTAATTTTTGTCAATAGGCTTAAGGGCAAATTTGGATGTGTGGACGCCAAAGCTGCTCTTTAACACCTGGGTTTCTGCTTAAGATCGGCACAAGGGCTTTTTCCCTGTTTAGCTGACTGCAGCATGGTGGCTTTAATAATGTTCCCAGGGACCTTTGGAGGTTGAAGAGGCAGGGTGCCTTGCCCAGACTCACACAGCAGAATGGTGGTGCATCAGGGGGAGCACTAGTGAATGAGGGATGAGCATAGCCTGCCCGGAACCTTCCACAGTGAAGGGGATGGGTGGGCCCTGCATACACCTGACATCCTCACGGTGCCAATCATCTTGGTGACTGGTAATGGGGCCCAGGCTGCTCTGATCAGAGGCCAGCACCAGGGGGCAGCAGAGGGCCAGCTCCCTCAGAAGCAGTCCTACGGCTTGACCAATACAGAGCGGCTTGACCAATACAGAGCGGGTACGTTGTCAGGGATGGGGCAGCTACAGAAGCTGAGGCCACAGAGCCCAGGGTCCAGGCCTGGGGGCTCACTGGAACATTCTGTCGATTTCCTCCCCCAGCGAGATTGTCTCCAAGCACGGTCAGGAGGTAGCTTCCTCACCTGCTCTGGCCAGAAAAGACTTTCAGTTTGCTAATCATGTCTCTACCTTGCCTTTTTAAAAAGTCCTGACTCAAGGAGAGGGGACTTAATGACTGGGCAAAAGGGCATTTAAGAGACAGGCTGACATCAGACTATTCAACTTTCGTCGATCTGTCTTTCCCTTTAATGCTTCCAAAAGCTCTTTCTTTACTGCTTGAAGGAGCAGAGGGGAAGGGGCGGCAAACAATGTGGGAACAGCGGTTAGGCCACCTTTCCATTCTGCTGGGAGACACCACAGCCGGAAGAGACACAGCTGGCTGTCACAGATGCCCCCTCTCCCCTCCTGATACCCTTATTTCCTCACAGCCACTAGTTTCTGCCCGTGAAACACAAGGGGGAAATGGCCAGGGCAATTCAAGCCAGGAAAGCCAAATCTCTAAAGATGCAGAAACACTTAAGACGTGAGGGCAGAGGGGTTTCTTCAGCTCTGCCAAAGCTGGAGCCCAGGGGAAGGGGGAGGGGTTGTCGGGGACAAACGGTCACTTTTCACTCGCCGGCTTGTGAGGGTAGCTGGCAACACACGGCAAGCCACAGACTGAAAGCAGGGAAAGAGGTGTCCTTAAAAGCCACGTCTCTGAGGAAGGGGGCATTGGACCCACGGAGTGGTCATGGGCAGGCAAGAGCAAAGGGACAGAGACCGTCTTAGAGACCACCTAGTCATGGTGAGAGGGATGTGGGATTTGGAATCGGCGCCCAGACACTGATGCACTACTCGCCAGACCTGAGGGAATCGCTTAACCTCCTGACCTCTGTGCAGGTCAGATGCAGTCCTGCACGCAGCAGAATTCTGGCCAGCTCCTCGGGACTTTCCCCACCTGTTATTCACAGTCTGAAAAGTAGAGAGAGGAACCCAGGGAGATGAACTTCCCAGGGCCGTGCTGCTGAGCTGGCAGACTGTGCCTACTGCTATGCCTAAGAGTCCATGCTGCCCCTGGCTCTGAAGCCTGGGTCTGTGTAATGTGCGGAGATCCTGTCTTGGGGAGGTCTGGTGGCTTGAATCCGTTTCTCTTGGGGACTTCCTAGTGTTTCTCACTGTCTCCAAGTGAGCATAAGGCATGAGCCACTTCTCCATTAAGCCAAAGAATCATTTGCTTTGTGTCCCCAATGGCAGCAGCCTTTCTCTACAGGGAACGAGTGGGGGCCCTTTGTCCTGTAGTTCTACAACAGCCCTGAGAGTTAAACAAGCTCTCTTGGCTTCCCCAGTAATGAATCCTCTGTGACTCATTGGGTATGTGACAGGAAGGAAGGGTCACTGGTGTGAAGTTGGAGCTCTGGGTAGTCTGTTTACACAACAGGACCCTAGGGGGTGGCAAGAGGGGGTGATCAAAGCCCACAGGCTCCCCCGGAAGGCCCAACCTTTCCAAACTCCTGCTGCATCGCCAGCTGCCGGGCCTAGGCGCGTGAACACACACTAATATCCGACGAGATAGGCACCCCCCCCACTGCCAGTTCCTGAGCCCCTCCCCCACAGCAGACCCTGATATAAGACCTTAAGTTCACTGTCCATGATTTTCATGGGTCTTGGAGGCAGCCATTACAAGCGTATAAAGCCTCTGCCCAAATCCTGCTGCCCCTCCAGATTTACCACTGTCTCTGTGCCCAGGTCATGCTTCCCTGGTGCCCGCACCGTGACTGACCACGGCAGAGGTGGCAGAGCATGCTTAGTCCCTTGGGATCCTTCTACAGCTCGAGGACTCCCACTGGCCCAGCAGAAATCCTCTCAGATATCCCATCCTCGCTGTCCCCCATCTTTTTCTGTGGCATGACATCTGCATGGCCGCACAGGGCTTGCCTTGCTGCAAAGCACCCAGCTCTTCCTGGGTGTTTCATAGCTGCCTTGCGTGCCCGGTTCCATCTTGGTGCCTGCCTCTTAAGGGACCTGAACTGTTGCAGTAGACACATTGCTCGTCCAGGAGGAGAGAGAGCATAGGAATGTTGGTTGGGTCCACAGTCAAGAGTGGCCATGGCTGAGTTTGTGGGCGGGTTCTCTGTGACTCCAGAAGCCATTTTCAGTACTGCAGGGTGCTCCATAAAGGGTCAAGTGGCAGTAGACAGGGACTGGGATGGGTTTCTGCTGCTGTGCCATGGCTGTAAGGCCACAAACCTGAAAAAACTACGTGGCCTGAGTGTGTGGCTCTTCAGCCAGGCATGTGGGGATCTGGTGTTTAGAAGACTAACAGGGGATACCAGAAGCCCAAGAGATAGCTATATTTTAGCTTGACTGGGTTATGGCTGGGGTGACAATCCTGCCTTGCAGTAGCATTCTCCTTGCCTCCTCCTCTTGGTCCATAATTCTGTGGAGACAGGCCGCCTAGCCATGCTTCCTTTTGGGTCAGTCTTTTCTGCCTCGTGGTAAGAATCAGTCTAACCCAGGCTTTCTTATATGCTAAATAAAAAGCCTGTGAGTGAAAACTGTATCGCTCTCTCCCCTGCACACACGTACACAGTGCACATATAGGCTGATGATCTATGCATATTGTTTGTATTCATAATTAACATTCATTGGGCAAAGATCACAGCCAAGGATTTTGGGTGCTATAACACGTCACCCCTTGGCATCTTGCATTAATGGTCCAGAGTGTGAGAGAAGTCCTGCTCTGGGGTAAGTGCAAATAGACTCTCAAGTGTCAATGTCAGAGTGGCTCTCCTCTGCCCCGCCAGGCTGAACCTGCATTGGTGACACGACACACCTGTAAAATTCCTTAGCTAACCCTCCCCAACGCTCCATCTTCTCCCAGGGTGGCTGGGAGCAAACGCTCCACAGTGTGAGATACGCCAGGGATCTGAGCAGAGCCTCCAAACTGTTTTGTGTTTCGGGGAGCCATGACCAACCAGTGAGTTGCAGGCCACAACAGCTAAGAGGAGACAGACGACAGGTTCTGTGCAGCCTGATGGTGGCAGCAGAGACCAGCTCGGCCAGCCACATGGCTCCTGGCCCTAGCTCGCAGCAGTGGCCTGGATCTAGTCAATTTCAGTTCTCAGCAGGTCTGCAACAGAGTTGGCGAGAGCGAGAGTGTGTGGCAGAGCTCAGGAGACAAAGCACCTCTCGGCCCTTGTAACTGATGCTCTTGCAGCTCTCAGGAGGGCTTGGGATGTGGAAGGCAGGCGAGCTGCTGACCCTCCACCATTGTGCAGGCTTAGAATTCACTGTACTCTCCCCCCCCCCTTTCCATTTGGAAGCAGGGGAATCACCCTAGGATGAGCAAGCGAGGGTGGAGAAAGCATAACTAGGGGCCAGCCCCTGCTGCTCTGCACAACCTGGCTTCTCTCCTAGCCCCTGCCCCCAGAGGTGGTGAAGCCTATACTCACCTTCTGCTACCGGCCAGACTGCCTGGGGTTTCTGACAGCCTGGCAAAGGATGGAGTCCAGGGAGGTCTGTAGAGTAGCTTTGGGGTACACAGACAAGACAGTAGGGATGGGTGGAACATTAGCCTCCAGGCCTGGAAATGCTCAGCTTGTCTGACCGTTAGATGGGGCAGGACTATGGGAACAGCCCAAACAGATGAAAATTTCTATGAGCAGCGCCTGGGGTTCTGCGACCTTGACTGATAGTCTACATATTCCCTGATAGGGGCCATGTCTGTGACTAAAGACACAGCTGATACAGAGGCAGCCAGGACCCGGGAAGAAGTGAGAACCACCCGTGAAAATGGCAGAAATGTAAAGGAAGTGGGCGCTGCTGTCCTGTTGGGCTATAACAGTCCAGTGTGAACAAAATCAGATCTTTAGAAATTGTGTCCTAACGAACCCCCGCCGGCCCCCAGCACTTGAAGGGCCCTCTTGTAACTCTGAACTGTCCTTCAGGTACAGTTCTAGGCTGTGTGTCTTTGTCCCAGCCTTGGCTGACGTCAGCTTCCTAACTCGCCAGAGTGTGGGTGATGACCAGAGTCTCCTGACACCTTGGGGCTGGATGCGCTTAGTAACGTGTTTATTTTCTTTAGCTAGTGTAGGTAGGGACAGAATGATGAGACAGACCTGTAATTCCAACTATGAACGAGGGCATCCAACACACTCGCAAGATTAGAAAGCAGTCACTTCTTACGTGTGACTGTTAATTAATAACTTATTAGTAAGTGCTACATTTTCTCAATCTCATTCCTGTTTTAGGAGCAGATGATCACAGCTTAAAAATTACACATGTTCCCATGATAGAGTATAAAGCTGCTTTCACTGAGCATGAGGCATCACCACCAACTTTACACATTCCCTGAACCTTGTCAGGGAGCGGAAGTGGCCTTTCGTCCTCTTCACTAGGTTTTCCAGGAAGCTGGGAGAAGCCGTGCTTGCAGTGAGGCAATGAATGGAAAGTTGGCTGTGTTAAGGGCCTAATAGGACCTCTGTGCTGACCTGGGGCATGAGGAGAAGGGTGTGACCTTGGTTTCACAGCCTCCTTGTGGGAAGCCTTGGGCCTTCGTTTAAGACCAGTATGAGCCCCGAGGGTGATGGGAAGCCTGGTTAGACCACAAGGCTGGTGGCAGCAAGGCTCTGTTAATGTGGGCCCCACTGCCTGGCCTGGCCTGGCATGGCATGTGTGGAATGCTGCATTTCTGGGGGACAAGGGAGAAAGAGGTGACCATTTAGAGGTGGCAGATGTGGTAGGCTCAGGTGACAGAGGGTCACGGATGAGGATCTTGAGCCAAGAGTATTGCTCCCTGAGAGTCTCTGGGACTGTTATATGTTTTATGTAGCTTCTTTGGAAAACACCACTTAGGAATACAGGGTGAAAATGACCAACTTGAGGTTCTCAGAAGAGCTAGGAAGAACATGAAAGGTCAGAGAACCGCCTGTTCTGGAGAAGAAGGAACACGGGGATGACATCTTTCACGGTGACCATCTGAGGTGAGGTAGGGCCAAATGCAGTGAAGATCCTCTGAGAACGAAGTTTGACATGAGAAGACATGGCGGGGGAGGGGGGGAGGTGTCTTATGGCTCTGCAAGGCCACGGCAGGGTCTTGTTGGGGACATGAGAACATCTCCTGAGCCCTCACTCTCAGAGAGACAGGTTGCTGCAGGGAGGTGCTGGTTGCCATGGAGTAGAGGGCTGTAATGGTAAGGCCCACGGTGCACAGAGCTCACGTTACTACAGGTTAAGGCAGGCTGGGTGGTGTGTGGATGGAGCAGAGCTAAACCTCACAGGACTCTGAGGATCTTTTCAGTGTATTAAGAACTGTGCTTTGGCCAGCACGTGAAAGCTTTGTCTTTTCTTCCTTAGGGGAAGGGAGGGAGATGTGGAGGGAAAAACAAGGTGGAGAGGATGGTGATGACTTTTCCAGCTGCAGCATGTAACTGTCTATGGTCAGTTGTCTCCCATGATGTCCTGGCGCCTTGTTCCTCGAGGCAGGGTTGTTAACTGACAGAACTCTCAGCAGGAAGGAAAGGATGCTTCAGGCAAGGGCTGTAGCATCTTGCCACTCCTGCCACCTGGATCCTAGGCAAGCCACGTAAGTCTCTTAGCTAGTTTGATGTTTCTTTCTGTGACACATGTGGCTGGCTTAGAGCACCTGTAAAGTGTCCTTCCCACCCCTCCCCCCCCAGCTCTGGGAACTGTGGCTTTGTGATCATGGGCATTTGACCTATACCCAGGACGAGGTCAGGGATGGCCCATGACTCCCGCCTTGCTGTCTTGTTTGCTTTCTGCATTTCACTCAGTGGGGCTGCCTACCTAACTCAAGGGCAAGGGAGTCTGGGGGATGGGAAAGAGGCTAGGACAAAGGAGAAGGAGGGAAGAGAGCAGGTACTTACAGCAGGAGGAGATGGGCACACTGATGGCCAAGACGACCCAGGCAATGTCCATCTTGCTCAAGCAGATGGTGGCTCTGTGCTGGGGCTTGTCCCCTTCAGCCACATGGGAGATGTTACCCACGGTTCCTGGCTTCCAGGTCCCAGCAGGGACCAGGCGGTTGAGGAAGTTGCCTGTGGCTGTAGACAGCACTGTGGAAAGGGGTCTGGGACCCCTGTCGGTTGTTGAGGGGGAGGCCTCAGTCTTCCCCTCGGCTGGAGAAGCAGTGCTTTCTGAGACCCCAGAGGGCCGGGTTGGACCCTGAGGGGTTGCTGATGCTCCCTGAGGGGTGCCCTGGGAATGGGCTGAGACACTGGCATCAAAGGCAGCCTGGGTGGGCCCTGTGGCAGCCGTGGATACCCCGGAGCTGGCAGATGGGGGTCTGTCAGTGTCGGGGGTGACAGCAAGCCCGGAGTCACTGTGGCTGGGGCTGTCCTGCACGTCACCATGAGGGCGCTGAGAAGGCACTGGGGCATGCTGTGTACTGGCAGGGGCACCTGAGGCTGCTGTGGCATCCGGTTCCCCTCCTGGGCTGGTAAAGGTGGGGCCACTCCCCTGGCTGACTCTGATAAGGCCTGACTTGTCCTTTGCAGGTACTGGGGAAGTTGTCGGAGGCACCTGTGAGGTGCTTCTGGGTGCTGGAGCTGGAGACTCTGTTTGGGGTTGTGGTGAAGAGGTGTAGCCCCAGAGTGGGGTCCTGGGGATAAGAGCAGAGGGGTCTGGCTCCACAGATCCTGTAAAGTTACCCTTGTAGATCTGAAAGATTTTCCCCAGAGGGCGCTTCTGCCCCAGATGTGTTGAGCTCTGATTTCGTCCCCTCTGGCTTTCCTTCCTTGCCGAATGGCCACTGGGCACAGGTGGGAGAGTGCGAGATGAACCACCAGCCCCCTTCCTGGAAGAGCCTGGGGGTCTGGGGGGCCTACGAGTGGTGGCCCGTGGGGACACTGTGGGACGGCTGGTGGCTCCTGCTGACCTTGTGGGCAGGATGGTGGTGGCAGGGGCAGCATCCCCTGGGGGATGGCCCTCTGAGTGGGAGGATGTGGTTGCCATGGCGGCCGGAGGAGAACCTGTGGGCAGAGGGTTTTCAGGATGGGGGACGGCAGTTGTCATCATAACCGTGGACGTGGTGTCTGTGGGAAGGTGTCCTTCCGGATGAGATATGGTTGTTGCCATTGTAGCTGCAACCTGTGAGGATGGTCCATCAGGTTCGGGCTCCAGTGTCACCACAGAGGAGAGTCTGGTAGAGCTGTGGGGTGCTGTCACCATGGTGCCTGGGGGGCTGCTGGCGGGGAGGGTCTGCAGAGATTCCCTGGGAGACGGTTCCTGGACGGCGAGGACCAGTGCTTTGGTCAGTGCCAAGGTCAGGAGAAAGCCTGGAGGGGAGAGAGAGGGGATTGTTGAGGAAGGAAGGTGTTACACACAGCCAGGCCCTCCTCACCCAGGACCTGGAGAAATCTCCCAAGGATGAGGGGAGGACACCTGGAGCATTCCTTAGGCCATGCTGGTACCCTGACAGTCTGAGGCTCAGGATCTGTATGTGTGGCTAGGGAAAGTCTATGAGGAGGCAGGAGGGTGCTATGTCTCAGGAGGGACAGCAGCACGAGGTGACCCCTGAGCCAATCAGACCAGCTAATCCCATCCTTCCCGGGTCTCCAGAATGCCCTCAGCCCTCAGCTTCAGTGTTTTGTCTTGGAATAGGAAGGCGGAAACCTAGGAGACTTGTTGCTTCTGTATCATCTTCAGCCTGGAAGCAGCCAAGGCCAATCTGACCACGGGACCTGTGAGCCACTCAGAGCCAACTGAGGAAGGCTTGGGTGGGAGAGCTAACCAACTCCTATTCCTTTTCTTGAACAATGAAGACAGCGCCAATGTCAGACCCCTGCTCATTCCGACCGCCTGCCCCATGCTGTGTTTCCCTTCCTGGCACCCCAGAACATGAACAGGGCAGCCTCCCAGGCCCACAGATGACCCTCGGGGAAGGCAGAGACGCCCTGGTGTCATAGGAGCGGGATGGGCAGAAGAGGGCACAGAGAAGAGCAACCGGGTCCAGCTTCCCTAACGCTGTAGTAGCACTGTCTGGGATAGAAACCACTGCATAAACAGCATTAGTTACTGGAGGTTTGTCATCAAGTGCTCTCTCTGTGGTTCCTCGTGTAGCTCAACTTGGCAAAATCCTCGTTGGTGCCGCTTGGTCTTTTTGAGTAGGAGGAGCCCTTCTAAACAACTAAAAAAGGCGGGGGGGGGCTGCATATTATTATATATATTTTAAGTTTGTTGAGAAAACACAAAAGCATAAAAATCCATGTTCCTGAAAGCACGCCAAAATAATTTTTTTAAAAATTATAATTTGCAGCACCATGTGCCTGTAACCCCACACATCGCAGGCTGCAAGTTTGTTGGTTGTTGCATGTGAGTTGGGGAGGGCTGGTCTCTGCTGCTGATGGGTGGTGGGACATTTTTAAAGGGTCTGATTCTGACTTCTCAACACCTCATATGCTTGTAGGCACTCTTGTATTCTTGGACTTCAACCCTCAGTAGACCCTGGAAAGCGGGTAGGGACCTGCCTGACAGTTCTCTCAGAGCCATAGGTACTTTACCATGCTCCAGCAGGGCAAGCGGCCATGGCTGGTGTCATGGGTAGGATTCCCACATGAAGTCTGGGCCTGGCAGCAAAGCTGCCACCAGTGGGAGCCAGGCTCCTACTTGGGACTCATGGGAGTCTGGTGGGAAAGGCAGGACCCTCCTTGTGTCTGGTGGAAACGGCGAGGCTCTGGTTAGCCTCAAGGAAGCAGAGAGGAAGGAACTCCAGTGTGCCTGGAGCAGCAGTCAGTCTTGGACTGAATATTCACAGCCGAGCCAATGCTGGGGAGGGCGAGGGGCCTGGTCTTTTACAGAGGCACCAGTGCCTACTGTCTCCAGGACCAATGGCTGGCCACCCCAGGTGAGCCAGTTGTCTACGCTTCCATTCACGAGTCAGCCCACACGCTTGCAACGCATCCTGCTCGTTCAAGTCAATCCTGCAATCTCGCTAGCTTTCAGCCTAGCAACTGGTTGACAGGGTGGGAAATGAAAGGCTGGGGAGACGGGAACACGCGTGACCGAGGCTGCCTCTGAGGCATATGCTTTTCCTAGTCAGCTGCAGGGGAGGCAGAAGCCCATCAGCCGCACCCACAGCAGAAGCAACGTGCCGCTCTGCCCTGCTCAGCACCACAGTGGTTGAAGGTCACTGGTGGTGGCAACTTCCGGTGCTTGGGGACCGTTCTGCTACAAGCTGGTCTCACGAGTTTTAAGAGCTGGATTGTGCTTTCCCCGAGTCCCAGAATCTCAGAATGCCACTGTATTTGGAGAGAAGCATTAAGAAGGGAGACTCCAATGAACTGAGGTTGGGAGGATGAGCCTTGACCCAATTTGACTGGTACCTTTCTAAGATGGGACATCAGGGCAGTGCCAGATGACAAGGCAGAACACTCTTGTTGGGGCAGGGCAGCCAGAGGGAAGCTGCCAGTGATGTGAGAAGAGGGGTCAACCTCTGCTACCACAAGAATCCAGCCCTGGTACTACTTTGATCTTGAACTTCCAGCCTCCAGAAGCTTTGAGGAAATGAGTATCCGTGGCGTAAGCCGTTCAGAAAGTGCTATAGTTTGTTACAGCAGCCCCGGTGTAAGCATTTCCCATTTAGGGCCCTTCTGAAAGCGGGGAGGGGTGGTGGAGACAGGGCGTGAAGGGAGGTGGTTTACACTGGGAAGTGAGCTTAGGGTCAGTGGGTTGAGACTGGTGAAACAAGAAAAACCATCTGAGGGAGATCTGGGAACATCTCGCTCCTATGCCTTAAGGAGCCTCCCCCAGATTCTCATCCCTCTCAGCTGGGGGCAGCTTACTGGGTGCTCATCCTACCCTCTGTACCCCCTGGGTACAGAGATCTTTGGTCAAGGGCTGCCAGGTCCTTTGGTGGCTGCTGTAGTAGCTGGAGTTCCCAGGGAATTTCTGAGCTGCAGTACGGAATGTGTCTGGTAGTCAGAGCTCTAGAGCCAAGGACATTATATTGTTTTGGCTTCGGAGTCAAGAACAGCACAGAGTTTGGACAGTGCGTAACTCTAGGGACAGGTACACAGTGGGAAGAAGAGCCATCTGGGCCTGAGGTTTAAAATGCTTAGAGCAAGAACCCTCCCCCCCCCAACTGCCCACTAGGAGCTCGCAGGGCCCTCCCCCCAGCCAGACCCCTTGACCAGAGTGTGACTTGTCCCTGCTGCTGCTCTTCAGGCACCAGATTCCTCAGTCTGTAAGCAGGCTGTAAAGTTACGACTCCATCATGTACACGCCAGTCTTTGCTCCTGTAAATGCATAAGTTTCTTCTTGGGTGCCATGGGGTTCTGAGTTTTGGCGAACATAGTGAAGGGCTCTAGGGTTCACCTAAGCCAACTCTTCTATACAGAGGAGAGGCTTATTCAACAGCACTTGGCTGGTTGGGGAGAGTGGTGTGGCTGTGTGCTCATGACCTCAGACTCATATGACTCATGAAACTTAGAGAACTCATGTGGCGCGTCCTCGGGGTTAGGTAAGTGACTGATGATTGCAAGGGGAGAGGAGACTGTTAGGATTGTCCATAAGCTTCCCAGAGCCTGGGTTCGCAGCTTTCTGGAACTGTCATTTAAGCTGAGGTGGGACTTTTGAATCATGGATGTTTCTGAGTGTCAGCTCATTAAGTTAGGTTGGGTGCAATCATTTCTTTGGTCTGCTGTTGTGCCCTGAATGGGGGTGAAGAGACTTTTGTTCATGCTCCGCCCCGCCAATCAGGGAAAAGTCACACAAGGAGAGACAGCCTGGATCACAGCCATTATTTCCAAATAAAAATTTTCATTTGTATCATAAGATAGCTACAGCGTTGAACTGTCTGGCTCCTTTCAACCTTACTGTCACCTTGAATATGGAAATGAGACAAGAGCTTACACCCTTCCTCCTTCGCACAAAAGGTTAGCAAAGGAAGGATGCCATGTGTACTGTCACAACGAAAGTGCAAGGCCTTCAACCGGGGTTCCTCTCACACATGCAAATTTTCATTCAAGGCCTTTTGTACTGGTCTACACACTCCCCTCCCCACAATCTGGGGTGACTGCCTCTTTGCATATCATTTGCATGGATTTCCATAATGGCCCCTGGAGACTGCTAATTCCAAATATGTAAGAGTCACTAAAACTAAAATTTAGCTTGACATGCTTAAAATATACAGCCAAATTTAAAAACGTGTCAGAATGAGGATAAGTGTGGGGGATAGGGGAGGCAGGGGGGGGGCACAGCCTGATGGGTGCCCAGATGTCACAGGAAGGCCTCCTCCTCCCTGGAATTCTCATGTATGTGTCATCATCTCAAGGGATACGGCAGGCATCCTCCCCCTGTGTGTTTGGTTGACTGCCCATAGTCCATATTGGCCGCTGGCATTTGCATCTGGCACAGGCGAGGAAGCGACTGGTGGTGAGCGAAGTGGCTAATAAGGTACTGAGCATTTCCTATGTAACATAGCAAACTTTGGCAGGCGCATCTGTTCTCAGAGCATCTTGGACAGGAGGGGGCTCTTGTTGGTTCCATGCTGCAACTGGGAAGATAGAAGGAAGCCAGTGGACCCTTTCAGTGGCCACACAGCTGGGGAATGATGGGCTGGGATTCAGCAAAACCTGGCTCTAATGACTATGTTTTCAACTACTTTCATCAACTACTTTGTTGCTTTTGTCGGTGCTGGTGATGGAACCTAGAGTCTTAGGTGTGCCAGGCACTCTACCACTGAGCTATCCTCCCCATCCTTAACTCCTCTGCTTGTCCCCCTCTTCTCTGCTGCTCACCCAAACGTTCTACGAAGTCAGAGGCTAGGGTTTACTGCCTCTGGGAATTTACTTTCTAGGCTGAGTTTTTGTCTCTTACCTAAAAAAATTATATGTTTAAAAGTTTGCATACGTACATTTGTTATATTGTGATATTCATACAAACAATTCCATTTGGTTTCCTTATTATTTTAAATATCTTCTTAAGTAGAGTCTCCTTCCATAGCCAGTTGCTATGATAGTCTATCTATTGACTTTTTGATCCTGTCTCAGGCAACCACAGGAGTCAGAGCTGTGTCCCATCACTGGGCAAGATTGCAACTTGATCATGCCAAAGGCTTGATGTGGCTAAGTTACGTTTGCAGGTTCTGCTTCATTTCAAGGTGCCATCTAGTTCCTTCCCCTTTGAGCTTAGATGGGTATTTGTGACTACTCTACCTTTCCAAGTCTCATAGCTTCTATATTTCTCTTGGGGACAGTGTTAGCCTTGTGTTAGAAGTATAGCTTCCTCAAAGGGAAGAGCATGTGGGGTGTGACAGGAATTCGTGAGGAGTCCCTGCTGTTCCAGACACTAAATGTGACAATGAAGAAGCCTGCAGGATGGCCCTCTCCTGGACTACCAGGGGACTGTTACACAAAGGAGACTCCAAATCAGCGGTTCTCAACCTATGAGTTGCAAACCTCTATCTCCAAAAATATTTACATTACAATTCATAACAGTAGCAAAATACTTATGAAGTAGCAATGAAAATAATTTTATGGTTGGGGGCTCACCACAACATGAGGAATTGTATTAAGGGGTCACAGTATTAGGAAGGCTGAGAACCACTGCTCTAATGGGTGCTGCCTAACGGAGCCCAGCCAACTCTCAAGATGCATGAACAACTACAGCAGAAATATTTTGTCAAGCCTCTCTACAAGCATTTTTATTTTTCTTATTTCTTTTGAGACAGGATCTCATTGTGTAGCCTGTACTAGTCTTGAAATTATGATCCTCCCGAGTGCTGAAATTTACAAGCGTGTGCTGCCACACCAGCTGGGCATTTTTATTTTTCAAACTGGAACACGGTGTAATGGTTTAAAGGCTCTGCCAAAAGTCACCAGTCATTGACTTCCAAAGCTGCAGGGTTGGGAACCTGGCCCTAAGAGGAGGAATTTGGGACATAAGGCCATAGCCTACAGGAATGTAATAATGTTATCTCTGAGGGAGCGGGCTCCTTTTAAAACAGTATGTTGGGTCCTCTTTTCCCCTTTCCTCTTGCTCTTCTCCCATGGAATGGCAAAGTGTGAGGACCTTCCTGGACAGCAGCTCTTGACTTTGGACTTCCCAGATTCCAGAATGCTGAGGAAACTAAGTTAGCCAGCATCTTATGTTGGGGCAACACACAGAGGACAGTAAGGCTGTTACACTCTGCATTTGATGTGCCTCTAGCACAGCAGTTTAGGCCACAGGGAAGCTGTTTTCTTTCTGCGCAATGACCTACAACCCTGCCTCAAAATGAACATCCTAATTCCAAGCTTTTCTTCTAATTGGGAAAGGGATGTCTGGTCTGTGGGCATTTAATCCCTTCATCTGACAGATGAGCAGGTGAACACCCCCACATAAAATGACTTAGGGTTAAACCACAGCTACACAGGGGTGGATGAGGAAGCGGCTCAGGCCGACACACTTCCTGGCTAGTCCCACTGATGTTCCCACCTCTCTTTTTATACTTGGTGTGCTTCCAGAACTCGAGTGAGCTCTGCCCTTTGAACTCCAATGACTCCTTTTATTTTCAAGACCACATATAAAGTCTAGCTCTTCGGAGCATGGTTTTACTTAGAATTAAGCAGACATCACTGAGTTCCGGGGTCATTGCTCTGACCTTGACTAAATTGCTCATAGCACAGATCTTCATTGCTCCCTCCTCCCCCTCCAGGCAGCCACACTCCAACAGCTCTCTCCCAACAAGCTGGGCATCCATTCACAGGGCCTGAAGGGCAGACTACCAGCTCAGTAATCCAAGCTAACTGGGGCCGTCACCTGGTGGGTTCCAGAAATGTCCGGAGATCACGGGGTCAACAGCTGGACTGATGAGGTCCATGACTCCACTGGGAACTGCTTCCCAGAGCACAGTCTCTAGAACACAGGCAAGCAAGAAAACCACGTGAGTCGGGCCTGTGTGCCCTGACGCACCTGTGGCCTCTGGCCAACGTGAGCTTATCTTGTGCTGTAGCTCTGGGAAGCTGACGGATAACGGCTCTCTGGCCAAACATGTATGCGCACGCATAAGCATGCATGCACATTTGTGTGTTCACAGGCCCATGTTCATGCCCCCCCCCCCCCGCTCTTCTCTCCCGGCTCCTCCTGACCTCACACACACAGAGAACATAGCCCCTCTTTTTGGAATGAGAAACAGGCATGGTAAAATTGAAGGTCATGTCCCCAAATCATCTCCCAGCTATTATATGGGTAAACCATTTGTCTAAGGTCGAAAGGATGCCACACAGCAGTTTAGGATAAAAGCCCAGGCTTCTTTGATCCTTGATGTTCAAGAGATTCTCAAGACTGAGGGATTTTTGATTCAGGAAAAAGTCCAACATGAGGAGAGGAATGTCAGATAAAGACAATCTCATTATTATTGAGGATATAACCATTGTTATTGATGACCATGATTTAAAATCCTACGCTCCCAAATGCAGCGGCATGCAGGCCGTTCCACAGCCTTTATCTTCAGGCTTTGCTTACCTGCCTTAGTTAGTCTGACTTAGGCCAAACAAATATTTTCTTCCTTGTCTTTAGAAGGCTCCTCAGCCTGGAAGACTTTGCAGGGAACATTTGGGTTGTTGGAAGGGGCTATAATCTCTGAGCTCATCTCTGAATGGAAATAGCTGAGGCTTGATCTACTTCCTATCTACGCTCTGTCTAGAGCACCAGGGTTGGAATGGTGTCAGGTTCGATGTTACAGTCCTCCTGTCTAGTTCAGCCTGAGCTACAATAAATACCTGCTGAAGAATGAGATGCGTGCTATCCCCGTCTGCAGTGGAATTCCTATTTTCCACAAGGGACCATAATAGCACATCTACACTTGCTCATTCCTCTTCAAAGTGACTTTGGCACTCCTCTGAGGTCGTCTTTGTTCCCTCCCCTGAGTACGGTGGGCCCAGTGACTATGGCTGAATGACTTCTGAGATGAGATGTGACGGGGTGTGGTCTCTTTCTTGTACTCTTCAGGTACTTACTCTTAGAAGTCAGGAAGCAAGCTGTCTGGAAACCTGAGCAGCCCAGAAAAGGGACCACATAGAAGGGAACTGAGGCCGAACCCTGGTAGTCAGTGCCAGTGAACCTCTAGCTAACAGCCAATACCAAATGCTGCTGATCAGTATGGAAGTGGATGCCATAGCCTTAGCCAAGCTACCTGGCTAAGGTAGCTTAACCTTTGATTGACAAATGGCCCTTTTTTCAAACTCTGGTTTTATGAATGGAATCGGGGGTGAACACAGATTTCCGTTCTAAGTTTAAGAGTGGCTTGCTAGAGACAGTAGTGAGTGAAACAACACTCCCACGTGGTATTCAGTGATCATCCTGGGGTTCAACACAGGGGTGGGGTGGAGAAGCAGGCTTTAAATGTCGCCCTTCCTGCCTGCCTCTTTCTATGGCACTGTGATTTCTGTGATAGATACAGCTTCTCCCCCAACAAAGAAAAAGGGAGCAAGCACACAGGAGGAGTGCCGCAAAGCTCCCATCCCACAGGACAGAAAAAGGCTGGAGGCAACTGGTCCCTGAAGACTGAGGTGTGGCCCTTCTGCAAAGGCTCTGTTCTAGAAATGAATAAAGTCAGCCGGGGCGGTGTGCACCAGCAAGTGATGGGGGCCCTCGAAGACTCCCCAGACAAAAGAAGAGTTGGAATTAGAGGGTCAGAAAGGTCAAGACAGCCTTGCATAAGACAGGATCATCAATATTCAGGGGACATCTTGTCATCAGGGGAGAGAAAAGAGTCCTGCCGGCTCCTGACTCTGCCCAGTTAACAGAAGGGGGCTCCTGAAAATGCTGGAGAGTTCAAAGTGCTATCTGTGGGAGGAAGAGAAGTTGTCAAGAAGCACCCCTCCCCCCACCACCCCAGGGAAGCTACTGTGCATCATGTGACTTTAGTGAAGAGCACGTACTTCGAATTTCAAAATAACCAAAAAAGAGGGTTAAAATCCCGGGCATGCTGGTGCGCACCCTGTTTCAACTCTTCTTCCCCAACAAAAAAGCAAGACTTAAAAGAAAATCTCCCTGTCTTACAGAGCACAGAACTGGAGTGTTTCAGAGAGGAGATCACAGTCTGCTGGCCATGTTAGAGTCACGATGACAGTTTCTACATTGATAGGAGAATGGCACCTTACCTTTGCAGTTTGCCCCCTTGAACCTTTAATCTCAGCTTGATTATAACACAAACAAAAACCCCAGAAAACCCCCAGAAAAGTCCCAGGTTGAGGAACAGTTCAAATATCTGGCCAGCACTCCTTGGAACCATCAGGGTTGGACCAGTGAGATGGCTCAGTGGGTACAGTGCTTGCCACGCAAGCCTGGTGACCTGAGCTCCATCTCTGGAACCCACTGAAAGGTGGAAGGAGAGAACCAACTCCATAAAGTTGTCCTCCGATGTTCACATCTGTCTCATCCACACACACACACACACACACACACACACACACACACACACACAATGGTAAAAAACTGCCATGTCTCTGAGGAGCCTAAGGGACATGAAGACTAAATGTAGTTGTGGGGTCCTGGGTGGGCTCCTGAAATGGAAAAAATATCAGGCAGAACCAAGGAGGATGTGATGATAACGATAATAATACAGCACATTGTTTTATCAACTGTGACAACTATGCCATGTATGTATAGGAACAAAAGGCACTTTAACCACCAGACCATGCTTTCAAGGACCTTGACTCCAGCAACCCATGATGCCTTACACGGACAGTGGGATCCATTGATCAAAGAGAAGTTTATTTGCAAGAGTCAAACAGCACTGAGAATGCTGTTGGATGGACTCCCTGGTCAAAGACAGCCGCCTAGGGAAGTGTTTTCTCAGGTTCAGCCTCAAAGGCACACAGAGGTCACTGTTACTGTGGCCCAAGGTGGTCTGGCTACACACTGGGCTGGCTAAGAAGCCATTACCTGAAGTTGAAAAGGTGAAGCTTAGATTTCATTGGAGACATGAGGACACTAGAGATGCTAGAAACATGTATATACTTGGAGGAAAGCTGTAGGTATGGAGTGGAGATAGCCTGAGGGGCCACACACACCAGTGTGCTGGGGATCAGAGTAGCTCAAGGCCACTGGAGCCCAGCTGATTCCATCATGAGCCTCAGATGCCAGCTAAGGTACTTTGCTACAGCAACAAGAAAAAAATATGTGATTCAGTCACCCAATTAAATGGGGCTCATTACTCTGAAGTTATGAAGATGGAGGGAGAACGCTTCACTGGCTTGAATTACACAGATGAGATTTCCCTTCTTGGCTTGCAGGTTTTCCTTTTTGTTGGGGGGTAAGTATGGAAAGGTGACAAGGTAATTCCATGAAGGGTCTCCACTCCCCCCCTCCCCCCAAAGAATCAAGGGACAGGTCCCTGGGATGTGTCCAAAATGAGACAGGATAGAAAGACAGGAGAAATTAAGCAGATGTGGGAAGAGGGAAGCTCCTCATTCTAGGATCCAGTTCGTGTTCCATGACGGCTGAGAGTCAAAGCCCATTGCCCTTGGTGTGAGGGTGTGCTTTCTGTGGTCAGTACATCAACTCAATACAAGTTAGAGTCAGTTGAGAGAAAGCCCTCACCAGACTGGCCTGTGGACAAGCCTGACAGTTTCTTGATTGATGGGGGAGGGCCCAGCTCACTGTGGGTGGTGCCACTCCAGGGAAGGTGGTCCTGGGTACTTTAAGAAAGCTGGCTGAGCAGGCCACGGGGACCAAGCCAGCTAGCAATGTCTATAGCTTCAGTTCTTGCCTCCAGGTTCCCGGCCTGTTGGAGTTCTTCTGACCTCCCTCAGGGCTGGGCTGTGACGGGGAGCCGCAGCTGAAATCAACCCTTTCCTCCTCAAGCTGCTTTCGGTCATGGTGTTATCGCAGCAACAGAAACCCTAAGGACACCTCAAACAAGTATATTAAAAGCAGTAACAGGCCTCCTTGGCAACACCCGTTTTGTGGCTTTGAGCTTAACTATACTGGCACTCATTCATGATCTGCAAATCTAGATAATTGACCGTATAAAACTTCCTTAGTTTATCATACAATAAGACAAAACAGTAAACTAGCTCGTCTTTCATGTTTAGTGTTTTTTATTTGTGTGAGTCTTTGCCATCTACCTTGTTTGTCTCCCTACCCCTGCTCCTGTGTATGCCAGGTTCACTGGCCTGTGAGCATCTGAGATCCTCCTGATTCTATCTTCTGTCTCGTGGCAGGAAGTCTCAGATTACAGATTTTGTTTTAAAAGACAGGGTTTCTCTGTGTAGCCTTGGCTGTCCTGGACTGGCTTTGTAGACCAGGCTGGCCTCGATCTCACAGTGATCCACCTGCCTCTGCCTCCCCAAGTGCTGGGATCACAGGTGTGCGCCACTGCGCCCGGCTCCGTTACAGATGTTTACACTATGTGTCTGGATTTTTTGTGGGGTCTGGGGTTTTCCACTCCGATCTTCACACTCGTCTACTGAGCCATGTCCCTAACCCCATTTTCTACTTAAATTTTAAACTCTATTCACTTTTAAAACCTTGCTTAGCCTTTAAAACCTGCTTAAAATTAATCCTTTGAATAACGTAACTTAAAAAGCCACAAACTGCCTGTGTGATGGCTCAGTTTGTAAAGGTGCCTGACACCTGAATTTGCTCTGAGATCCACGTGGTGGAACGAGGGAGCATACTCCCACAAGCTCTCCTCTGGCCTCCACAAGTGTTCCATGACATATTCATGTATGTGTATGTATGTACACAAACACACACGCAAAGTAAAAGACTACAAAATCACATATATAGTAATTGAAAAGACATTTTAAAGAGAACTCTCTAGAGAAGCCCACACCCACATTTTCTTATGTGTCCCAGTGCTTAGGTCTATAGCACGAGCTATCCTGTCTCCGCTTACTAAACATATGAACTTTGCTTCCTGAACTACTTTTCTGTGGCGCAGAGTTCTCATTTTCCTTAGGTGAAGGTCCCTAGATGTGGGTGGAGGCTCCTCAAATCATCCTTGGTGGCAGTCCCTCAAGTCCGGGATGGCCCCTGACCTGAGCCACCAGCATTCGGGTGGCTTCAAGTTCTCCAAACAAAGCGCTGGCTTGGTCACACCGAGAATGTCCTCCCTAAGGTGAACCCTGGGACATTTGCCTTAACATACCCATGAACTGGGCCGGCCGTGGGTTAGTACCTCCTCCCAGTATCCCTACCCCTCCTCACCAAAATGCTTGCCGAAGACAGGGGAGAAGGATTGGGAGCTGATGGGGGTTGTGGTAGAGTGCCTGCTTTCTCTGGCGTTTGCCAGCTCCAGGCCCTCCTAGGCTTCTCCTGAGCCCCGCTTGGTATTCTCCCGTGGTTCCGTCAGTCGGGCTGCGAGGCTGTCTGGCCCTGCCTGCCTCACTTGCTGAAGGTTCACCGCCTGCTTCGGTTTGTCTGGGACAAAGCTGCTCTGTCAACACAGCTGTGTTTCCCTGTGACGCCATTCCATTTCCCACTTCCAGGCAGGACGCCCACACCCCACGGGCTAATTTCTGTTTTGGGCATGTGCTGGATTCCACAACTAAATTCTGAAATGCAGTCTTCCTTGTTGTGCACGAGTGAGAATTAAAGATCCCCTTCATTTCCTCTTTTTTTTTTTTTTTTAACTATCTCTTCCCAATGCTTTATGACCAACTTAGACGCCATGCCTAATGCTACATTTCCACTTGTAGAGCACCTACTGTGCAACTGTGCACGAGCACTGTGTCAGGCATTTTCATCATTTGTCTCAATCTTCACAAAATCATAAGACTTAAAAAAACCTTAATCATCTCCCACATGAGCACAGAAATTCCAATCTCCCACCTTTCACATATTTCTGTCTGGACTATAAATCCGTGGATTTTGGGATGTGAACGATTCGTGGCGGAGTCGGAGGTCACTTTTGGTAGAAACGGCAATAAATCATCATGCCTATGCCGAACTGAGGAGCCAAGAATGTGCACAGAGTAAGGAGGGCACAATGGGAAATGGTAGTGAAGAATTCGGGATCTCCGACTGCATTCCAGGGAGACTCTGACTGGAATCCACCCAAGCTGGAGGGAACCCAGGAAGGCTTCCTGGAACTGAAGACACCCAAGTCTTCTTATTTTCAGTCTCCTCCCCCCACTCATTTCTTTATTCATACAGTCAACACACTGGTATGAAACTTTAAGCTGAGGGGAGGGGCTATATGCTGCCCAGATAATCCTATTCGAATATCAGTCATGGATGACACCCATTACCTCATTCTCTGCCATGGACAATAAAGTGTATATTGGCAGGGAAATACTTAGTATTTGCCGAGAAAAGATAAGTCTGTATGCATGTGGGAAGTAGGTGATGGTTTCCTGTGCTCGGAACAGGAACAAGCAATGGCTCCAGGTATGTTACTCTTGCAAACTCATTTAGTAATCACATTTCATGTGGTGGGACTTCTTTCTCCAAAACAAAGGTCCAGGGAAGTTAAAGATTTGTTTTGGTTACAAGCTCGAAGTCTGAGCCAAGGTGGATGTGTTCTTGAACACCTAGGCCTGTAGCCGCCTTTCTGCTCTTTGTTCTAGCTACGGATGCTGGCAGCTGGAAACCTCTGTAGTGTGACGCTTTAGCACAACTCACAGTGAGCTCCCTGCCTGATCACAGGACTCGGCAGGCCTCGGAGATGACAAGTGGGTGACCCTGGATCTTGCAACAGTCAGGATCTACGAGGCTGACCTACTCTTGTCTTGCCTACACTCTAGGCATAAATGTAAAAGCTCTGCTTGAGTTGAACCCCAGAGAGCAAGACTGATCCAAGCTGAAACACATCCCCTGAAAGGCTCTAACCCTAGGCTGAGGCTGGGACATTGGAGACGGGCCTTTGGCTGTCCTGTCTTTAGTAACTGGAAGGTTGCTGCCCCTACTTCTTAGTTATGGGATAGAGAGATAGTTTCTTGCCTCTGAGATGTCCTGGGTTGGTCTTTTTCTACTCCCCCGAAAATATGTCCTTTCACCCAGTCATGTTGTTGCTTTGGTTGAAAAAGTTTGGAAAAATCATATCGGCCTACTACCCTCTCTTACCATTTATCAGTTGGCATTTGCCGTGTGACCTTAGGATTACCTGTTGTGGAGTGACACAAATGAAGGACATTCCTTCTCTGTCCCTCAAGGGGAGTAGTGGCTGGGCTTCAGGAACATGACCGACCCTGACCACAGTGACTGGTTTAGCTCTCTCTCCTGTTTCCAAGTTTACTGTGCTTCATCGTCCTCACCACAGAGTGATAACAGTACCCTCACTGTAGGCTTGTGATGTTCTGAAGACTTAACATGTGATTTATTACACTATAAATTTTAACTTGGTACATGATGTCATTAGAGTCTACACTGTTTAGTGTAACAGCCGCCAGCAGCATGGGACTAAGCACTCGGAATGTGCTAGGAATATAAATTCCTCAGTTTGGAAGAGTCCAAGCATGGAAAAGCAGACTCTTCCCTTGAATTTTGTACTAATTACACACTGAGATAACACATTGGGCAGACTGGTACCTACTAATTGAAGTATATCATTAAAAGTAATCTTTATCACATATAGTTTAAAATAATACTGCGGCTTGTATGGCATTTGTATGGCTGGTCTAAGTCTTTGCTTTACAAAGTAGAGGGTGATAAAGACCACACAGTGGTTGATGGTGTGGTGGCCGGAAGTATCAATAGTCCCTGGAGACCCAAGTGATAAAGACCGTAGTTCTTAGTGGACTGAGTAAGAGGCCCAGGAAACTCCAGCTGGCTTTGCCCTTGGGGAGCTCAGAACTAGTTTCTGGTTCTGGTAGAGAAGATAACTTTGTGCCAGGACAGGGCAGGACTGGGGAGCCCACAGTAGTGACACTTAGATGAATCTGCCATAAAAACGGGCAAGTGCCCTGTGGCAAATTCCTGCCCCATCCTGCTTGGCTCCTTGAGATGTGCTTTTTCTGGAAACTGTGCCCTCTGGCTGCCTGGCTCCTCTGCTCTCTGCAGCCTTTTGATCTAAAGCAAGCCAAGAACAAATGGAACGGAAGACTGTCTGCCCTTGGTGAGATTAATTTGCATTTGTAGTGCATGACCTCAGAGGACATGCTTATGATTCCTGGTTGGTCCTGTGTTCAGCCCGGACCCAATGTGGGGCAGCCAGGCCGCAGCGGGTCAGACGCCGAGAGGGAAAACTGCAGAAATGGGGCAGTCCCTGACAGGAGGGTGGGTCCTGATAAATCTGCTTCCGGAGGCTATCACACGCCAGGGGAGACTTGAGGAAAGAGTTGACATCCACATGGTCGTTTTCTACAGTGGATTTATGGTCTTGTTTTCCTCTGGGCTCCTGCCAAATGGATGTATTTCAATTGGTGGAGCCCAAATTCTGCTTTGGTCCTCATTGAGGTTACAAAGAGGGACACGAGTCCCGAGAAGACTGTGCACTGAGGGAGGGATATGGCCATTGTGAAGTAAAGGGCTCTATAAACCTAGTTTTGACAATGGTGCCAAAGCTGAGGTTGAAGAGAAGCTCCCTGCACTGGGCAAACTGCAGTGGAAGAATGAAACCATCTCTCACCCTGCCCAAAAACATCTATCTATTCAAGCCAGACCGAAGTCCTAAAGATAAGACCTGAGATAGTGAAACTGCTGGAGGAAAATGTAGAAGAAACGTTGAGCTACAGATCTAGGCAAAGAATTTCTGCCTAGCACTCTAAGTATAGCTTAGGAAATAATACCACAAACGGACAAATGTGATACTTTTACACGAGAAAGAATTCTATTACCTCTTCCCTCACTGTGACAAAATACCCACAAAAGCAGCTTAAGAAGGAAAGGGTTCCTTTGGCTTATAGTTTGAAGAGATGCAGTCCATTGGGGGAAGGAAAGGTGTCAGCGGCTCTGCTCCATATGTCAACAGCGTGAGAAAACTGCTCATGCTGCAACCACAGTTGGGTCACGAGAGAGATGGAGGCTCGTGCGCCACTGGCCATTTTTATTCCAATCCAGACTCTAGTCCGTGGGACGGTGCCACCCACATTCAAGCTGGTTCTTAGCAACTGAACCTCTCTGGAAACACTCTTACCGACACACCCAGAAGGGTGTTTCCCAGGTGACTCTAGATCCTATCAAGTTAATAATGAAGACTGACCGTCCCAACGATAAATTATGGGAGAGAAGAGGCAGCCTATACAATGGGGAGAGGTCATGGTCTTTGCCAGGTATACATCTGACAGGAGATTAATACCTAGACTATATAAAAACTCAAAGAATTAAACGCCAAAAGAACAAATAGTCCAAATAAGCAGGCAAATGAACAGGCAGCTGTACATTAATTAAAAATGGCAAGTACATGAGGAAAAAAAAAAAACAATTTTAGCCCCTGGGGAAAATGTAAATTAAACCTATGTTACTGGGTAATTAATATTATGCTAATAAGAAGGGGAATGCTGCATTTAGATTTCATCTTACCCTAGTTAGAATGGCCACCATCAAGAAAACACACAGCATTCTGGTGGTATGTGTGGGAGGGGGAGGCTGGAGACAGGAAAACTTACACACTGTTGGTGGGGATCTGAGTTTGTCCAGCCACATCAAAAATCAGCATGGATGTTCCTCAGAACACTTAAAGTGAGACTACTGCATGATCCATCTCTACCACTTCTGGGTATGTACCCCAAGGCCTCAAAGCCAGCTTGCAGCAGAGATACTTTTAGACCCATGCTTATCACTGCGCTGTTGACGATAGATGAGGCATGGAATAGGGCTAGGTGGTCATCAATGGATGCATGACAGGGGAAACAAAATGTGAACACATGTGCAGTGGAGTAACGCTTAGTCTTAAGGAAAGAACTCATGTCACCTTCAGGAAAATGAAAGGATCATCACATCAAGCAGGACGAGAAAGACCCAGAAGGGCAAGTCAGATACTCTCTTCCACTGTGGAAGCTCAATTTACAAAAAGATGTTAAAGTAGAAGGGGGGCTCCTAGGGAAGAAGAAATGCACCAGTAAAGCTATGAGGAAGAAGAGAGGCTAATGGCGGAGGTAATAAAAAAAAAACCAGAAGACCTACTGAGCTCGAGCCATCCTGCCTCCTCCCTGTGAGAGGGAAGGTGGCTCCACAGACATGTTCGGTAAGGAGGTGGCATCAACCCAACAGACGCCTGCCTGCCTTTGTTCTCTACCTCTCATGTTTAAGTTCAGTGTACAGGCGTCTCTACCCGCGGTGACATTGCTGCTACACCACCACTTCGCTGTGGTGAGATCCCCTGGGCATTAAGTGACTGTCGGCCAACATGAAGCAGAGTTGCTGTGGCGACCTACAGAAGACGCTGGCTGGAAGTCAGAGAAATGAAATGAGCAGAGAAATCCAGCTGTGGTAGCTAGGTCTTTGGCGATGGTAATGAGGCTGCTGATACTGTGGAAGGAGGGAAGTGTCACGTGACTCTCACCTGAGGTTTTGGTCACCCCTCACTACTGTTCCCAGCTTGCATTGGGTCTTGGCAGGAGGGGTTAGGACGTACAGGCGGCTAACGGTAGACGAGACACGGGTTTGGGGTTCTTCAGTAGGGTAGCCTTTTTTGGGTAGCAACCTCAATAAACTCATTGTTTCACCAGGTTGGGCTTAGATGGCGTCCTTTCTTTGGTTTGTGGTGGGATGGGTAGGCATTTCTTATCTATCTGTAGAAGAAGTCCTGTGACACCTGGCACCTGAACAGGGACTGACAGGATCAAAAGATGAATGATGGTAGAAATCGCAGGGTGTCCATTTTCTCCATGTGGCCTGGGGAGATAAGGCTCCTGACTGTAGCCGTACATGTGTGGCCCCGGCTGTGGGGGAGAAGACTGGGATGTGTGCACAGAAAGAATTGCCCATGTGAAGTAGAAATGTCTAAGAGCAAAGGTATGTGGGTAGCACACTCAGGCTAGTTTCTGGTCTGGCAGAAGTACATGAGGCGAAGGATGGGATGGAGTTGCTTATCCAGGGAGCACAAAGGAAACAAAACAGATCTGCGCTAAACAGTCCATTCTAAGATCCAAAAACTTGGATCCCTGTGAAGAATTGGGCAGTAAGGAGAAATAGAGTGAGAGAAAAACAACAGCGAGGGAACTGGGCATGAGAAAAGTGGCTTTGATATGTCATTCACCAGGCCAAGCAGGGCTGTGCTCACTGGAGAGCTAAGGAAAATTCAGTAGGGGCCTTGGGACTGGTATGGAGCCTTAGTGTCCTTGGTGACGGGATATGATCTTCATGAGCTAGGAGGGAGTTCGGACTCAGGCATGTGAAGTGGGTTTGTAAAATGCTGTTGCAATCTAGACAGAGCAAAGAAAAAAGTAGACAGAGGGGCCCACGTGGGTCAGACAAAAGCAAACAGGACAAGATCTGTGTTGAGCCAGAGTTCCCAGGGAAAGAGAAGACACAAAATGCTAAATGTTGTGCCCATGAACTTCTGTGAGGCTGTGGAACCCAATCAACAGTTCACCGGGGGAGCGAATCGCCATTGCTCCCCTCGCTGTAGAGAAAGCCAGTCCTGAGGGGTGGGAGTAATTACACTTGTTCTTCAGAGCGAGGTAGCCCGAGCTGCCTGAGGGGAGAGGGCCATACAGAGTGTGCAGGAGCCCACCACTGAGTTACAGATTCACTCGTCCTCAATGTGCAGAACGTTTGGGCTTTGGTGAATTTTTGGAGCTTAAGTCTATCCTAATTCATGGCAACCCCTAAAAGGCCCCGGGGTGATAGGCAACACTGTGTAGCTATGGAAATAGGGCAGGTGTAAAAAAACAAAAAAAAACCTCAGCTTGTCCTGGGTGTGGGAGATTATTTTCCTTCCCCAGCGTAAATGCTCACATTTCTCAGCTGAAGGAAAACCTAATGAGGGTAGATGCATTGCTGGAACGTGGCCCATTTATCAGCAATAGAGAGGTCTGAGTCAGGGTGCAAACTGTAAAAAAGCAGTCCTGAGTCCAAACGAAATGGCAGTCTGTAAAAATGAGATTTTCTCAGTCCAGGGCCCTTCTGACACCCTGGTGTGGCCAGTAATGAAGCTGGGCTGCCCGTGGAGAACGACCTGAGTAGAGAGCTAAGGAAAGTAGGGTTCCCATCCATGCCACTGGGCTCATCATCTGGCAGAACAGATGATACAAGCGATGAGATGAGATAGTTTTGTGTCGTACTGGGCACTGTTAGCTTTTTTTTTTTTTCTTTAACTCTTTAGCTGCCCAAGACTAACTCACATTAACTTGTGGCGGGTGGTGGTAGACCCTCAGAGATCTTGCTCACGTTCTGTAAAAAGGCTTCCCCGTCAACCTTTGAGTGTCTTACGGGCTCAGAGAACCATCTGGAAGAATAGCAAAAAACAGCAGCGGAGGATTAAATGCAAATGCACCCTTGTTGATGAAAGGCACGCACGTAGGGAGTTGTAGTTATTGAATGATTAAAAGGAAAAAATCTGGGGTAGGATATATCCTGATGAACTGTTGGCTACAGAGGCACTTGAGGACCCAGCTGAGCGGTTGCTCTCGTGTGAACACCAGAAATGTACAGTGATTGCCTGCTGGTGAGGCTATTTCACATTCTGTATGCAGGTGGTAGGGAACGCAGGTTTGGGCTGAGCTGGAAGCACCTTCCCTACTGGATGGGCTTCACAGTGCTAGAAGGCACTGTACAGTGCTCCGAGGGACAGTAACCCTGCTCAGCTCTGGATGGCGTACTACCAGGTAGTAAGTGCTTTCTGGTGTGACAGGGGCACAACCATTAGAGTGGTGACATGCCTATTACGGGTGCAACCAACTACTTAATGCTTGGATTTAAGGCACACACCACTGGAAGGAACCCACACTTGGTACTTTAGGCCATGGGGGAAGCTTGTGTCTTAAAAATCACAGGTCTTAGTGAAAAAGGTACTTCTTTTTGTTATTTATTTGTTACGTATTTGTCAAACTGCTTTCTAAACATTGTGTTTATACCTCCAAGTTAGCGCTGTTATAGGCCACAGCTATAGGAAGCTATAGTGGACGACAGCTGTGAGACTCATAATTATCCAAACCATGGAGGATAAATGTCTGTTGCTGTGGATGCAGCTGTTACTGTGGCAAAGCAGTCAAACGCCCAGGAAAAAAGAACCACATAAAACCATTAAATATTTAGGGAGCACTGTGGAAAAGATGAGAAAGAATGTAAGGGAGCTGAGGATATGGCTCAGAGGGTAACAGCGTATGTTGTGCAAGTAGGAGGGCCTGAGCTTTATCCCAGCTCCTGTGGGAAGGCCAGGCCTGGCCATGCGCACGTATAACTCTAGCACTATGGTTGTAGAAATGGGAAGACTACTGGGTTTGCTGGCTAGACGGCTTAGGTGAATAAAGATGAGCTCTGAGATCCACGCTCAGTGAGGAATAAAGTAGAGAGCAACAGAGAACATACCCAATGCCTTTTCACTCACACTCATGAACACCTGCGCATACACCATGCCATATACGAGAAATAGAACAGAAGGAAGAAAAGGAAAGAATGAAAGAGTTGGAGAAAGGAGAGAACCAGAGTGCAAGCACGACATGACTGCGAGGCAAGCTGGTCCTTACAGAGGGCCTTAGCTCATGTCTGCGGTAATGAAACCAGCAGAACAATGAAACTGAGAGCCAGTCTATGGAAACAGCTGCTAATGTTCCCTTGTGGAAGGAGGAGGGCCATGAGCTGCTGCTCACCTGAGATTTCAGTCATTACTTTGCTCTTGCCTTAGCTGTTTTAGGTCGGGAGGGATGTTCAAGTACACAGGGAGGTCATGAGCAAAGATGTGTAGCAAGTCTGGGGGGAGAGAGCACACAGCAGTGGCAGGAGAGCCCAGTGTGCCCTTACCCAGAAGGACCTGCCAGAAGTTCAAGTGTGAAAACTTCCGGCTGGCCGCAGTACAGCCGGTGTGAACTGTCCTGTCGCCCAAGGAGATCTGACTGTCCTTACTATAGACTGGCCTGGGGCAGGCCTTTCATCTAAGTGGAGTTCTGGTTGTCTGTGGTCAGCTTTGTTCTCTAGAGTACCTGTGAACTTATATCTGTTTGCTGAGTGTGTCAGTGGCTTTTCCTTCATTACTGTTGAGCAGTACTGGAAGCCATGCACATGACTCTCAGCTGCCTGATGATAAGCACATGCAAGCAGTTTCCGGTTTCCAATGGGGTTGCTATGGACAGGTGAGGGTTGTTATGCACAAGGTTGCTATGAACATTTGGTTACAAGTCTGTGTAGACATATGCTTTCGTTTCTCTTAAGTAAATACCCAGAGGTGTTTCGCAGGGGCACACGGTAAGTAGATATTTGATTTCCAAGGTATTTTAGTATTTTGTATTTCTGTTTTAAAATTTAACTGTTGACAGGTTGATTGAGTATTTGGACAGTGAGCTATATTAGCATGATCTGTAGGTCAGTGGTGAAGTGAGTACGGCGGGATACCTCGCTCTGAGCTTCCGTGCTTCAGCATCCCAGCTCCTCCCAGGCCTCACACCCACAGGCACTCACATGGCCTCTCATTTGCTTGGATGGGTGTGTTCTGGCTGACCTCACTTTTCTCTTGACAGTGTGTCCCAGACACTGTTGAGGAGCCCATTTCCAAAGTGCATCCATTATGAGGAATTCACCCCCTCAGACGGTGTTGGAAAACAGTTGTCACATCAATGAGAGATAAAGTGACCCATGGCAGCCACCTCTCATAGTACTGGAGTAACTGAAGGTTCTGGCAGGTACTGGGATAGAGCAGTGTGGATGTCAACCAGGAGGGGACAGACTTCTGTGAAGGACCAGACACTAAACACCTGGGCTCTCCCACAGTGACTCACTTCTGGCCCCTGTAGTGCGAAGACAGCCATGGCTATGAGGCTATGGGGCTGGCTGTGTTCTGGTAAACCTGTATTTACAAAGTGAGGTTTAGCTGCTGTGGGCAGTGCCTGCGCTAGAGCACAGCAGATTGGAGAGGTGGGATATTCGAGTTGAATTCTAGAGTGGTTTTCACAGGCCCTCCATTTGTGCTGTGGTTTTGCCTCCACGTGCTTCCACTCCATTCCCCCTCAAAAAAACCTGCAGTGGCAGGGTTCAGAAGAAGAGGGCAGAGGAGTGGATAGAAGCAAGGGAGGCTGGGGGGCAGGATGGAAGGAAAGAGTGATGAGGGTGGCTATCTCAAGAGCAGAGGCCAAGGGCAGTAAACTCGACAAGCGCTCAATGAACAACGCTCCTTCAGAAACTACTTCATATTTTCTCTCCTTCCCCACATTTATCCCTCCTCTCCCTCGTTCACGCCTTCCCTCCTTCCCCAATGCCCATACTGTCCACCTGGAGCTGGAAAAGGGCACTATGCTTCGTATCTGTATCAAATAAATGTCCCGTGATTGACTGGAGATTTGGAGTTCTGGGCCCATCTCTGAGATTCAATACTTTGCAGCATTCTCGTTCTAGAGCTCAGTGACCCCCTTGGTTGTGCACTTCAGACCATCTGAGGAGAAGTGAGTTGTGGCTGATCAACCCGAACGCGAGCTTGATCTCAACAATTCTGTCAGTGATTTGTGTTTCCTCATCTAAGTGTCCTCTGCTAGGCAGAACAGATCTTAGCGACAGTATGGCTCTCTGCTTTAAGCAACTCTATTCCATCGAATTTATCCACTATTGTTTTACGTAACAGCAAGAGAGGGAAAAAAATTTCCTGCTGATTAAATGTGACACAATGCTTTCTTACACTTACAATCATTATTCTCCGTTCATGAAAGGGCTCCTTTTGTCTTGTCTAGACAGTTTTATCACCACCCTCCCTCCTGTTATAGCACATGGCCTGTAACTGCCAGTCCTCACCCAGGAACAGAACGCAGCTCCCGCTCAGCTGTGTGACAGCGTCTTTTCTCTGGTGTCACATGGTCCCTCTGAAATATGGAGTGGAGCCTCCTCCCTCTTCAGAATTATTTATTTTTATTTTATACACACTGGTGTCTGGCGTGCATGTGTGTGTGAGGGTGTTGGGTCCTGGAGTTACAGACGGTAGTATGTGGGTGCGGGTCCTCTGAAAGGGCAGCCAGTGTTCCTAACTGCTAAGCCACCTCCCCAGTTCCCAGGACCATTCTTTTCTTCTGAGCATTTGTTCCAAAAAACTTCATATTCCTTTCCTGCCAGTCTGCGTTCAGCCTCTCGGCAGATGCTTTGCGGGAGTCACGGATCTCTGGGAAGACTTCAAACAGAAGAGCGGTGGAGATGGCTCGGTCTGTAAAGTACCCTCTGTGTAAGGCTGACAACCTGAGTTTCGATCCCTAACAGCCACCCAAAATCCTACTGTGTCGGAGCATGCCTGTAATCCCCGAGCTGAGGAAATGGAGACATGGAGCTCTCAGAGCTGGCTGGCCAGCCAGCCGTGCCAATCGGCTAGCTCCAGATTGATTCAGTGAGGAATCTTGTGTCAATGACTGGGGAGCACTAGAAGACACTAGATGCTGATTACTAGTCTCCATGCATGCCAACACACACACACACACATACACACCCATTAAGTGAGGCATCCACCCTCACTGAGTCACAAGTGTGGTCTGGCCCAGAGGGACCACAACATGCATCTTAGTTTCAGAAGTAAAATAAACTTCTCTAGCAACATAACCCCAGATGAACGGATGTCCTTAATTGGCAAGGGGTTAATTGAACGTTAGGGGGTTTAAAGGAAAACAAAACCAATGCCTTTAAATAGACAGTGGCAGTACTTTGGCACAAGCATCCCCAAACACTCTGGGGTGACATTCAGCTCCTTTGGGCTGCGGCTGGGCCCTGGAAGTAGGCAGGTCTAACTACCGGGTTCTTGCAGGTGCTAACACACAAAGCGCACGCCGGCCCCGCCTCTTCCCCTCCTATGAGCTCAAAAAGGATCTTGGTTTGCATAATGAATTATGCATCAGAGTGTGAGGGGCTGATCATTTCAAAGTAAGAAAAATCAAAACTGAACCATAACTAGTTTGTAAAAAGCATGTGCTTAGCACATATGCCAAATGAGCGTGCAGAGGGAAAAGCCAAATTAGAAATTTATATCTCTTGTTTAAAAAAAAAAAAAGATTCTATGACATTTAAAGTAAAATCTGACAGGCTCCTGCCAGCAGCCAGGGAGGAGGCTGCCCGGTTCCTTGAGTGTGCCACTCTGTGCTGAGCTTGCCAGGGTTTGCTTGGCAGGGTTTGGGGGAGGAGCCTAGGAGAGTCGTGCAGAGGGAGGCACCATGCTATTCATGAGAGCTCTGTCTCTAGGTCAGGGACTTCGGAGGTCATCTCCAGGCCAGAGGTCAGAGGTGAATGTTCCGTCCTAGGTCTTTCTCGCCCCAACATCTATCCATTCTATCTCGCTCACAGAGGCATGGCTAGAATCCAACATACGAACATACCAACCCTAGTGTTTCTGCTCCATTTAGCTCAACTGTACTAGACAAGAGTCCTAACAAAGCTTCCCTACAGTTGGGGCTGGGCTTTGTGACTCTCTGGGTGCTGGCTCATTCTATTGTGTCCCTGAAACATGGCTGGAGTCATCAGATACCTGGCCACAGGTAATGGAGATAGACATCAGTGGGAGTCCCTAGCTGTGTACATCTGGACATCCTACTGACCAAATTTCACTGGCCCACGGCCCATGCAGAGGCTGCCATGTTTTTACTGTAGACACAGAGGCCAACTGTGACACTGTTGTGATTGTGATATATGCTTTTATTTCCCCCATGCTTTTCGAAAGGCTGCAAAGTGTTGTACATCAAGATAGGCACCAGAGGAAAGAGACCAAAGGTCAGCCAAAGCAGAGAAAAAGCAGATGCAAGGGAGATGGCCAACTTATCTCATTGCTAAGCAACCTTACTGAAGGGCATAGCGTACTCATGTTTCCAGAACATCAAGGGACAAAGTTCAGGGAGAACTTTCTGGAAATAGCACCTCCTTATGAAGGGAAGTTTGGGAAAATGGGCTCTGTCATTAGCCTGGAGAGGAAGCAAACGCAACCTTGTTCTTTCTCTGAAAAGGAGTGACTGAACAAATTGACTGAGGAAGGCAGGGAGGCTCTTGTCCAGCTCCTAACCTGCCTCTTTGTGTGCAAGTTTAAGGAATGATTATTCCATACTCTCCTCACCCTTCCCAATTCATATCTCACACCTGATCTTCCTCTGTCAGTCCAGAAAGTATGAGGGTAACAGGCTTGGCTCGGATTGGACACCCACTCCATGTTTGATTCAAGTCTGTGCTGGTTATGTTGTAAACTTGACAAGATCACAGTCATCTAAGGAGACAGGCCTCTGAGCGCAGGTGAGGGAGCTCTGAGTTTGGATTAGCTGACTGTGGGGCAGTGGGCTAGGGGTGGAGACTGAATGGAAAGGAGGAAGGGGGTGAGTAGCAGCATTCATCTCTCTGTTTCCTGACTGGGGTCTAATGCTTCTGCTTCCATAACTTCCCATCATGCTAGATGGCACCCAAAGTCAACCATTCCTCCCTTGGGTTGCCCTGTTAGGTGTCTTGTTTGTAGCAAGGAGAAAAGGAAGGAATTCAAGGTCCTAATTTGTTGGGTGAGAGACGGGGTAGCTGAAACAGGAGCCACTCATGCTTGGCATGAGTCCCCTGGCTTCCCTTTGTAGAAGGCCGAGCCTTGATAATAGCCAATCACTGGATTCAGGCCATATCACCACTCTTGTGGGTTCTGACCCTACATCTTCATACTGAAAAGCTAACAATATTTACATTTCAATGAAGGAAGGAATGAATGCTTATCACAGACAGCCTCAAGACAAATCAGTGGCTGGTCACTGTTCATATCTGGCCTTGAACCTGCCATATAACCAAGGCTGATCTTGAACCCTGGTCCTCTTGTCTAAAATCAGTGACTGATTTCTCCTCTCACAGAGCTCATGCTAATCTCTCTATTGTTCTCAGTTCGGTATATACAGCTCAGGGAAAGGGCACCAGTGTGTCACGCTCAGGTTCTCCCTGGCTGCTTTCCGCTTCTAGCGGAATCTCAAGGTCAAGATCACATGGGTGGGTGAGTCTATATGTAAGAGGTGTATGTCTGGTATAGGTCTTGAATTTGGAGCTATCTCCTACCTGAGCCTCCCACGTGCTGGTATTATAGGTGTGAGCCATCATGCCAAGCTACTTATCCCTCTTCTTTGTTTTTTAATTATATGTGCTGTTATTGTTCTATTATAATTATGCTTCTCTAATTATTGATGCCAAACATGGAATTCGAGTCTCTCTGTTATCTCCCTACTAATCGTCTATGATAAAGGAAAACCTACCTATGTGGGCTGGCCATCCTGACTTGTTTCCAAACAATCGGTTCTTATTTAAAGAACATGTTCTGAGGAACTGCCAGCAAACAATGATTTGCTCTTCATTAGTCTACTAATTGGATTTTCTGGCTAGTCCAGGTGCAAGGGACGCTATGCATTAGGTAAGCTTAAGATGTCCCTTAAAAAGAAAAATGTCCAGGGAGAAGCCAGGAATGAGTGGATTTAACTCTTTAATTGCCACAAAGAACCAGCCCCAAGAGGTGGGGAGGAGTCGACACCAACAACTCTCCCCCAGGTTGAAATTCTTGGAGCCTCTCTTGCCCCCAGAAACCCCGGCCTGTCTTTGGCTGATCCCAGCGGTGATTCTGAACTGACTCCTTTCCTACAGGACCGGTGATGTTTTCCATCCACACAGGGCTTTCAAAGCTCGGCTCTGATCTCACCACTGTTCCTGACAGCTTACTTCTATGAGCAGCCAAAGCTCTAGGGGTTGTTGTTTTGCCTACTGGGTCTCATTTGTTGCCTTGACATTATTCACATATGTCCAAGCGTGTCCTCGATTTGGTTACGATAACCTTCAGGGTAGAAATATTATCCCTTTTCTTTTCTGAGATAGGTTCTCAAGATGTAGCTCAGGCTGGCTTTGAACTCATAATCCTCCTGACTTATCCTCCCAAGTGCTGGGACTATTGAGCACTACCAAAGGCAGCCTCAGAAATACTGCGGTATGCCTCTACCTCACATAGATTTGTGCTGCAGTACCAAGCCCAGGATTCTGCAGCCCAGACTTGCCTTCAACTTGTGATTCTCCGGCCTCAGCTTCCCAAGCACTGGGCTTACAGCTGTGCCCCACCACAGCCAGCTTTACATCACATTGCTTCCGACCTGCCAAATGTGACCAAGCTCTAAGGCCACTTCCAGAGTTAACGTCTGAAGCTGAGTGAACCTGAGGAAACTGATCCCAAGCTAAAGGAATGCCGAGATTTACTCAAGTTCATGGAGCCAATCCGTGACCGAAATGTAAGACGAAGTTCAATTTTACAGTCTCGGCTTTCTGGTGGCTCTTTCATCAGGCATCTCTCAAAATACCAGCGTGAAGCCTTCCTCTGGACAGACACACAGTGACCCAACTCAGTGCCTGCAAAAGTGTCCGGGGTATATTTCCAAAAAGGCTTACACAGAGGAGCTGAAGTATCACCAGAGAGAGGTGGTGATTGATACAGGACACTTGAGGCTGGGAAAGTGGCTCAGCCTGTGGAGCAGGAGGACTTGAACATGAATCCCCAGCACCCACGTAAGAAGCCAGGTACAGCAATGCACACCTGTAATCCCAGTGCCAGGATAGGCACTGGGTTACATCCAGAGACAGGAAGACGCCTAGCTCTCACGGGCTTGCCAGTTAAGCCGAATCAGTGAGCCCCGGGTCAGCGAGAGACCCTGCCTCAAAAGGAAAAAAAAAACTAATAATACAGGAGAGGGGTTAGGGAGGAACACTGGGTGGTTAAATGTGCTTATCATCTAAGTGCGAGGCGTCGAGTCCAAGTCACCAGATTCCATGGAAAAGCCTGACCTGCTGCACAAGCGTCTATAATCCCAGTGTTCCTACAGGGAAACACGGAGTAAAGAGAACACTCGGGAAGTTCATGCAGCAGCTAGCCTGTGTGTCCGGTATCAAGACAAGAGAGACCTACCTCAAACAAGGTAGAAGATGATAGCTACCCACGGCTGTTCTCTGCGCTTCATGTATGCTGTGGTACTCACACACACTCAGACACATTCACACACACACAAACCATATATCCATAAACACAAATAAGGTGGAGAGTGACTGAGGAATATACCTGACGTTGACCTCTGACCCGCATGCATGCATATGCTCGTGTGCATATATTCACGTGAACACGTGCACTTGTCTATGCTCCCTCCCTAAATAAATACATGTTACTTCCATGCTCAAAACCCTCCTGGACTTCCATCTCTTCTGTTGTTATGTTTGGAGCTTCATGTAGTTCAGGCTGGCCTTAAACTTGCTTTGTAGTCGAGGATGACCCTGACTTCTTGATCTTTTGGTCCTCTGCCTCCCAAGTGCAGGGATCGCAAATATGTGCAATAGTTTTTAAACAATGACCACTGTCCTCTTGCCTGACCTGCCTTCTCCTGATTCCTTCGTCTGCTTCAGGTAGCTTCCTGCTGCTCCCAACACACCTGCTCCCCCTCCTGCTTCAACTTGAGCCACCTCTACCTCCTGCCTCACTTGATGTTGGGTCTCTGTGTCAGCGTCACCTGTTAACAGGCCTTTTGTAACCATCCCATGGTTAAGATGGAAACTAGGATTCAGATAGTTTTCTCTTGGTGTGTTTTTATAGTGAGCAGCCATCCAGTCTAGGCTTGTAGAAGAAGAGGTAACGGTAGGGAAGCCCAGATTGGTGGACCACATCTGGCTTGTATGTCATAAATTCAATGACCTTAAGTGACAGTGGGGCTGTCAGTGACACTCAGAGACTGCCAGAGGTGCTGTGTGACCTTCTGTTCCCAAGAGCTGTTAGTGTCTTAAGACAAGTACAGAGGAGCTTTAGCACCTTAAGACTGGCACAGTAGTGCATCTCAAGACTGATATGGTATACGCCTAGCACTTGTGGATGGGACTATCTGAGGTTGGTGTCCGAAGATTCTAGGAAGGAGCAGCAAAGACGCTTGTAACCCGTGCTTTCCTATGTGGATAGGAGCAAGGCACTGACTTATTTTCTAAAACTGTACCATTTGTAGGCACAAAGCTGTGTGTACTTTTCAGAAAAGCGCGTAAAACAGGGCTGGGAGGCTGCCTAGTCTAGATAGTAACTATTTTAGACTTTGTGGGCCAGATGGTTCTGTCTCCATTGAACTCCGTTGGCAGAGCGGGAAGGCGCAGATACTCATAAGAGAATGGGTGTGGATGTCATCCAGGAAAAGTCGTCTTTACAGCAACAGGGGGTGGAGAAGAACAAAGCCTCAGACTTCTGACCCTTGGAGCACAAGCAGACTGGCCGCTGCACTTTCCATGATGACTGAAATGTTCCGTATCCGTGATGTCCAAAATGGCAGCCACTAGCCCAGCCATGAGTGAGAGATATGCAGCTAGTATGGCTTACAAGCTGAGTTTTTGACCCACTAAAAATTTTTGCATGTGCATGCTGGTATGTGTTCATGAACACGTATGCATAGGTCAGAGGGTAGTCTCGGGTGTACCATCCACCTTGTTTTTAAGCCAGGTTTTCTCCCTGACCTGAAGATCAATGATTAGGGCAAGGCTGGAGTGTCAGGGAACCCCAGGCATCCATTTGTCCCCACCTCTCCGGCACTGTGATTCTAAGCATACACCAACATGATTTCTTTACGTGGGGATGCCATCAAACACCGAACCTCGCGCTTTCATGGCAAGCGCTTTATTAACTGAGTTTTCTCCTTAGCCCCAGATTCAAGTTTCAGAAGCACCAGTGGCTACTTTTTACTATTGTTGAAAAGGTAGATCTAAAAGTTTCTAAACTAGCTACCTTAAACACAAAAAAGCCACAGGTTCAAAAGAACTCACCAGGCATGGACAGGTTCAACATCCACAGACACTGCCATTGTGCTGTGGGCAGCCTTTCATTTCTGGCCTTCCAGGGGCATGAGAAGGATCAGGTTCAGGGAGTGAGGAGGTGGCTGGACACCATGACAAAGAATCAGGAATATGGTGGAGCCTGGCAGGAGACAGCAGATACTCTTGTTCTCTCCCTCTCAATTTGTCCTCGTGAAGTAGTTTGCCACAGTGGCTCTGACGGGTCATCCACTTTCCTGGTTTTAGGAGCCTGCTGTGCGATGTGATCATTGGAGGAGAGCAGGAAGAGCCTGGGAGACTGCAGCAGAATGGCTTTAAGAAAGGTCTTGCGATATGCTTGCATCTGCCTTGGGGACATTCCATTTCCCACTAAGGCTGGTTGCTGAAAGGATGTTATAAACTACAATTCAGGCCATAAGTCATCAGCCCCAGGAACTAGGCCATAGGCCACAGGCCACCAGTTCTAGAAACAGACCGTAAAATCCCTCATCCAAAAAACAGCCTGGAGATAAACACAAGAATGGGAAGATATTTTACCCCAGGATGGGCCATCTGTGCTGGGCAGCCTTTTCTCATCCTGTAGTAAAACATTCCTGGCGCAGGAATGCAGCCTGCCGACCACCTGGACACAAGCCAGTCAGGAGTTGACCCTTGTAACTTCCCGGCACTCACTAATGAGGTTTTAGACTCCCTAACCCTTGCTAGAATCCCCCTAGTTTCCTATAAAAAGGCCTGTGCACCTCTGCCTGGGGTCAGGTGTCATTTTTATATAAGTGGCCCGACCCTTGCATGCACGTTTCTTGCTTTTGTGAAATAAACACTCTTGCCAACTGCGTATGTGAGTGGTGGTCTCTGTGCGGCGCTTTTGGACTTAACAGTTGGTAGAGTCCCCAAAGGATCCTGCTCAACATTATGCTATCCACCCATCTACAGTGAGGGTCCTCCCTGAGGTGGGCTCCTCTGCTTGCTTTCCTCACTATTGGTGTTTATTGATGCATGTTCCAGCTCCCCTAGGTCTCCCTGCATAGGGAGCACATTAACCAGCTCTTAAAGCCAACCCCTGAGTAGGGAATAGACCTGAGCTCAGCCCCTGGATTCCAGCAAGTTCTCTGGTGGTAATTTCTGTTATAGTCGATGCAGGAGTCAGATATTTTCTAGGCATCCAGCATGTCATTCCAATAGAGCCTCTTCCACTGGGACCCGTGGCCTAGGTCTGCTGTTTCCTCAGACCTCTAAGAGGTAAAATCACTGTCATGCTCTGTCCTCTTGCAAGAGTGCCCCTTCCAGTAGCACATGGAACACACTTGGCCCCTCGATGGCTCCTGACCTTGATGGAGGGCATTCCACAATCTAGTCTCCATCCAGGAAATCCAATTCTGAGTTTCAGGACATATTTTTGACACAAACCAACTTCTGGGTCTAGCTTCTTGGTTCCCACTTCCCCATTTACCATCATTAGAATTCTCCTGATGAATATTTAAAAGATGACCTCCAAGTTCTTGAGTTTTAATTAGGCTGGCCCCCAGGGAAATATGTGTATCATGGGGCAAAGGGGAAGCCATGCTTGGGGAAAACAGAAGAGGGAAGAGCAGTCATCAGTGTGGATCTTTGGGGACTCTGTGGCCACACAGCTTGGCTATAGATAGCATAGATACAGTTGTTAAGGGTGGATGTCAGTGTTAGGTCTCAGGAACCGCAGGACAAAGGGCTAACTGAGGTGCTTAATAACATATCGAAGGGGATGCTGGCCAGCTCTCCCAGCCCCACCTAGTACCTGTGGCTCCTCCCAGCTCTCCCAGCACCACCCAGTACCTGTGGCTCCTCCCAGCATTTTTCACCCTACCCCAGATCCTGAACCTCTCCCTCCCAGGGGCTGTGCTTACACTTCTCTTCCCAACCTGATTCCTCTGTAAGAACCATTTTGGCTACACTGCTCTTGCTCTCCCTTCCACTCTGTCCTCTCATGGTCCTGTTTAGTCAGCCTGCATGTTCAGTCTGGACCCTTCCCTCTGCCTGCTTTCTCCCGTATATCTAAAAATAAAGAAAAGAAAAGGAAAAAAAAATCTTTCTCCATACTGTTTTTGTCCTCCTTTTCTCCTCTTTCAGTTTCTTCTTCACCCAGACAAGCAGAGGCAGTGCTCTGGCTATTCCACGCAGATACTGTGGCCTACTTGGCTATTTTGTTGTTGGTTTTAGGAATAGAGTCATTTGTCTAGTTTCTTTACTTCTGTTAGAGTGTTCCATTAGAAGGAGGTTGAACTGGCCCATAAAATCAGCAGGGGAGGACTTAATAAGCTTTTCAGGATGTTTAATCCCATTGTGAACCCCAAGACTGTTCCGGAACTGGACAGATCTAATTGTGGAATGGCTCAGTGTGGCTCACTCCTAGCACACACCTTTAATCCAAGAGCTTTCTGTAAACAGGATTAAATAATGTTAACCCTAAATCAAGAGGTGGAGAAGAAAGCAACCGACAGGGAGTAAACAGAAAGGAGGGGCGCTGAGTTAGAAGGCACTTAAGACGGTGGAGAAGGAGAAAGGGCTTTTTCCTTCTGGAACGTGAGCTAATAGGAAAGTTCGCTGGGTGTTTCTCTGCCTCTCCGAGGTAGCAGATTTTCAACCCAGCACCTGGCTCCTGAGACTTTATGGGTAAATGACTGGGATTTTGTATTTAAAACAAGTAAGTGTAGACACAATTCATACTCGAGGGTTTAGGTTTTGCTTTTCTTACCACTGATGAGAGCAACAAACATCTCCAAACAAACCACCAGGGTCTCTGCCCGCCTTGCCTGCAGCCTCATTCCTTTCAGATCAAAGTCTCTTCCTCCAGGCTCCATCCGTATTTAAAGGTTGAGGGACACATGTACAACCGTTTAAAATATTACATTTATTTTTTTCATCCATGTGTTCATGTGTCACCGTGCATATGCTGGTATGAGAGGACAACTGTTCTCTCCTTTCACCGTGTGAGTACCCTGGATCAAATCCAGGTCACCAGTCTTGGTGGGGGCAAGTGCCTTAACAGACTCACCAGCCCCAGGACATTATGTTATTTAAACTTTTTTATTATAATGCATAAATGTAAAGCTATTTAAAAGCAGACAGGATAATAATAGTAAATTTTCCACTGACTAGCTACCATGTCTACTCTTAAATAGTTCTATTTCACCTAAACCTCACCAACTTCCTCCTTTCCCATATTGTTTGGGTGGTAAATTCTGGACATCACACAGTTCGATTTTTAAGCTCTACCCTTATCCACTTTTCATGATACGTCATCAACTTCTCACCTCTAATGTTTCATTTTGAAGTAAATCTCACAAATCATGTGTTTGACAATTTTTCTTTTTTAGGGATTCCCCCCTCCCCTCATTACTCAGATGCTGTCCTATGAGGTTCTCTGTTCACTAAACAAACTTTCTGTGAGTGAATAAATTAAAGCAGCTATGACCTGGACAGCATAGAAAGCACAAACTGGAATCCAGCAAAGTCAACAAAGCAAGGCGAGAAAGAATATAGAGCAAAAGGATGAAACAAAGCAAAAACTAGCAAAAACAAACAAAATAGGTGAAGAGAGAGGCATACTCTCGGACATTTTTTTTTTTTTTTTTGCAAAATCAGCTGGTCTTGGTGACTGAGATCTCCTTTCCAGAAAGATTGACCCCCAGAAAAAATGACTACCCATCCATTAAATAAGGCTTTTCCCCCCTTTGTTTCTTGGCCACTCCCTCCTCCTTGTCTTTTCATCTAATCTCTCTTCTGCTTTTCTGTCTCTCATTTCTCTTTTCTCTCTCTGTCCTTTGTTGCTGATTTCCTTTTCCATGTCATCTGCCTTTTTCTCCCTCCTGACCCCTCTTCCTCCTCCCCCCTCACTTAACCTTTTCTTCAGAGGACCAAGACTTAGCCCAAAGCTCTTCCTAGCTCAGATCCCTCCTGAAGCTGCTCTCCATGGCAACAGAGGCAGCCTCACAAGGCGAGGTCCAGCCACGCAGGGGAGAGAAGCCTGGCAGCGAGCAAACATTGTCTAAAGGCAACTAAACTGGCTTATTTCTAGAAGGTTGTTTTGGTGAAGGGAGCATACCCAGTGCATTTCTGGAGAGGTAAATAACTGGAGGCAATGATGGCATTTTAATGTTTTTTTTTCCCCCTCATCTGTTGTGACATTTTTCTTTCCCTCCCCAGAGCAAAACTGCCAGGTTCGGAGGAAGAAAAGACAGAAGGACTCATTGCCTAGATGCACACCTTGTCACCCTCCTCCCCCCTCAGCAAATCTCTCTGTGTGATTTCCCTTCTGTTCTCCCCAGCCAGAGGGAAGGCAACCCAGGTAGAGTGAATCCTCCCACACTGTCCCCTAGCCTCCTGATCACCCGCAGCCTGGCAGGATATTTAATCAGCAAGGAAGTGGGTACCATACAGCACAGTTCTTCTGGGTTGTGTGTATAGAAGAGGGCCCTGGACCTTTGCTTTGCAGTGTTTTGTTTATTTCCTTCTGCCCCTGAGTGCCTGCAAGCTGTGTAGAAACTGTTACAACTTTTACGCTGGCTACATAAATACGCAGGAAGCAAGTGAGGCAAGTGAAAGGAAGGCTGGGGAGAGGTCTCAACGTGCCTGCCTCATAGGCATCAGGACCTGGGCTTGGGTCCCCAGTACCCAGGTAAAAAGCTAGGTATGGCAGTGCAGATTTCTAGTCCTACTTGCTGGGAGGTGAAGACAGATGGAACCTACAGAGCTCACGGCCCAATGGGCACAGAGGAGGATACCTCATGCTGACTTCTGGCTTTCACACATACACGCCCCCTCCCCCACATGCACTACATACACACATACTATACTGCATGCACACACACACAGATGCACCTCCAAGATGTTTCACCTGCTCTTCAGTGGCGCTTTTCTTCCAGTCCCGAGGTCCTGTCTGCAAAGATAGGACCTAGCAAAGCTGTTTCATTTCCCCAGCCAAGCTGTCACAGGCCTTGGGCATCAATGAGTTCATGTCCCAGTGGGTCACACGCTTGAAGTACAGCACAGCATCTTTCTTAGGGAAGAGCCCCAATCTCATAAAGAGTGTACTGTTGTACCCCTCTGGACTAACCCTCCCAGCCCACAGGGTCAGACAGTGCAGACAGAACTTAAGGAAACCCTGCAGAACACCACCTTACTCTCTGCTCCTGCCTGCCCTTGTCCTGACAGACTTTTGAACTGTTTTTTTGACATCCACCCCAAACATTCACAGAAATGGGCCCTCAGGCCCCTCTTTATTCTTTGGCCAGGAGGGTTAGGATCTCTGCTGAAGCTCCATCTGGCAGCAATACTAGCTGAACATGAGCAAAATTGCCCAGGACCCAAGGGAGGCCCAGGAAAAGCCTTTCCTAGCGCTCAGTCAGGTTCATTTGGACAACTGATATTTTCACCTTGTTTTCATAATAAACCCAGCACACGATGCACAGGCTAAGGACCCGAGGCAACCAAAGGGAAATTAATCCCGCGGTTAAAAATAAATGTGGTTCGTTTCAAATCAGGCCCATTGCTTTGAGACTATGACTTTGAATTCCTTTTCTCTTGACATTCATTCGGCACTGGTTGGAATAACTCGTTACAAAAACAAAATGCCTTTCCCTGAGTGACCAGCATTTTTCTCCCAAGTAGGGGCAATGTGAAGCCCACTCAACGTTTTGGCACAAAGCAGACAAAGGTACCTTTCTTATGGGCAAATAGTTCTACATGAAGACACACAGCTTGGGAAGTCTACTGGGTGCCTTTGTGCGGTGACAGACAGGCACAACGATGCCCGTTGGCTGTGGCTAAGGCACCCGCATTGCAGAGAAACATCTGGTCAGATTCATTCACTGGTCTAGTGTCACAGTATCTGAGGATGATGACAGCATGGTGGGGGGGCCTGAGTAATTTCTTTCATTAAATCCTCCTGGTGGACCTTGTTGCTGTTATTTCGTGGGCACGGAATTTCGACATTTCCCAATGCCTATGCAGTTAAGGAAGCAATGGATAAAGAGTTTGAATCCAGGTCTCACTTATCCCAAAGCCAAGTCCTTCCTACCTCATGTGTGGCAGTTCAAACTGTCACCTTGACACGATCTAGAGTCACCCAGGAGACAGACCCCTGGACATGTCGTGAGGCGGTTTCTAGATGGGGGGGTAAGCTGAGGAAAGCACGCCCTGTGACCAGCTGCAGTGACTTCCAGCAAGGATGGGCCACACTCTCAAACTGTGAGCCATGTCCCCCCTCCCTTCCTCATGTTGCTTTTGTCAAGTGTTTTGTCACAGCAGTGAGAAAACTGAGATACCGCTGTTCTGAAAAGACAAACAGGCAGAGTGGTTCCTTAGAGGGGAGGGAGGGAAGAAAGTGGAGGAGGGAGAGCACTTGCTCACTGCCGTCCTGATTCACTGCTGGATCTTAGCAGCTCAAGACCCCCATGAACCGAGATCTCTGGGGTGAAGTGATGGTTTATGTGATTCCTCCTGGCCATTGCAACCACCCACCCGGGGCCCAGCAAGGTGGAGAGCTTTGCTCGGGATTGTGAAGCCAGTGAGAATAACGGCAGACCTCCAGCCTTTCCAAGATCAGCTCTTTCCACATGGAGCAGTTTTCTGGGTCCTTGGTGTGTGCTGGGGCTTGGGGCTATTTATATCAAGGCTGGAGAGCCAGGACGGGAGTCTCCCGTGGGCAGAAGTCCAGCGTCTATGTCAGGTCTACAAACCAGGGCAGAGACGGCCCTGGCACATGTGCTGTGACAGTTAGGACATCCTGGCCTGTAGGCTACTGCAGGGGAACAGGGGAGATGCAGGCGCTTACAGCAGCTAATTTCCCAGGCAGCTGAGGGCAGAGTTTTTCCTTGGTTTGGTTTTACATTTTATTGTGGAAAGGGTTTTTTTAAGCATATATAAAACTGGGAAGCAAAGCTCAGTGACCCTCATGAGCCCATCACCCGGCTACGTCAGCAAGTGCAGCTCATTTATTGTTCCCAGTCCTTAATCCCATGAAGCATATATACTCCAGAAATATGTTAGTGTGTACCTCGAGAAGACTCTCCCCAAAGACCTAATCACTACAGTACTACATGTGAAAGATTAAAAAATATTACTAAATACCTTGTTAGTTTCAAATTCCTAGATCCATCCATCCTTCTTCTCTCAAGCAATTAGGTATCTGTCTGTCTGTCTGCCTGCCTGCCTGTCTATCTATATTTGATGCTTGTTTGAATGAGGATTTAAATAAAGTCTATATATTGAAACATGTCTCTTAAATAATTTTTAATTGATGGGTGATTTCCTCTCCCCTTTCTTCCTTTTTGTCTGCACTTTACTTGCCCCAAATATATTTATAGTGTCCCATGTTCTGGATTTAATTGAGCACGCCTCATCTAGGAGAGATTTTCTGGGGTAAAAAGGGCTGCACTTTTAATAACATGTCTGAGTACGGTAAATACAGAGATTGGAATCAGAGCTGGCTTTAAATCCCTGAATTACAACTAACAGCACAATTTTTAGCAAGATTTTTAGCTATTTTCCAATTTCCTAATCTATATATCACAGGCTTTGAAGATGATAGCGCATGACAGATGGCGAGTTCTGAGAAAAACTCTTAAAGGGGCAATTACAAACTAGTGTGCAATACCCCTCGTCCCCTCTTTGTCCCTCCTCTGCCCCTTCACCAAGACTGAAAGGAGCAGGGTGGTGTCTCTCAGGTCATCACCCCCAAGGCACGGTACCCCTTTTGGGCAGTCTAGGGCATTAACTGGCACAAAAAAACACTCCTTCTGGGTTACTTTTTAAAAATCTAAAATGCAGTCTGTGTCTTTATTTCCCTTGCATCATATACCAGAGCACCGCCACTGACCACAGCTCCAAGGGTGTGTTTGTGAAACCTGGCAGCGGTGTCCCATACCGTTAGTCCCAGTGCTTGGGAGGCAGAGGCAGGAGGATCTCTGTGAGTTCATGGCCAGTCTGGACTACAGAGCGAGTTCCAGGGTAGCTGAGGCTATGCAGAGAAACCCTGTCTCCAGCGTTTGTGAGGGAGACCTCACAGTCTAGCTGTATCACTGGGGGTGTGGTGTGGTGTGGTCAGACTGTCTCCTGCCACTCACTCTGGGGCTCTGTCTGCATTTTCCCCCCTCGTAAGCAGAAGCACTACCCTTCAATGCAACTCTTTTCTGGCTTTCACACAGAACACAGCTCTTATTTATTTGTCCTTACACATCAGTCCTACAAGTGCTAAGGACTTGGTCTGTTTTGCTATTCACAGCTTTGTCCCCAACCTACCTCAATGTGTGCCCGGTCCCACTACTCAACCCCGCCAGCAGGCATCTGGTTCGCATTGGCTGCTGCACTGAATTATCTTAACTAACCCCTTCACCCACATCAAGCGATACCCCTAGTCAAGATGACACCAAAGGTGGCAAGCTGTCGCTATTTGTTAATGCTCTTCAGGGTTTTGCCCTGCTTGTTTCAGAAACTGGTTTGGTGTTGAGCTCCTGTGTAGAATTCACGGTCTACTTTTAATCTGTTGTTCTATATCTAGCTAATGTATAAATCTGAAAGTACAAGGTAGAAAATCTCATTTTTCATAAATCTGATATTGTTTACACCTGTGCCAAGGTTTTCAAGCTTTGACCAAGAAAAAAAAAATTCTCCTTTCCTTTGGGAGACTATTGATTCTTTAGTAATGACCATCTTAAGGCCCAAATAAAGGGGAGGGTATTTTTAAAATCATCATGGCAATAATCACAGCCATGTATATATTATCTACAAATTCCATGACCACTCAGTCTAGACAGGCAACAACCATTGTTGGCTATTCACCCAGACTGAAGAGACAGGGAGGAACCCCCTTTGTAAACTTTGTAAACCATCAAGGCAGGAATGTGGCTAGACCCTCTCTTCCCACAGAAGCTCCAGCAGCCAGGCTCTGCTCCCCAGGACTTCCCTACATAATGGTCATTTTGTAATGGCTGTAACTGTCATTTCCAGCCCCCCCCCCGGGGGGGGGAATGAGTGCTCAGATCCCGCCCTATAAGAAAAATCATGTCAATCTCTGAGTTTCCCCAAGCCAAGGACTTGAAATCCCACCAATCCTCACCCTGGAAATCTCTACCCTGGAAAGCTCCGCCCCCTAAGAAATCTTATATAAACCCTGCCTACTGGGGAGCAGAAGCAGGTACCCTGGCTCTGTCCCTCCAAACCCTGGATTCATCCCTCTCAATAAATCGCATTTATGAGATTTGCTGCCCAGTGTGACTTTCTCATTGGAATAAGCCAAGCAGCAAAGAAGCAGAGCAAGTGAACCAAGCAGAGTCGGGCTTGGTTCTCCTTAGCTCCTGAGCTCAGCTGGGGATTCCCTTCCCTGGGAGCAACAAAAGAGGAGGAGCTCTTACATTGTAACACGCCAGCTCAGCCAAGGATACCCTCCCTCAGGGCTCCACCTCCTCTGCTGGGAGGCTTCCTCTCTGGGCTGTGTGGTTCCTGGGCTTCCATGACTCAGGACACCCTTGCACTGGGACACTGTCCCACCTCAGCTGTGTGGTTTCTGGGCTCCAGAGTCCCAGGATAACTTTCCCTCTGAGCAGGAATGCCAACAACCGTGATGTGGAGTTTGCTAGCCCAGGATCTTTGAATGTTTCCAGTCAGTCATACCAGCATAGCTGGAACAAATCCCCATTCTCTTGGGGGAGGGGGGGTTGTCTATAAACCCTCCCTCCCATCCTGGCCATGCTGGCTTTTTTAGTGTCATTTCTCTCTTCATTTATGCAAATGGCCCATAAATTCCCCTTCTTCCCACATGGGGAATGTTTCCCCAACCCACAGCTTGAGCCCTTCTCAGGCTGTCTTCTGACTCAGAACTCAGCTTTCCAAACCGCCTTTATTTTTGACAGTTATCCTGTATATCCTACTGGCTTATGATTTAGCGTACCCCCAGATTGCTTTTTGGTTCTCTCTGGAGTCTTGCACACTAAACCAAATATGTCTATCCCAGCAGGCTTGATTCTTCCCCCAGGGACTTTGCCAGCTGGGTCCTGTAGGGACAGGAGGAAGATGCTGATTCCAGCTCATCATCCAGATGTTTCAGAGGTGCTGGTAAGCATAGGACTTGGCTGCATTGCTATCCAGGAAGAAGAGATGCTCACACATAAGAAGGACTCTCTTCCCTGCCTCCACCCCTCATCCTGTGGTGGCAAGGGCCTCTGTTTCTAAGTGTCAGGCGTCTTTAGTTAAGAACTGGGTATTGTGATGGCACTTAGAGTTCAGCATTTTCACTGGTATGGAAGTCAACCTAGGGCCATAGTGCTCTCAGTGACAGTCCTAAAGGTGGATGGAGGCTCTTGAGCATGTACCGTTATCACTGACACACATTTATTCTTAAACAGAGACTTTGAAATTCTCCTTAATGTCCATCATGATTAAGCTCTGATAAATAGGGAGGGAAACTCGTGTGTGTGTTTCTTATTATTTTTCTTGCCTTGTGTGATTACTGAAATGCCCAGTAACGTAGTAAAACAGACGGAGATCAATGGATAATTGCTAGCAGTGCTTGTCTTGGTATTCCCTTCCCCCTCCTCCTTTGTATAGGAAAAGCTTGATGTGGATTCTCACAATAGGGAGGCCTGCTTTGGGGACATGTGCTGACCAGAGCTGCAGAGTATGTGTGTCTACACAGATGAGAGAGACCACTGTCTGTCCTGTTTCATTTCATGTCGTTTTTTTTTAAACAGATGTTCATTTCTTCAAAATTTTAAGTTATAAAATTGGTCTCTTTTCTGCTTCCTGGGTCTTTATTTCAGCCCCCTTTGGCTACAGCTATAGGAGAGGATGAGATTGGTGCAACCAGCAGGAGGGTGAGACTTCTTGGGGACGCTGTGAGCCTGGAAGAGGCAGGAAGGGAGAAGGTTGTGTGACTCATGCTCCCATCTTTGATGGGATTTGATGACTGGTTCATCAAATCTGTTTCTGGTAGTCACCAGCGGTTCAAGTGTGCCTTCAAAGTGAAGATACCCAAGTTTTTGCTTGTTTGTTTTCCAAGGACAGAGTTTAGCTCAGTTTTACTCCATATGTTTAAACTGGGGTCCCAGGGGATTTCTCTACCTCAGAACCATTCCTCATGATGAAAAGACTGGAAGGAGGCAGGACCTTCCCCAGGGACATGAAACAAGACTTTAAGGCTTTGAGCGGTTTTTCTGTGATGTAGATCACCCATCAACTACTATGTCAGCAAGGCAACTCAATGGACTGCTGGCTTCTACCCTCATCCATCAAACAAGACATTAATCTCTACCTCCATCTTCTTCAGCAGGATAAGTCAGGAAAGTACTAACCACCCAGGAAGGATTTCCTGTGTGCCAGGTGTTATTATAAGCACTTGGTCACTTGTCATTTAGTTCCCACAACCTAAGAACTAGGTTCCATCGTTTCCATTTGACAGTGGGGAAACTGAGGTACAGCAAGGTTAAATGACTCCAAGATTATACAGCAAGTATATCATGGTGCCAAGTGTCTGCCTGGGCGGGAGCTAAGGCAATCCAAGTGGTTACTGTCATAATTATTCCTCTCATAGCTCTGTCTCTCTATCCCAATAGCCATGGGCTTTGGTGTTAGGCTGAGACATTTCTAAAGAAGACATTGCTATACAAGCAATAAACTGAATGTGTGTCTTTGCTCTGAAGATGTTTGAGCACACCCATCTATCCACATACCCCCACGATAGACTTCATGCTAGAAGGCGTAAGCAGACCCCTCTCAGCCACTGACCTCTGTGATGAGGCGAAGAAATAACATAGCGTGTGGCGCAGCTGTCTGGTTACCTTGGTGAGAATGGAGACTATTTGTTCAGAGGCAAAAATGACTGAGAATGAGGGATCCTGATGAAGACAGGCCGTTTGCTCACCGTTTCCCAAAGTACACACGTACTTAGAGAAGCATTAGAGTGAGACTTGAGAAGGGCCTAGAATTTTCATTCTATCACTGAGATCATCCCGATAATTGTAAAGTGTTTTTGAAGGCCAGTTACTATCCCATTTGGCTGTGCCTCCAATTAGCATTTCCATAATTTAGCCACAAAGCTGTCATTCTCTATTAACTGGGAGGGAGCTGGAACACATTTTGGATTTGTCATCCTTATTTTCCTCAGTGATTAAACATATTATATTTTCCCAAGTATTACCCTTTTCAATAAAGTCTTAGCCATTTCTTTTGAGCAGCTCATTTATCTCAATAGGAGGGGGGGGGGGGGGGGGGGGGAGGAAACAACCTAAAGCCTTAAGCATTCCTTCAGGAGCATAGCCCCATCCATTTATGCATGAACAGGGATGACAGGAATCAAATCAGGGAAGCCTTCAATTGCAGATATTAATAGAACGGCGGAAAGGAGTTAATCTTCTATTAGATTACAGTGGATAGGGAAACTGTCATCCAGTTGGTAGCAGCTTTCTCTAATGCTAATCATCCATGCAGTAGGGAAGAGGCTTAAATACACATTAGAAAGGTCTGCACCCTTTAATGCCATTATAAACGCTGCCTTCACAGGGGGTAGCTAGTACTTGTGCTGTGAGCAGAGACGTAGCTCCACAGGGTCACAGAAAAATCTAAACACCTCTGTCCACCAAGAAAGCCAACTATTTACTAATGACGAGTGGGACTAGTGCTGGTGACATCGAGGAGAAATGAGATGACACAAGGGACAGATGGATGTCATGTGTCCGAAGAGGACGCACCATCCCTTATGTGGCATACGATTCAGGAAGCACCAACATGGACAGAGAAAATGCCGGACAAAGAAAAAGCAAAAAACATTTTCATGTAATTATTTTTAAAGCTAAATGTTGAATGCAATTTTCTAAATATACTTTGAAGATTTTAGACCTGTCAATTTTACAAAAGGCAGAGAGGGGCTAAAAAGTGTTGCAGATGAAGATTCAGGCCAACTAAGCGAGTGACCTTGAGCCTGCTCAGGAGGGGAAGGAACCTTAAGGTGCATCCTACTTGCTAAATCTGGGATATGGAAAACGGATTAGACAAAAAGCATTGCGACAAAGTTAGATCTAGTGACACTGGTAGGTCACTGTGTTTACATAATGGAATGACTTCTTATGAAATGCATATTCAAGTATTTGAAGGCAAAAGGCATGATAGGCAAAAGGTGGAATTCATTCTCAAATAATTAAATGTTGACATACCACAAATATCAATGTGGGTAGGGTAAATGCTGCATGATTCTACCTACATGAGGGGTTTAAAATATCAAGAATCATAGAATTGGAGAGATCAGTGGTTTCCAGGGGTCTGGGGGAGGGGAGGATGGGAGTTGCTGAGTGTCTCTGTTATACCTACAACAGGGAAATTTTGATGGTATATAATTTATACTTTAAAGGTGTTGTTTACAAGGTCAATATAAGTTGGTTTAGGAGGAAAATGCAACAGATGTCTGCAGGTCATTGTGTGATGGTGGCTGACGGTCTGGTTAACTTGCTGCTCTGAAATGAGATAGTTGCAGCCTATTTGTGGCACGTGTGGAAGGGTGATGAAGTGATCACTGCGTAAACTATTTTTATAAACTAAGCATTTTTTCTGGCCCCTTTTCTCTCACTGCCATCATGGTTAGTCACTCTGGCAAACGATAACTTGTTGAATATTCCCATTTTCCAGATTTGGGCTCAGAAAAGTTGTTGGCGTGGCTGTCATGGCAATGTGGCTAGGAAGAGCCGGATCTCATACTGTGAGCCCTTCTGGAGATGGCAGCTTCCACATGGCTATGTTGGGTTATGTAATATGAAGCTGGCAGAAAGCCCCATGGCACTTACGGTTATGAAGTTACACAATCAGAAAACAGTGTTCCAATTTCTTGCCTCAGCAAGAAGAAGATTGTGGCTACACTATTTAGAACCGTTCTTTGTTCATTCTAACATATAAACGCACAACAAAACAATATGTTAAAATAGAATTGATTCGATATTGCATATGAAATCAGAAAGTGGATTGCTACATGATTCCTTTGTCAATGATGATTTCTTCATCAATCCAATGACTGGGTTAGTCATTTACCAGTAATCATTTTAAGCGTGGGTGTGTATTTTATGCCTAAGACGGGATTTCACACTAAGATTGTAAATGTGTTAATGCACCGTAGGTAAATACCTACTTCCTCTGGAAGCCTGGAGCCTAAGTTTCTTGATTTTAGGACATTTAGAAGTTACTTTTAGAGGGCAAGGACTTGACATATGATTCTGTTCTGCATATTTTTCTGCCCACGGTGATGCTTAGGGAGGTACCAGCAAAACATTGTTTATGGAAGTCTTCCATCAGATTTATTGTCCATGGGATGTGTCACCGTTATGAAACACTCCCTCACGGAGGTCCAGAACCTGCCACTTGCCTCTTCTGAACAGATGGCTCTTCCCTGCTGGAACCCTGACTGGCAATGCTGATGTATGACAGAGGGTACTGCATGAAAAGAAAGGAGAAGGGGGAATGTTTGGGGAGGGTTTGGGAGAGGAAGCAGACGAGATGGTAATGGATAATGGGGTATGTGTGAATAGAATAAAAACATATTATGTACATGCATGAAAATGTTAGATATAAACTCTAAATACTGTGGTTATCATTATAATATATGAGGTGTGGTTTGGACAATTCAAAATTGTATATGAACACACACAGTGATTATTCTAGCACTCTGGCCTTGAAGAATATCCATATAAACCCAGAGGTAACTGTTATGTAAAGACTCCCCATAGAAGAGCGTCATTCTAAAATACTCCTAGCTCTGACTGTATTTCCTGGACCATTTTAGCAAAACTTGGCAAGAGACAGCCAATAGCCAGGCGGGGGAGATGAGGTCCATGGCTCTGTCTACATTGCTTCAGACCCGAGAGGTTCACCAAGGAGAGAAATGAGGGGTGCTTGAGGCTTGCTACCTCTCATACTGGAAGGCAAACGTGGCGCTGATGTGGAGTACAGTGAATACCCACAAGACCCGGGGGCAAAGGCCACATCAAGATTGGAGGGGCATAGTAAGTGTAGATCAGGAAATTGAGGTTTCTAACTCGTCGTTTGGGGAGCATCTCCAGGCTTCTAAGGACGCGAGTTCAGTGTGCGGTCTATGTGTAGACCTATTCTTGTGGCCCCACCAACGCGTCGCTTTGGGTTTTAGTGAGATGAGCACGCTGATGTTTGAAATCACACACTAGGGCATCAGACAGCGAGAGTGGCAAGTTCTCGAGTTCGTTCCAGGTAAGGCCAGGGTGTTTTGGGTTGTCTTTCCCCTTTCTCAGCCATCTCCCAGCTGAGAGCACAGAGACTGGAGATGCAGTGATTTTTCGGGGGAGAGGGGTTGGGGAGGGTCATCTGTCACATCAGATGCAGAGGGAGAGCAGGTTCTCCTGTCTCAGGGATGGCTGGCCTCACAGGCTACTTTCTGAGTAGCCCTTCCTGCTACAGGCAAATGAAGACAGCAAAGGACCACATGGGAGAACAGATAGGGCAGCTCCTACCACATGGTTCTGCCTGGCACGTGTTTCTGCCAGGCTCCGAACATCAGGCTTGTGGCATCACAGGCAATGAAATTGATGAAGTTACTAGTTGCATGGGCTTGCAGAGACTATGAAATTGAGGATGCTCAATTACTGTCTTCTTTTATAATGCCTTCCAAACTATCAACGCTCATCTCCTAAATGGCCATTGTTAAGAATCCCCCAAAGTAATTATTAAAACGAGAGCCAGCCAGTGCTTGTAAACCATCTTACAAATACAAAGGAAGGTTCTGTAAATGTTTATTCTCATTAACAGACTAATTAGCCAGTGGCTCGGTGCAGTGTTCGCACACAATGGTTTCTGGGTGACGCTCACTGTGCATGACAGGAAACAGCACAGAAACAGCATGGTGCGCTGCTCCCGAATCCGGGATGCCTGGGAGGTGAGCCGGGGAAAATGCATTTCTACTTTTCCAAACAGAGACAACAAAAAGGACCAGTTGGGAGTCCCGTGCTGCGCGGGCTCGTTTTTTTTCAAGTCTGTGCTTCGTGGACTGCATGCTGGCTATGATATAAAGTGCTTCTGTGTTCTTTAGGTCCTGAGAATAAATCTTGAAAGACGGACGGCTCTTTGAGGTGAGGCACCTGGCCTGGTGTCAGGACAGACTGTATAGGCTTGCTTTCCATGTGCCTTGCTTCAAAGGGACAAGAAAAAGGACATTCTTCTAAGGCTGCCCCTTAAGGCTGCCACATGCTTAGTGAAAGCGAGCCCCTGAAACACAGATGTCTCCAAGATGACGGTTTTGCTTGTGTGTATGGTTTTGCTTGTCTGTATTGTGTAGTATCTTCTTCCTCTACTCTTTATGCTCTGGCATCTAGGGCTCCTGGGTGGTCTGTCCTTCCCAGAAATTGTGACTGTGAGCACAGACTCAGCATCTGAACTAATCAATCCTCAGTTCATACTCTATATGATGCCAGCCTTTTCTCAGCTTCTGTAGCGTGGGTCACTATTCCTCAACCCCTGCAATTACTCCACAACCAAGTACCAGTAGCTTAGACCATCTTTACTGCTTAGAACCCACTAACGTTTTCAGAATGCCCTTCTCCCTGTTTTATGTGGCTTCCCCATTCCCTCCTAGGAAAACCTCAGCAAAAGCTCTGACATGCACTTTCTCCTGAACAATCCTGGTGATTCCCAAGTGGCCTGTGGCATCCCCTGCTTCTAGAGATCTGTATGATTTAATTCCTTCATGACAGGTAGCTCCTTGTCTGCATGTCCTATGTATCACACATAATTAAAACATGTCAGGCATGTTTTTCAAAAATGGGCCAGCAGACAGGACTAATGGTGTGATGGTGATTCTTTCTGAACATGTCCCAATTTCCTTCTTTGTGAACTCCACTGTGCCAGGCCTGGCTAAATGCTGATAGCCAATCCCATCAACTATACTGCAAGTAGGCCCGAGATACTCATCTTTGCTTCAGGCTTTATTAATTTAGGTATTTATTACACATTATTAAAATGTGTATAGACTCAGGATTGGCTAGTTCGGGTACTAGCTGTATGCTCATAGACAAGATTGTCCTAGGAATGAGTCAGCTGACCCTGGGAAGGGCAAATCCTACCTGCTTTCCAAAATCACATATTTTTTTTAGTGTGAATGAGGGGTGGGGAGGGTAACGTGTATGAAGGCCAAGGAACAACCTTGGGTGTCATCCTCAAAAACACCACCTCCTCCTTTGAAACAGGAGTCTCTCTCAGCCTGGAGCTTGCTAAGTAGGACAGACTCGTTGTCCAGTAGGTCTTAGGGGTCCTCCTGTCTCTACCCCTCCAGCAGTGAATGACAGGTGCCTGCCCTTCCACCTGGCAGTTTATGTGGGTTCTGGAGGTCGATTCGGGTCCTCGTGCTTGCAAGGTGTGTCCTTGAGAGACTGCGCTTTCCAGCCAGTCCCACTGGAACAGTTTTTGAGGATTCCAATGACTTCCTAAATGATCCAGTGAGCTAATGGACAAGCGAAAGTGCAGACCAGAGAGGTGCATTGCTCCCAAGTGAACCCTTGCTAAACCCCATCAATGCCTCCTCACTGCAGTTTCCCTGACCGTGGCGGAGGAGAAGCATGTATCCCTGTCTCTTCTCACTATGACATTGTACCTTCTTGCCTTTGGTTTTCAGATTCATCGCTGCCGTGCGGCGGGAAGACTTTTAATAAAAGCTGCTAATGGAACATGATAATGACGTATGCAATTAGGGAAGATGGAGAACAGATGTATAATGAGGGATCTTGGACAGGGACAGCCACCAGAAAAGTGTGTATTGGGCTGAAGAGGTATGTTGGTTGGCCTGGCTCTCCCGAATGAGAGCTTTAGTTTTAGATACTATGCTCTCATCCTGGGCTAGGAGGAACAGTGGACCTAGGTAAGATGCGAGAAAGAAAAAAAAATGCTGTGTGAGCCACTAAGACCTCTGTCTTGGCACAAACCCCCACCCCATCCCCTAAATGCCTGTAAGCAGCATTTGGCTGATGCTGTCATGAGCCAAGAGAGTAGGGGCATAGTATTTGTAAGCTTCTCAACTGGGATGGTTGACCCTGAGACAGGTCTCTGGGCATATCTTCAAGGGGTTGTCTAGATTAGGCTAGCTGTGGTGGGAAGACCACCCAGACCACTGGACTGACTAGAAGGAGAAAATGAGAGAATGGACTGCTGCCTGACTAGCTGCAGTGTGGGCAGCTGCCTCAAGCCCCTGCCATTCTTGACTTCTCCAGTATAGCAGACTGTACCCTGAAACCCCGAGTTGAAGCAAACCCTCTCTTCTTTGAGCTCGTTTGGGATTTTTATCACAGCAGTCGGAAACCTCAGGACCAACTGTCCCAGAAGGAAACTATATAGCTCAAGACAATTCCCTTAGGCCTTGCCAATACTGCCAGCCAACAGCTATCCAAAGGCACTCTGGAGAGTAGGTCTTGACCTCCAAATCAACTGCCAACAGACTGTCAATACTCAGGCTAAGAGAGAAAGGTTAAGAAGAGTCATTCTGTTTTCATGTTTACCTGAAAGACATATAAAAGTATATGATTTTGTTGTTTTGTTTAGTTAGTGGTTTTATGGCCACCAGGCAAGCCAGGGGGTACTATCTAAGCTCTGGGAGGTGTGGCCATTAGCCTAAAATCTCCACTATACCTGGAGAGCTGTCATCTACCCTTATTGTTTCTTGGGCACACTGGCTAGCGACCAAACACTAAGACCCTCATGAGAAAGGTCCTTCTTACACTTTCGGGTTTTCCAGGGGGGATTCACAAGGACTGCCACCCCCTTCTATGAGCTCAAAATAGGGAGTAGGGGTAGGCAGTTCTATGGGAAATGTAAACAAGCCAAATGAACGTGAGTGTCTCATGCACAAGACATCCTTTGTGATTATGCTTCAGGAAACTTTGTAAGCAGCCAGAATAACAAAAAGCAGAAAGCTACTTAAGTAACATAGCCAGGGGATGGGGTACATGTAGTAGAATAAGTAATTTCAGTGAAGAAGGGGGGGAATCAAAGCCAGCATGAACCCTTGCTCATCATCAAGCCTGCTTTCCTCTCTTCCTCTGTTTTGATGTCTCCGTTGTCTTACCAGGGGACTGGGTCATCCCTCGGATAAAGCACTGTGGCTCCAGTGGTCTGTGCCCTCTTGTGGTCTCTCTCCTTGCCCCTCCACCTCATCCACTTTCTTTGTAGACTTCTTCATCATTACGAAGAACACACAGAGAGAGGGGCTGGAGAGATGGCTCAGTTGTTAAGAACACTGGCTACTCTTCCTGGGGAACCGGGTTTGTTTCCCAGCACTCACATGCTGGCTCATGACCATCTGTAACTCCGGTTCAGGGGATCCCCTGTCCCTCTTTGGCCTCCATGATACTACACTGCATATGGTGCACAGACATGCATGCAGGTAAGACACCTGTATTACATTAAAAAGAGAGAGAAAGAACAATCCATAGAATGACCAACCAGTGGCCCTCACAAGCCTCTTGCTGGGAGGACGAAGTCCCTGAAGTGGGGACTGGGACTTTGGCTTTTCATACAGTGAAATGTATACATTTGAATCACTTATCAGAAGATTATTTTTGCCTTTGTGATGGCTATTCTTGGTTGTCAACTTGACCACACCTGGAATTAACCCAAGCAGCTGGGCACACCTGTAAGTGACTTTTAGTTAACCGGATCATCTGAAGTAGGAAGAACCAACCCTCCTGTCCCCTCTAAATCTGTCCTCCACCTTCTGGTGGCAGCTGCTATAAAAGAGGTGGAAGAAAAGACGCTTTCGCTCTTCTGCTTGCCCTCATTCTTGCTGGCCAGTCCATTCCTGCACTGTTATTAGTGCCTACTTCTTTGGGATTTGGGGATTCCAACGTATATGAAGACCAGCCTGTGAACATCTGCATTCTTGTCTGCTGATTCCTTCAGTAGACGGCCATTGTTGGATTAGCGGGACCACAGCCTGTGAGCCGTTCTAGTAAGTCCTCTTTTTAAATAGGTAGATTTATTCTATCAGTTCTGTTCCTCCAGAGAACGTTGACTAATGCAGCTTTTTACCTCTCTGCCACTAGCTATTTTCTTCTCTTCCTTTACCAAAATCCATCTTCATTTATTCTCTCACAATTTCTGTCCCTTTCTTTAACTACAAAAATGAAAACCTTTGTCAAATGAAGGGAATCTGGCAATCTCATGTCGCTAATAAACATGCTGGCACTGTTCCAGTGTTATCCCGTAACTGACATCCGTCTCAGTCAGAGGGAAGTATGTCTGAGCCACACACATCTGTCCTGGAAACCACAGTGGGGAAGCAGATGAAACACCCTAAATTAAATTCCAGTGAGCTGCAAGTCTAATGAGCATTATTAGCAGATGTGCACACATTTAAGAAAAAGCTGCTGATGGCCTGATACGGTTCTGACCTCCTTCGGTGATAGAGAAGGCCTAAGAAATTAAGCCACTATGTGGACTTTCTGTCTTGGTCAGATATCAATCAGAGGGGCAGCTGATATCCTGAGGGGATGGACCATTATCCTCAGGGGCTCATCCTCAACATCCTTCCCTGGGAAGAGGAGGTTGGCACTTATGTTTGATGCCTCTGAGTCACTCAGACACACTCTGCGTTTAGATCCTGTTGCCATAGTCATCCTGGACACACCCTCTTGGCTTGCTTCCTTTGTACTCTCAGCTTAGCTGACCACCAATGGCTCTAAGTCACCCAACTGTCCTACCCCACCAGCTCTTGAACCATGGTTTGCCTTGGTAGCCATGCACCTTGTTTAAACCTATAACCTGTCCTTTTCCCATGAGGACTGGACAAACACAAGGCTCAATGAAAACATCAGGTTATTATTTTTCACTAGTTTTCTTTTTTTGGCAGCATAGCAACCTGGTATTAATATCTTAATATTTACATAATACTTCCTGGTGAGCCCAGCTACTTGGTATCATACATTTTGGAAACACACACAGAAACATTCCTTTATGCACAAATGTAATTCCTTGTGAGGGTTCTGAGCACCCTGCCGCCTGTGTATAATTCCTACCTAAATGATGCAATGCTTATTTTACATTTAATGAACTCAACGAAGCAAGGGCTTTGGGGCCAGAAAATCTGTGATTTAAATCCTGACCCAACTGCTTTGCCAGCTTTAAAGTATTTTTTTATTACTGTACCTTAGTTTGTTTTTAAAATTCTAACATTCTTTTTGAAATGTAAAACAGTAACTACGAGAAATTTTTTTTTTTTAAAAGAAATTTTGTTAATGTTTGAAACAAAAATCAAATGTGGATAAACACATCATTCTTGCTAGGAACAGCAAGAATGACGAGACACGAGAATGTGAGGTAAGGACCGATTTGGACAAAAGTCCTTCGAAGTCTTTTAGTTCCAAGTCTGGGTCTTTCATTTTACTGCAGGGGATTCTGCTGTGCTCAGTCCGGTACCCTAACTTCTGTTGACTCTCTGGGAGCCATGGGGAGCCCGCCCCATGTGGCTTTACTCTCAGCTGCAGAGCTGGTGCTGCTTCACCCTACTGTGACGGCTGGTCTGTATCAGCTCTGTCCTAGGCAATGGCTGAGGTGAGGTGTATGTAATCCAGCTGCCTGGCAGCCTGTGGTGGCCCGGTTTCTCTCCATGGGTGCAGGGGGAACCTCTAAATAGTGAATGACATGTCCCGGAGGCAAGGCTTGGCTATGCTAGAGAATGTTTTGGGGGCAAACCACAGCTCACTCTGCCTTCCACCTGAAAAGGGCGTGAGGGGAATTTTCTAGAAAATGGGAATACCAATGGGCATGGTGGTTCACAAAAGGCTTTCAGGATGACTTTGTTTTGTGCTCACTACTTTCCAGGTCGACAGAAGAGTTATCGCTATTTTTTGTGTACATGTAAGGAAACCAGGAGCCAAGCAGCTATCTAACTGGCCCATGGTCACATGATGGGATGGTGGTGCTAGGACCTGGACCAGACACTGCTCAGGCACATCCATCTACGGCTCTGTTGCTCTCCTTGCTCATGACCGATTCTGGGCACAGGCTCAAGGCCATCAGACTCTAAGTTATCAAGGGCTGCTGATGGCAACCAGTGTAACAGATACACATCAGCTAAGCAGAACCCTTCTCCCCAACTTCCTCTCCATATCCCCTTCTCCTGCAGCCCAAGAATCAGGTATAGCCTGATTATAAGTACAGACTACGGACAACTCATCAACCCAAACTAGCTCAATTGTGAATCAGCCATCTTTGTTAAAGGCAGTGAGCTCACTGACCATGTCCAGAACATCACTGTCTCTGTGGTAGGCATTTAATAGACTAAAGCATTAAGTTTTGATTAGTCTCTATCAATGTATCAGAAGTTTACAAAACACGGAAAATAATAAAAATACATCTCCCTGTTACTTGGGAATGCAACTGATCCTATCCCTTCTACAGGTAACAGAATTATCACAGGAAAGCAACCTCCCATAGCCACAAACAATATCCACAGTGGTATTTAAATTAAATTGCCTGGAAATAATCATATTTGAAGGAAGTAGAAAAAACATCTTGAGGTAAGTCATCACTGGGACAATGGCTGGGACAAACAGCCATGTGGTTTTGTGTCTTACAATCTTCCTTGGCTTCAACTTGCTATATATATATATATATATTTAAAAAACAAAGTAACTAATACAGAAATGGCTCAGTTTTTATCATGATATTCCTATGAGACGTTGAAAAAAATTTTAGAGTACTGTTGCTATCCACCCCAAACAGCTCTAAGGAAGATTTTTATTGGACAATAAAGCTTTCTTCCTTATGTTCAATACTATTTTTTTTCCTGTCAGAAGCTACTATTTGTATAAAGAGGAGAAATACAAATACTTATTATCCAACGAAGCAATTCTAGCAAATTAAATTCATTCAATACACATCACATAAGGCACAGAGAAACACCCCAGTGAGTGGAAAGTTAACATTCAAACGGAATATACTTGAGACCTTCAGCACACTGCTCAGGTCTGACGTTGGCAGAAGGTGGAGGTATGCCAGCAGCTTCTCTCTCAGTGTGTGGACTTTGATTTCCACATCACCAGCCATCCCTGGAAACAATTCTAAAATTCACACAGACCATCTTATAGAGATTCTCCTATATTATGAGCTGACAGTCCCCACTTCCACTCTGTAGACCGGGCAGTGCTATAAGATCGGTCTTCAGTGACACAGAAACTTCTCCACACAAGATCCAGGCACATTCTGCTCATGTAAGTCAGAAAGAGGAAGTGGATTCGGGTTGTACCGTGGTTGCTCATGCTGTTGGGTTGGCGAGCGAAATCATACAGCCGCCAACTCAGGAGCTAAAAATAAAGCATCCTAGTTTGTTAGGTACTTAAAAATTGGCTCCGGCTAAACACAGGAAGTTGGTGAGATGAATCCTTAGGATCCATTCCATTTCCAAGTGAGTGTGTACTGTGCTCATCTTTGGCCCGAGCTATGCATCTAATCCAGTGCTGGCTGGTATCCAACCTTGTTCATTTAATAGCCAACATTTGTCAAGGGCTCCCCATGTACCAAGCCCTGTGTCGGCCATGTGTTAAGGGACAGATGCAAAGAAGGCTTCTGCCTTTGAGGAACGTGGAGGAAGTATTAGACTCAAAGCAAGGAGTCTGAAGGCAAGCACAGCTGATCCTGTGTCTTGATGTGTGGGTCCCTCTGTTGAAGAAAGGGGCAAGCTGGATGCTCCGGTAAGTAGCAGATGGCTTATGCGTAAGCTCTGTTGGGTCCTAACATTTTCTGAAGGGTGCCTACTGGTAAACCAACTCTTCTCTGGACCTTAGAGAAAGCAGCAGTGCACAAGGCTGAATTACACAAGGTCCTGTATCCTGCAGTTCTTAAGAAACAAAACATCCACCACCATTTGTGGTATATGATACCTTTATCAAAGATACCATGCATTATTCCTGGCCATCAACAGTGAATGCTATTGATACCTGTTAATAGAACCAGAAATTGAGACCTAGAGTCAGGTGTCTCCTGGAGTTAGCTGAAGTGAGGAAGCAGTGCATGATATAGCACTGGGAGCCACACACTACCAATCCCAACCTCAGAGCTCCTACAAAACTGAAGTACAGTTCTGAGTCCCAGTTTTTCTTATGATGGCAATCAGTGCCAAAGCAAGGGACAAGGAAGCGCTGGGTGTGATGGGATCGAATGAAAGCTTGGGACCGACCCAGACCGGGGTGACAAACCTCATGAGGTTTGAGTAAGGGCTTTACCTTGGTGTAGGGTTGAAACAACAGAGTTGTAGGTAGCTTAGAAATAAAGGCCTTTGTCCGAAGAAGAAGATATTAAGAATGTACTTATTTTTATTTAGGTATCAAGGCATGCCTGCTTGTCTGCATGTGAATCGTGTTCATGCAGGTCTCCAGGGAGGTCAGAAGAGGGTGATGGATCCCCTGGAGGGGGAGTAACTGGTGGTTAACTCCCAGCTGGGCTGGAACCAGATGTGTCCTCTGCAAGAGCATTGGGTGCTTTCACCCACTGAACAATCTCTCTAGCGCTAAGACCATACTTACAAAAGCACTTCCTCCTCACCTAATCTCTCCCAACTATGTGTGTGTGAGGTATACATGCACATGGGGGCCAGATGACAACAGTGGGTATAATTCCTCAGGTACCATCATGTCCATCCATCTATCCATCCATCTATCCATCCACCTATCCATCCACCTATCCATCCACCTATCCATCCCTTCCTCCCTCCCTCCAAAGACAGTGTCTCTCATTGGCTTCAAACTGACTGAATAGGCTAGGCTGCCAACTGGTCAAAGGACCTCTTGTTTCCACCTCCTCGGTGCTGGAATTAGAAACAGTCACCAACACACTTATCTCTTGCTTGTGTGTTCTAGGGAAATCGGGCCCTCCTGCTTGCCTTGCAAATTCTTTACCAGCTGAGCTATTTCTCTGCCCCTTAGCAAATTACTTTTGGGGATCATTATGAAAACCTGTACTGCCTTGAATTTATCATCCACATTCTTGTCCCTAGTCTCATAAGAGACACCTCAGAGCCCACGTGTGACCCGACCACACTTTGCTTGGTGAGTCTCTGCTCACCCTTCAAGATAGCCAGCAGGTATTTGCAGAAAATGCCTCTACCAGTGGAGCCATCCCACTGGCCTCTGTGCTGTTCAATGGAAGGGAACTGTGAATCTCTGACATGAGGCACTGTAGGTGTGAGGGGGGTACTCTTGCAGTTTATTATAGGAATTTCAAGGGTATGTAAAAGCATCCAGAATAGAAGCTAAATCCCCCAATCCTATCAGTAAGCCTGACAGAACATTAAATCACAGACAACCCTGTACTAGTCACACGCGGATGTGCTGTTTCCTAGAGGTAGAGACGAAACTCCCAGATAGTAGCTACAATTATTTCTATATGGGAGGTATTTTGACAGGGTCTCACTATCTAGCTCAGCCTGGCCTGGAACTCACAGTGTAGACCAGGCTGGCCTTGAACTCAGGATCTTCTTGTCTCAGCCTCCAAGTGCTGCGTGAGACTGCAGCTGTGCACCGCTCTCCTCAGCAAAATCTGTAAACAGTAAGACTTTAAAGGTGTCCATGAGTTCTGTGCACGTGTCGGTGTGTGTCTGTGTGTGCAGGGGAGTGTCACGGTGCACTTGTGGAGGTCAGACATTAACTCTCTCTCTCTCTCTCTCTCTCTCTCTCTTTCTCTCTCGATCCTAGGGCTTGAACTTAGGTCCTCAGGCCTGGTAGCAACTTGCTTTACCCACTGAGTCATTTCACCGGCTCTGCAAACATTTTGCTGCATAAAAGTACTCATGAGTTTATCTAGGGATTAAGGAAGTTGATACAAGCAAGCATTTAGCACCGGGAGAGACGGGTACTCTGTGTGCATAGTATGACGGTATGCATACTAAGGGTCTCCTCTAGGGATGCAGGTAGAATGTGGTGTGTTCTCAAGGTCATTTTCTCTAAACGAGGGCAGTGCCCCCTGCTCATGGGGAGTGGGGCTGGTTCAAGTGCATACATGAACAGGGTACAGTGAGTCACAGGGTCCTTGGGGGACCTTCCCCCTCACCAACATCCAAAGATGTTCAAGTCCCTTACATAAAGTGGGATAGTATTTGTATGTAATTCATGAACATCCCCATGACATTTGAGACCACTGGAATTACTTAGGATATTGAATATAGTGTAAGCAGTTACGTTCCTACGTTGTTTTAAAAGTAAGAAAAAAGTCTGTACACAATTCTGATATAAGCTTTCTACACGTATTCTTAGTCTGTGGTTGACTGAAGCCCCTAAGGAACTTGTGGATGCTTATAGAGGGCAAGGCTATATTTAGCAAACACTTTCTCTCTAAGAAACCCCTCTGTCTTCACCTGTAAGGATAGGTGACATTAAAAATGTTTATTTTTAAATAATCAGGCAAGCCACACTAATTTTAATCTGATTTCTTTGGGTACGACTCTCTCTCATCTCCTGGCACTTCAGGTGTCATAGAGTTTTACTTAATTGAGTATATCAGAATAGAGGTTACAGCACAACTGTGGAAGGACCAGGAAAGACGTTTAGGGTGGGGGTGGCCCAGACTTCCTCAACTACCCTAAATCATGTCTGAGTGTGAAGGACACAGGTGCCAACCTAAGTTGCTAAGTAAGGTGTGACGTTTACATATAAACATGGGGACAAGAAGTAAATGTTTCCTACTGAGGATTTCAGAAATGTCCCCTTCCCTCCTGGGGCTTGATTAAAATGTAACTACAATTGTTCCTATCTTGGAATCTGTGGACCAGTGGCCCACAGCTTAGCCGAGGCTACCTGAGGGGTCTAGGACACTGATAAGGACTTTAATACACCCTTGGCTTCCATGGCACAGCAGAACTCTCCATCCGACTCTTTTTTTTGAGCTTGCTTGGTTTCAAACCAAAGTGATTATTCATGTCCAGCAAGGTTAAACAAATTATTGACTGTACATTTTGATTTAGGGTCTTTGGCTGAATGACATGAATGAAAACCTAAGGAAATTCTTGGAGTTTTATTTTGCCCAAGGGCAAAATTTACAATTAAGCCATCGATAACAAACATCTGTTTTGTTTTTGTTTTTTTTTCTTGTCTTAGATTGGGCAGTTGCTTTGAAAACTCACCACAAGCTCTCTCTATAGCGTTCATTTTTACTGTCATCTGTCACTGATTATATCATGATTTCCTTGCTTCTCCTCCTCACAGATGATCAGCAGTTCCATACAAAGGAGCCAAGGAAAATATTCTGGCAAACAGAATGAGCTGGCTGGAAGTGACTCTATTAACCTTTGTGACAACTTCCAGAGGACAGGGACCCCGTCAAATCTCATTTGTCAATAGCTTGTTCAGGGAGCAAATACACACACACTATTGTGTCACACAGCTGGCTACTCTCTAGCAGTTTATTTAGACACTCTTTACTGTGTTAATGGAATCACAAGGTCAGTCATGCCCCTGGATCGAGTCAGCCTTGACTCTTTCTTAAAGGGGCATCATAAGTAAGATTTTTTTTTTCTTTTGGTGGGGGAAGGGGAAATGATTCACTCCCTCCCTAGAACTGTGTGGAATGGTGAGTTATTAAAAATATTATGAGCCTTCTGGCCACTGGAAATTCTAGAAGCAGCCACAAGGAGGCTAAACTGCTTATATGTCCAGTTTCTCTCCTTGTTTTTAAAGCGAAGAGGGGCATAGCATTCAGCTGTTGAACAAGACACATGAGACTGCAGGAGGGGACTAACTTGATCTACAGGGAAACACTGGATTGGAGAAGGAGACAAAAGATAGGCGAAGAAACCCGATCCAGCTCCTAATGGATCTGAGGGCAGTGGCTGCCTGCATCATCACCGGCAGCCCAGGCAAGCTCAGGACCACAGTGCCCCACAGAGCTTACCACTGCTATTCTGCTGTAGCCTGAGGCCAATGCAGATAACACGTGTGGATGGCATCTGGAAGTCTCCTTCCTAAATGTGGGAGAGCTGCATGCGGCAGCTCAGAGATGATCTCAGACTGTTCCCTACACTTTTCGTTGAGAGTTCTTTGATATTCACAGACTGTCTGGGGCAGGAGGGGTGTGTGTGTGTGTGTGTGTTTGGTTTTCTCATATGGGTGTTAGCAATCTGAACTCATGGACATGAACATAGACACGAACATGGATCAAGTAGGAAAGGGTGATATCACACATCTACGCTGAACAATTTAGGATAGACCCCGGAAGCTGGTTTGCTTGAGAGACAATTACACTGGTTCTTACTGACCCCTTGGGATGGTCTATTCTACTAATTAACTAATTAGGCTCTGGGACACCTGCACTACTATGGAGAAGGAAAAGGGGGAACTGCTGAGATGGTTGGGGGGAGTTCCAGAGCTCCAAGGACTGCTGGGCACAGTCTGCTTTTCAGGATCGCCTGCTGCCTCTCCGGCCACAGCCGGTTCACAGAGGAGACCAATGGGGAGGAGGAGAGAGAGGCTCACTTCCAGCCTTTGAACACTAGGTCACTTTCCACAGCCCCTGGGTCCAAGCACCATCTTTAGAATGACCCACAGCTGAGCCATCTGGAACAGGAGCCACCAGGCACGGGCATCCGTGAGTCTGGTGCCCAGCTGGTCCATGTGGGCTGGCTGGGAACACCATGCAAACTTTCTTTTCCATGTTGTTTGATCCTCAGAGGCTACCACTGAGGTTTTCATGTTTGTTTGTTTTTTTTTTTTTTCCTTTGGGCTCTGTAGATGGTCCCAAATATACGCAGATGGATTGTAGTTCTCAAAGATACGGAAGCATGGAAATATCCAAAGCCACCTTGGGAATCCACAGTATCTCACTGTAATGGTTCCAAGCACCAGTTTCTGGTAGATGCTACCAGCTACCGTAACAACTGAAGGTGTGAGAACTACACTTTGTCTGTAGTGACCCTATGGCGGGGCTTGAAAGATTTATTTTATTTTTTATTTTATTTTTTGAAGAGTTCCCTGATTCTACCTCTTACTTGTTTCATTTTCAAAAAGCATACTATGGAGAAAAGCTGGTGGTCATGTGAGCTTTCTGGTTGCCTAGATTCTGGAGAGGGGGAAAAAAAATGCATTTTCCTGTAATTAAACTGTAAGAACTAATTGTAATTAAACTGCACTGTCTACAAGAGAAATCTGTCGCTTCTCAGAATTAGCTGTGAGGCTGGAACTGGAACGTGGGGGTAATTAAGACCTGAGCTGTGGAGGTCTGCAGGGCCCTGTGCAGGCTGGAATAGGTGGGCGCTGATTTCTTGCAGTCTTTGGTGCCCGCCTCTCCCATCCCCCGCAAGTGGTGGGTCTTTGGGATCACAGTCTCCCTGCAGGGATGCTGGGTTGTTGAGAAGGAAGGAATCCCACCAAACCTTTTATTTAACTGCTTACGTTGTGTGGTGTCTACAACCACAGCACCTTACCCTTTGAAAAATCCCACTAGGTGTTAAAATTGCACAGATGGCTATATTTTGCTAAGCCCTAAATGCAACAGAGAAGGCAAAGCTCTCTTTCACTTTCCCTAACCCTCAACGGCTCAGTGGCCACTATAGCTCCCTCTTTGGATCCCTTTCTTGAGCATTTTCTCGTTCAGCTCTTTTGGAAACTATTCTATGCTAACATGGATAGAGTTTGATCATTTTAATTGCTGTGTAGAACGTATCTGAAGCTGTGCTCACTTTTTAAGAAATTGAGTTATTTCTCCCACTTTCAAACAATGCTGCAATAGTCCTTCTGTGGCTTGAACTTGAAATGTCCTTCATGGTCTCTAGTTTTGAATGCCCCCCCCCCCCCACCTGTCATGGTCCTGCTTCTGTAGAAGGCCTTTGAGATGCAGAGCCTGACAGTGACAGCCGCCAAGGGCCAGCTTTTGGAGATTGTTCCCACTTATGATTCCGGCCTGCCTGCCCTAGTTCCTGGTTGGCAGTCATGTGACACAGCCGAGCCTTGGCTCCTGCTGCCATTGACTTAGTGGCTTTCCTTTGCTCTTCCTACCACGTTGGACTGTGACCCTCTGAAACCAGGAGCCAAGGGCAGGGAATAGGACAGAAGGTACAAGATGGCTGTTTTAAGAGCCTGGATGCTCTGTAGGTAATCCCAAATCTCTGAATATGGCACAGGGCACTGTAATTTTAACTCCCACTGGGCAAACCCCAAGAAAGCATCTCCTAAAGCCTGGTAGACCTCCTCTAATTCTTATTTATTTAATTATTCCTTTATATCAAAGAAAAGCAGCAAAAGCAGGTCTGCCAACATAACATGTAGCTAGAGCCAGGGTTACGTTTTAAAATATCGACCCTCCTGCATTGCATCCAGCATACATTTTCTTTTTTAGAACGAGCTGCCATTTGCTGGGGTGTCTGCCCCATAATCCGAGTCGTGCTACTGAAAGAAATTGTAGGCCTCTTCAGAGCTACTCTCACTCATACTTGGCAGAGCAGAAAACCAAAGCTCAGAGAGGGAGAGTGGCCTTGAGAATGTCACAGAGCTGATTAGTGGAAGGGCTGGGACCAGGAGGTGAGTCACTCTGAACTGGCTGTGCAGGGTGGAATGCTTGTCTTTCCCCCCAACCCCAGTGTACTGACCGCCGCTGGGTGGGGGTGGGGGCGGGGGCTTCTCTGGGCACCTCTTTCTTAGCCACGGGACTCGCAGATGCTTGTTTAAATGCCACTGTCGCTGGTAACTGCAGAGAAAGGTGACTGTGGCTGCTTGCCACGGTCTGCACTGTCTCCTCCAAGGTTAATTTTTATCCCTCTTGCATATCTTGCAAAACTAGTCTCTCTCTTTCTCGTTCTCTCTCTCTCATACACACACCCTAAATTATTCCCTTTTCCATCAACATCAGTTCTGCACACTGTAGTGTTTCCTTGTACTTACACGTGTGAGTCGTCTAATACTCTCTGCCTTTCCTCCACGCTGGCAATTTAAACATTTACACTTTCCATTCAAGAACCCAATCTGTGTGGGACTCTGGGTACTTCTTCCTTTCATGATGTTCATGTCTTCTGCAACGCAGCCTTGGAGCCATTTCCATTAGGAGCTAAAGTTTTCTGTACCCTTGAACATGGGCTGGCCTGTGTTAATTGATCAATAAGATATTGAAGGAAGGGAGAGTGTGCTGGTTCTGAGGTGTGATTCCAGAGCTCTTGCATGGTCCAGTATCTTCTCCTGGGTACCTGCTGAGCCTCCGTGTGAGCAGGGTTGAGCAGGGTGCCAGAGAATGTGGGACGGTGGCAATCAGAGATGAGTGGTCTCAAATGACGCCATCTCAGATCAGCTGCCCCTCACTCCCATTTTGAATCTGATGAGAATTTAGCCTGAATCAGAAGTGAAGGGCTCTCTAGCAGGCTCAAGAACTGCAGATAGGGTTTGTCTTTTCCCTCTCCTCCCCCTTGCTAAACTATTAAATTACATTTTTAAAGCAAGCCCCCAAGATCCACTCCCTTATTTGGCCACTGACTCATTCTTGACACTGAACACCAAGGTCCAGCAATCAAAATTCACTATTTGGCTACACTGGCCAACCTGTCCACTCAGGGCTGACCAGCTCATCCTAGCACAGACTTCCCTGTTTCCTCCTTAAAAACACCTGCTGCTTGATGCCTGCCTTTATCCAGGCATCTCCTCTGTGCTGAGAACTTGGTACCTTGGTGTGTTCTGAGCTGACTCTGAGAGGCTGCCCCATACAAAAAGGCCCAAGGCGATGATGGTTGCTTTGAGCTATTAACTGTTATGTTTTTATGCTGTAAGAGCTAAGTGCTATCAATTGCTTTAATCCTGTCTTCCTAAAGCAAAGGAACTGCAGTTCTAAACTATAGGTCTGGAGACTACCCAGGGGAGCAACTGAGCCGAAATTTAGAACAGAATTGCTTCCTCAGGGTTGGAGAGATTTCCCAGTGGCTAAAGCACATGCTGAGCAAGTATGGGGATCTGAATGCAGGTCCCCAGTTCCTGTGTAAAAAGCCAGGTGTGGCTATAGGGACCTATAACCCCAGTGCCAGGGCAGCAGAGATAGGTAGATCTCTGGAGGTCTCTTGGCCAGCTAAGTGGTGAGCTCCAGATCCAGTATAGATACTGTCTCAAAAAATAAGGTGGACAGTGATTGGGGAAGATGCCTGATCATGACCTCTGACCTCCATGCGAGTGAGCACACAAATTATCTCCTCAAAGGGAAAGGGGAAATTGGAAGGGCGGATGAATATTTGATTTCCATTCTTCCCCTCTTTAAAACCCACCCTGAAACTCCACAGCCTGTGATTAAGAAAACAAATGCAAGTTCTCAGGATGCAGGGTCCATCATGAATCAGCACCAGGGAAGTAAGACAAGAAGCAGAGAACTCTTTTTTACAAAAGACCAAACAAAGTGATGTGCAGGAAAAGCAAGCCCGGCCCAGGATCTCACCTTGTGAGTTTTGCTGCCCTGGTTTATTACTACTGTCTTAGGGTCTTCCTGTGAGCCTCCATGGCCCCTTCAAAGAGGCAGAATCATGCCCGCCCTTCTCTGGCCACTGGCACAGGGCAGGACCTCCCCATGGCTGCTAGGACCAGGGCTACTTTAAGCCCTTCAGGGATCTATGCACCAATTTAGAAAGGCTTCCCCCAAGCTACATTTAACAGAAGACACTTCCACACCTCACAGTTTAATAAAATTTATATATAACTCTAAGAGTCAGGTGGCCCCTAACTAGTTGAGGTAACACTGTTTCAAGCCTGCTGTTTAGGCCTGATGGGTTGACTTTACAGTTTATTTTTAATATTTGGATCAATCACGTTGTTGCTGTTGATATTCTTCTGAAATAGTTTCACAAGCTCTGTGCGCAGAAGTAGCTAACAGGAAAGCCACCCTGTCCTAGCCAGCCAACCAGCATTTTCTGAGTGCTTAATGTCTAGAAGGCACTGCAGTGGAAGGCTTCATTGGTTCACCTAGTCAGCAGGCTCTTTGGTGGGCCCAGACAGTGCGCTAAGTGCTGGGAGCATTGGTAATGGCTCCTCAGCTCCTGCCTCTGCCACTCAGACTCAGCCAACCAAGGCTGGGCTCAAAGCCAAGTACGTGCAGGCAAGTGATATCGAGAAGCCTTTGTTTTACCCAACAGAAGGATGTGGGATCCTGTGGGGTCATGACAGTTTTCCACTCGGGCAGCAAAGGGCGATGGACAGATTGTCCCAGTTCCTCCTTGCAGCTGCACCTTCCACAGACACCCGACTGACCAGGTAAGGAGGTTCAGACACAGACTCCGATTCCAGGCCGATTTCAGCGCTTAACTACCCTGAGTACGGGGACTCTCTGACTGATGGTCTTAAAACTCACAGCTTACCTACAGTCTTCTGTTTTGTCCAGTCCACAGACTGGATGAAGCACCAGGGTTCCCATTTCACAAACAGCCCGGCGGGCTTGGAGTGGTGGGTTC
>NW_026596120.1:13163210-13201570 GCF_907164565.1 Psammomys obesus
CAAACAGCCCGGCGGGCTTGGAGTGGTGGGTTCCCATTTCACAAACAAACAGCCCGGAGGGCTTGGAGTGGTGTTTTCAACCAAGACTTCTGATCCCGAGACCCGCATCGTTACGGTTCGCTCACAGCCCCAGATGATTTTCCCTCTACTTTTACCTCCCGCGATTTACGAGGTCATTCATTTTAAGGTCAAAGTCCTCTGCTCATTTCATCCTCTGCAAGCCTCTGAGCTGATAATCTGGCCTTTCTGCTCGTGCTGGGTGGCAGCTGGGGAAGAAAATGATTTTCCAAAGCAGTCTAGGAGGCGCTTGCCGTGATTTGGTCCAAAGCGATTAGGCCCACTGGGAAGCCCATCCTGCATGGGAACACTCCTCAGACTCACTCTGCCATCGGGCTTTGTGTGTATGTGGGGGGTTGAGATTAGAGGGATTCAGAAAGGGCAGAGCCTGAGTTCAGTATATTTGGTTCCTTGGGCCCAGTGAAAACAAAGACCCCTTGGGCCAGCAAGCTGTAGTATAGTGTTTCCATGGAAACACAAATACATTTGATTTGGAGGATATGGCCTTTGCAAGCACCATCACCAACCCTAACAGGGAGGCTGTGAGGAGACAGTACTCCATTTTCAGGACAATGAAAGTGAGGCTCAGTTGAAGGAGTCTTATGTGGAACCCCTTACCAACACCCCACACCCTGAAAATGAGTCAGTAAAGCCTGGGGGTGAGAGGCTTAAAGCCACCTCAAGCCTCGTCCCGATTTGGGGTGCAACATGTATCCTCCTGTTACCTATGGCTGACCCTTTGGAACATCCGGTTTGGGATGGTGTCAGGCCACCATTCTTTTCTTTTCTTTTAAATTGATTTAAAAGATTCTTTCATAAAACATTGAAATAACTCTGTGCCCCTTTCACACATTTATGAAGAGTTAACTTTGCCCCATTTATGTGTGTATGTGTGAGACAACATTTTTTTTCTTCTCTTTTGAAACATCTGAAATCGTAAAGCTCACCTTTCACACTGAAGCCTGGAAAATGGTGTTTTCTAATTAGCCACAATACCATGATGGCCAAGAATTTTGTTATTGTTTGTTTTTTGAGACAGGGTTTCTCTGTGTAGCCCTGGCTGTCCTGGAATTCACTCTGTAGACTAGGCTGGCCCTGAACTCAGAGATCCACCTGTCTTTCTGTCTCCTGAGTTCTGGGATTAAAGGCTTGTGCCACCATGCCCAGCAAGCTTTACAGGCACAGTATTTCCAATTTAAGGAACATTCTCTGTCCCAGTCCCACCAGCTGTGTCTATAATGGGCTTTCCTGAGACTTACTGCCTGAGCCAGGGTTCAAGGCCAACATGGTGCAGGGGCTTGCTATGCCCTCCTAATAATCTCCTGTAATCTGGGACAGTTGTCAGGCTGCTGCTGGCTCAGCACCTCATAAGGCGTTGAAACAGACAGGCCACCACATTGGTCCTTTCGATCCTGAGGAGCAAGTGGCTGCGATGCCTTGCTGTTCTCTTCTTATCCTGTCACACGTGGCCAGCTTCTGATGACACTGAGAAGCACTGTGTCTGAGGACAGCAGGGGATGCTGGGAAGGCTGCTGCTCAGGGCAGCTGACACCTGATGCAGATGCAGACTCATCTGGACGGGCCAGATGGTTTGGAATGCAGTACTTCCTCTAGGTACCTCTTAATTTCTGAGTCATCTGGAGAAGGAGCTGTGCTTTCCCTAAACATTCAGCACTCCCACCCCTGGTTTGTGGAAGCCTGATATCGCCACTAGGTCACTCTCCCTGCTTTTCTTTCTGGAATCCTTGGTGAGGTTAAGAAGCTTCCCAACAGGAAGCTGTATGACTAGTGGCTCATGACCTGACAAGCTTCCTATGGGCAGTGAAGGATGTCTGTTAGACCCGGCTCATTAAAGTGCCCTCTGCGGTCACCTACCCTGTATTAGGATTGCAAATGGCACATGTGGGCTGAATTCCCTGTCCTTACTCACTGTGGATTCTGGAAACAAAGAACCCAGGTTTCCATTCTCCTTAACCAGCTAGGCTGCTGTGCGCCATCCTGAGCAGACAGGATGCAAGAGGACAGCAAAGATCTTCCTCCCATCCCTCCTTTGCAAGCCCTGAAGGAAACCATGTCTTACTGGCTGAATAACTTTTGTCATGGGAGAGTTACTCAAGAGAGCCCATCAAGGTCATCAAGGCATAGCTGAATGCTTGATAACTCTATTCAAAGTCGTACTTGGATGGGACAAGCTAACACTCAATTTTTATTTCTAGAAAAACGGTATCCTGTGTCTTAGCTGGTAATTGGAAGTCTGGTGCCTTGAATCACCCTTCAGCTGTGGAGACTTCCCCGAGTCACACCCGCCACTAGCAGGTGGACGACCGCACTGTGGTATTAACGCTGGGCCAATTTTTGATAAATTAACTAAGTACACACCAAAGCTAAGGCCATACAGGTTTAATGGTACAGTCCTACAATGCTTTATTTGTAATTTAAAAAGGCAAAATCCTAAAATAAAGACAACAGAACAAAACAAAACAAAACCCTGTGAGTTTTCTGAAACTCACTAGGCAGCAGTAGCCAGCCTACGTGATGCTATTTATTACCTTTATTTATCTCACTTGGTGTATATTGTCATAATTCTTGCTATAAAAATATTTATTTGTTTGATCGCAGTATGCTGTTCCAGAACCTGGCCCACAGGGGCTGGGGGGGGGGTGTTACATGTTATGTAAATACTGCATTAGCTTTTCAAATATGAAGAGTTCTGAATTACCCATCTGACCTTGTGAGTTTCAAATAAGGCATTGTGGAAGAAAAAAAAAAAAGCCAGAAATCAAATTATGGCTCTCCTGCCCATTAGGATAGACATGAGCCAAAAGTGACCACACTGGATCCTTGAAATGTGTCCATCCTGCACTCTGGATGTGCTGTGAGTGTAAAATACACATTAGGTTTAAAAAACTTAATATGAGAAAATAATGTGAGCGACCCAGCGACATGTTGAAAGGACCTTTTTAATGTATTGGGCCTACTAAGTTGCTAAAATTAATTTTGCCTGCCTTAACCAATTTTAGATGTGATGATTAGAAAATTTAAATTTATATTTGTCACTTTTATTTCATGGCTTTGGAGACTATCTAACTGAAGTACTCACTTTCTAGCTAGGAAAACTGCAGCGAGAACCTGCAGGGGGTATGTGGGCAGTTGGGTGTGAGACCAGAGTCTTTGTCTGACTCCTGGTTTTTGGACTTTTCCATTTTCCCTGCGAAAGACCCAAGGACTAGCCATTAGCCAGCACATCTTCTAAGACTGAAGTCTAACACAGTGTCTGTGGTCCTTGCTAATCAAAACAGGTAAATGAAGTTCTTCATGGGAATCAATGGTCTCAGCCACGTTAAGATAGGAATCAGAGAAGCAAATGAAAAAGATTATTCATTCACAATTTCTATTTGATATCTCTCAGCAGGTTCAGAGCAGTGGGTTTCAGGCAGACTTTGAGGTAGGCTCCTTCATCAGCTCTCCTAGAAATGAGCGAGGGAAAAAAAGCGCACCTCAGAGGAGCTCTGGTCTGGCACTGTTGGAAAATGGTCCAATGCTTTAGAAAGATACTTTCCAGGAAGCCCAGCCTAACCAGCGAGCTCAAGATTGAGTGTGAGTAAAGCAAAGCGGCAGGGCCTCTCCTAAGGAACAATCCTAGAGTTGTCCTCTAGTCTCCATCCACACCCCCTCACACCTACACAAAAGAATTAACACGCTAATTAACACCGAAAGCTACTTCATGTCCCGTGTCTTCTGCTAGCCTTGGTGGAAGCTCTGGTCGGACAGTGGGGCTATGCCCGTGCTCATCACGTGAGCCACGATCAAGTGAGTGGGTGTTTATTGCTGAGGAGGCACCTGCTGTTCCGGTCAATTCAGATGTCTGAGTATCTGAAGCATCAGTTTGGTAAGGAGTTACAGGGTGGCTGGGTTTGAGTTTTGCCTCAGCTGCAAAAGCTAACCTCTCTCAGCCCCGGTCTCTCTAACAACGACAAGAAAATCAGCCCCAGAAGGTCACTGTCAGGAGCAAATGGGCTGTACAGCTCTTGAAGATCAGCCACTGGCTGAGGTTGAAGGGTCCATTCTCACACCTGACCATCAGCCTTCTCTCTCATCCTGGGAGTGAGCCATTGTCTACCTGTCCTGTCATTTAAAGCACCGCCACAGGGGCATGCTATTTAGCCTTTGTTACAAATGGAAGGATCAGACAGCATACTAACAGGAGAGGTATTTTGTTAATTAACGAGTTGAATGGGTCCAAAATGGTCCATTTTGTGAAAAGTTACATCCCAGTGTAGGATTTGCAGCCCTCTTATGACTCGTTCAGGACACAGATGTGCAGCAGAGGCTCTGGCGCCTACGAGAAGGCTCCTTGGTAGTGAGCACTTCCAACCCCAATTCCTGTTCACGGACTGCTAAATGCAGGGCCAGGAAAGGAAAGGAAGGTGCTGGGGTGGGGTTGGGGTTGGCTGGTGTTGGGAAGCCATGGCCCTAATTCTCAAGTTATGAATAAATCCAAGGCTTCTGAATAACAAAAGAAAAATCTACTTGTCTGGGTGACATTGTGTCTATTTGATAGAAAAAAAAGGAAAACGTTTATCATTTCTTCCACTGGATAGATACAGTGAAGTTTCCTTTAGGGAAACAAAATGTCTGTGATGTTTTTGCAAAGCTGAATTAGTTACCCACCATGCTCTTCAGTGCCCTAAGTATGACACTAATCAGATGTCTAATTAAGACAGAAATCATCCCAGGGTAGGGACTAGTTTGTCTGGTGTTATGATGACAGCCTGGGACTGAATGGCCTTCAGGGAAGCCGAACCCCTAAGCTTAGTTAAGTCCTTTGCTCCTGATGCGCAGTCCTGGACCTCATGACCCAGTTTCTAGGTGATCTGATTTTACCAATGGCTGCTGATTATTTGCCAAGCTCCTCCATTCTGGGAATCTGAGGTCTTTGAAAACATCGATCCTTAGAATCCTTTCCTGCTTGAGTGCCTAGCACAGAGCTTTCCACTAGGAGGGCCGTCAGAAGGACAGGCTGACCCGTTGATGAGAAAAGGACAGGATGATTTGGAGGGGCTGGCTCATGACCTTCTGTAACTGCCATAGGAAGCTTTGTTCACTCTGTCTCCCGGGGGAGCCAGGGGAGCCTGCTAATCTCCTCCTGTCTGCAAATGAGACACTTCCTGAACTCTCACACTAGGTGGGCAGGGCTTCGAAAGTCAGCCGAACCTTGCTGTTAATTCCTGCCATTTCTTCTCCCTCTCTCTGGTGAGCAGCATCTAATGGGCAGAAAGACCATCTGCAATTTTCTCTAGAGATTTAGCACCATATTACAGATTACTTCCAAGCAATCACTTTTGCAACATGGGGTTTAAATTTTCCTATTGAATAAACGACAGGACCGCTAATAGAAATGTTTGTTGGGTCTTGTAAGAAAGGTTTTGAACACAGTAGTCAGTGGGCAAAAAAGGAAAATCAATATTGTCTAATGACAATTGATGTGGTTAATTCAACCCCTCAGACAACTTGCTTTCCCAGAGTTCTCAAACCTATTTTTTTTTTTTTTTTGGTTCCCTTCTTGTTTCCTGGTTCTTTGCCTTCATTTTTAAATTTAAAAATGAATTTTGATTAGCATACAAAAATGAGTTTCATCATGGCATTGTCACACATATGTGTTATTCTATCTGTTCTAATCAACCTTTCCGCCACAGCCTTTCCCCATGCCCTGCCCGACACTGGTTCCCTTTCTGACCCCAGATAACCTCCCATTTTGCTTTCCTGCCTTAGGGATCCCAGTGCCTTTAGAGCAAACTTCTCCACCTACTCCTTCAACCAGTGACTCAGTTCTACCTGCTTTCTACAACTGCCTGTGGTCCCTTGGAATGGCAAGGGGTCTGGGCAGACATAGCAAGACTGGCCAGGTGTTGGAGTAGGGTTTGGGGATCTTCAAGATAACTCTTCGGTTATCTAAAGTAACCAGAGTGGTAAAACCCTAAGAGTCAAAGAGGTCAAAGAGGTCAAAGTAGTGATTCCATCAAAAGGATAGCTTGAGAGCTTCAGTGATCTGATAATTACCAGGAGTCCCCCTGCCCAGGCTACATCAAAGAGCTTAGGCTAAGGTTATGGCCCCTTTCCTGACAGAACTGGGTGCTGATTTGGGCACACAAATGACTGTATATATGTGGTGGGAGGTGGCATTCTTCAAAACGACAGTTTAATAAGAGTCAGGGAGAAAATCCTGCAGCAGAAATTGGCCTCTATGACTAAGAAAACAAGGTCGCAGCTAGCCACTTCTCACTGCCAAGACCCTTTTGAACACTGATAAAGATGCATATAATACCAACCGCTTCTAGACAGGCCTCAGAAAATAGCTTCTGTGATTGGGACAGTAACCTGCAGACTCCACCCCAGCTTCAGAAACCAGAAGGGACAGGCGGGGTAGGAAAGGCAAATGATCAGAAGTCTGGGTTCAAGTTCCACATCTGTCCCTGTGTGTACAACTTGCTGACTTGGAGTTTTTACTGTCCTTGTTTCTAAACGGATTTTGAAGTCTTCCGTCTGTTCCAGTTGTATGCATGGAGTGCCTACCACGGCCAGGTACTCTCTAGGTACCAGGAATACAGCAGCGTACACAGAGGACAGTGAGGGGATTATATCCTCCTGTACAAGGTGATCAGTGGCATGGCAGGAAACATCTGAGGAGGATAAGGGGACCTGAAAGCTGGCCAGGAGTGGGGAAATGACACAACTTGTGGACATCTGATTCTCTTGACTCACAAAGGACATCTTCCATAATCTCTTTTTATTGTTTTTATTTTCCATGTTTGGGTGTTTGTCTGTGTGACTATATGTCACACGTGTGCAGGTGTCTGTAGAGGCCCGAAGAGGGCGTCAGATCCCCTGAAGTTACAGGCAGTTGTGAGTTGCCTGATGAGGGTACTGGGAACAGAACTCGGGTCTCTAGAAGAGCAGAGAGTGCTCTTAACCACTGAGCCATCTCTTTGGTCCCACAAAGAATGTTTTCAAAAGTAAACTTTTTTTTTTTTTTGAGAAAATTTAGAGTTAGCGCAAATATTGGTTTCATTAGGGCCCATGAGTTATTGTACTTGTTCACATTCACTCTCATTATACTCTACTGCCCCACTCCCGCCAATTCCTTTCCTCCTGGGAATGGTATCGCGTCTTTCAAAAAAAAATCATGGGAGAAGACACGTGATACTAGGGTACTGGGTTTTCCTTCTTTCTTCCCCATTACACTTTCTTGTTCTCTCCTCACTCTTCCTATTCCTCTCTTCCCTCCTTAAAATAGCTTCCCTTTGACTCAACCATAAACTTCTAATAAGCATATCACACTTATTATGTATAATACGTATTAAACCGACATGAGAAGGAAAATAAAGTTTACCTTTTGCAAAACTCAGCAGTAACTGAACACCTCTTGCCTTATGATGGAGAACGTTATCCTCAACACTCACTCAGTGTGGTGGGAGTATTGCCTTGGAGTGCCTGAAGTCCAGAACGGATACTACTATGGAAAGAAAACCTCTCTGTCCACTTCGAACGCCCAGAGAAGTTGTTCACAGGAGATAGGCAGCTCAGAGACTGACAGCCAAAGGTGGAGTAACTGACCATGGGAGCCCCACAGTTTTTGGTCAAGGATGTGCCCAGAATAGTGGATACCCTCATCTCACATGAGAAGCCTGCTCCAAATGGCTCTACAACTGGACAATGGCGCGCTGGGAATCAAACCACCTGGGGCTGGAGCGCAGAGTCTGGAGAAGGGCCAAGGAGAAGAAGGAACCCATTTCCCCATAGCTCTTCCTCCACTGGACACACCCCAGGGAAGCTGATTAATCTCCAGCCACTTGCTCCTGGAGCCAGCCACTCAGTGCTCATTGTTGAGTTTATACAAAGTATCTCTCCTTTAGCAGCAGAGAAAGCAGTGTGAGGCTGGAGAAGAGTGAGACCCTGGCTGGGCTGGGCCTTAAATCAGCAGCCACCAAAGCAGTCAGACATGTCAACAGGATACTTCCCCTTCTCCTCAAGTAAAACAATGTAACAACTATGTAACACTAACAAGGCTTGTTAGTGTTTCGGGGTCAGGTCTTCCTCCCTCCCTCCCTTCCATCCTTTCTTCCCTCCCTCCCTCCCTTCCTGTCTCTCTCCCTTCTGCCCTCCTCTTTCTCTGACACTTGAAACACAGTGACAGATGGCACTTACCAGCCAGCAGACCAAGGGGACATTACACAACGTGATTGTACTAAAATGCAAAAACCGTTGGTTGGGTCTCCCCTTGGCCATAGCACAAATAATGGATTTCCTGGCAGACGTGTGCAGTGAGAGGCCCAGGAGTTAATTGGCCCCACATCTGATTCCAGAAAAGATAATGCCTGGGAAGGTCATTTCGAAATCAGGAAAAATTCCAGACTCTGTACTACCTTGTAGTCTTCCAAATTCCTCTTCCTATTGCTTTCCTCATGGCCTCTATTCTGGAAATTTAATAATAAAATAAAATCCTCCTATTTAGCTTCTAAGATGAAAAAAAAGCTGTTTGGAAAGTCACATCAGTCTTCACAGTGGGGCAGTGGTACTCAGTAGGCTTCTCTCATGGGCATCATTTGTTTACATGGTTACTATTCATAACGAAAAAGGAAGTCTTGTTACAAGACCATCTCACATCATTAGCAACAGTGTGTAAAAATGCCCAAAGCTCCTGGGATCCATTCTGTACATTGTAGCAAAAATGTTTACAGGGTCGATTCTAGTTCTCTAGTGGAGGAATTTCTGAAGTGGAGGAAGTACGAGGGCGGGAGTCGCCTTGGTTTCAGGATTCCTCAGCTCTCACATTCATCATGGTGTCCGCTGAAATATTTTTCAAACAGTCAGGTCCACAGAGGTGAGATTCAGTTCAGCCCATTTGGGAAGGAACCTGGGATTCCGCACAACTGCACGCTCCAAGAAGGTGCCAGGCTATCTGTTCATGGACTGCATTTTGAGTAGCCATGGTCTCTGTTTCCACAACCAGCTTGGGGGAGGCTCACGTCATCCTGCTGAACATTCGGCTTGCTTTTCCAAGCCTGGTCCCTATTCTGCCCGGATCTGACACCATTGAGTCCCTTCCTACTGCTGCAATGGCTCCCATAACTGATAGATGAAGCCTAGATCCCATGCTTGGACACTGGGCTCCATTCATGACTGGGCTCTGCGTCTGCCCAGCTTCTCCTACCCACATCAAGCTTTACATCCTTGTGTGGTGCCCAGCTGGAGCTTCTGCTCCATGATCCGTATTTCATGCCCTTGCAGAGCCCCCTCCCCTACTGAACAGGGCCGATCTGTGTAGCTGGTAAACTTCTATGGGACTGGCAAGTGAGATGGTAGGATGTCGGCGCCTTCTTTCACCTTGCCACCTCAAGCCAGCTGTCACGTGGGCGTGCCGAGGAAGAGACCACCACGGTAGGGCACCAAGGCCCACTACCAACAGATACACCAGTGAGCCATTCTGGAAGCAGATCCTCTAGCTCGAGCCTGCACAGAGTGGCAGGCCCCCGCTAACACCCCATGGGATGCTGTATGTGAGAGGTTGATGAGAACCGTCAGGCCGAGGCATCTCTGAGTTCCTGACTCTTGGGAGGGTAGGCTGTAGACTGCCTTCAGGCGCTGAGTTTCGGGGTGCTTTGTTGTGCAGCAACAACCGACCTGTCCTCTACACGATGTGCAGCTTCTCCCAGCGCTGTCTCTTCCAGGACACCCCATTCTGTTCATCCTTCTAGAATGAGCCTTTTCTTCAGTTTCTCTAGGAAGCCTTTAATGGCTTCCACTCTTAAGATCTGGCCGGACGCCACTTGTGTGGGTTGCCATGATGTGCTGGGCACATCTCCGTCCCTGTGTTTATTATAATATATAGTCCTGACCGTTCCACTAGGCTGTGCGCTCTCTACAGGCAGGAGGAAGAACCGCTTTGGCATCACTATGCCAGTCACAGTGCCTGGCACACAGCAGGTGTCACCGAGCACCGGATGAGGAAGTGGATGAAGGCAGCTGCTCTGGGATCATGGGTGCAGCAGCTCATGCTCTTCCCTGGATGTTTAGGAAGCACCTGCCAGTGCTTGCTCAACCCACCATCTCACACAGGTCAGCCATAACCTAGGTCCTTCACCAGCCCCACTTCTAGCTACTGCTCACAGCACTCACTCCTTACCTCACTTTAGTGCCTCTTAGTCAGCACAATACTTCAGAAGCACTGTGGACGTTTAAAACACTCTGGTCACAGGATTATCCCCATTTCATATATGGGTGCGCACACACACACACACACACACATACACACGCACACACACACAATTACAAGGTTGCCCGAGAGAAGAATATGATACCTGAAACGCTAGGCTAGGAGAAGGACTCCAAATGATATTATATATATAAAATATATAATAATTATATTATTATAATAATATTATATAAAATATATTTATATAAGATAGATTCAATAATTTATAATATTATATATAAATATATGTATATAATATATTTAATAATATGATATAATATATATAATATATATTTTAGAGCTTCCTTGGAGCCAAGGCAAAAACATATCTGAATAGACTGTGTAAATCCCTCGGTATCAAAGAGGCACACATAATGATCAGTGAAGACAGTTTTTTTCCCTCCAGTACTGAAATTTAAGATGTTTTTATTTTATAGGTGTTTATGGAAAAGCAACAACAATATAATGAATTATTTATTTGATGTGCTTATTTCAGTGCAAGACCCTGTCTCACAGACAAACACAGTGTTGATCCCAGCCTGGAGAAGGTATTTCTAGGATAAGCTCATTGATACAGTGGGCACTTCCCCTGTCACCTGCCCTGGGGTGGGAACTACGGAATCAGGAGGGAAAACGGCGTGGAGAGTCCATTCCTTTCCAGGCTCTCTACAGAAGCTCCCCATAAGACGCCTCCCTGCCCCAGCTCCTTACTCTTTGCCCTAGCTCCTCTGCTTGCCAAGGATGGCCGACAGAGACGGGAGGAGAAGCTCTGAAGTTAGAACACTATCACTGAGAGAACTGGGGGTCGCTGCACCAGCCTCAGCCAATGAAATGACACCTGAATCTCAGCCAGCAGTGCCAGGAGAGTGGCAGGCAGGGCAGGCCGCTGTCACCACCTCCAGCCCTGGGCAGGCTGCCTGACAGCCTACAGTGGGAGTTCAAGGGCAAGTTCTGTTTATTTGTTTGGGACAAGATCTCACTCTGTGGTCTAGGCTGACCTCACACCTCTACCTTAATTTTTTTTGTAGTTTTTTTTTTTTTTTAATTTTATGTACATTAGTGTGAAGGTGTCAGATCCCTTGGAACTGGAGGTACAGTCAGTGGTGAGTTTGCATGTGGGTGCTGGGAATTGAATCCAGGTCCTTTGGAAGGGCAGGCAGTGCTCTTAACCACTAAGCCATCTCTCCACTCCCTTTTTTGAAGTTCTAATTAAGAGTATTTGCATGTGTCCAGTGCCTACCATACAAGGCAGCACACTTCTGTTAATGCTGGGATAATCATCGAGGACATAATCATCAAGAACAGTTTTTAAAAATGATATATTCTATAGCTTCAAGGTAGAACATCAAAGGACGTCAGAGGCAGAAGCAGAAAGCTGCCTGGGAAGACTGGATTTTAAAATGAATGTGTCATCAAAGAATCCTGCCCTGCTGCTGTCTGGCTGCAATGATTCTTAGCGGCTTTGTGCTAATCTGATCCCTCAGGTAGACTATGCATTTGATTAAAAATCACCAGAAGGTGTTTTAAAAAGCCACCATCTTACTCTTGGTGTAACGTGTCACACTCAAAGGACGGCTTTGGGAGTCACAGAAAAGTTGGCAACAGGCACACACCGGAGTAAGGTTGGGATCTGAAAACCATATGCTATCAACAGTTCAGAAAAATTACAGAGGTCATACGGCTGGGAATGTCCCTTCTTCTCACGAATAAAGATGGGTTGGGTTCGTGTCTGTCTGGTTAGTCTCAGCTGTCAACTTGACATAATTTAGAAAAATCCTGGAAGGGCGTTTCAGTGAGGTATTGTCTGGATTAGGCTGGCCTGTGGGCCTATCTGGGGGGATTAATTGCCTTAATCACATTAACTGAAGTGAGAAGACCCTCCCACAGTGGGTGGCACCATTCTCTCGGCTGTGTATGGGTGGTTTGGGAGAAACTGAGCCGGCGCTAGCATGCGTTGATTCAGTTTTCTACTCTTGACTGTGGCTGTAACGGGACTTAGCTGCTTCGGGTTCTTGCTGGATGACTTTCCTATGATGCACCATCCAATGAACGGTGAGCTAAAACAAGCCTGTTCCTCCTTAAATCAGGGTGTTTTATCAAAAACTCAGAAAAAAGAAACATAAGATAATTTTAGCCAATCAAATTTCTGTCAGTCACAGAAATTATTATATAATCATTACCCAACATGGCGGTCACTAGACACCAGGTGCTGTAGAGTAACTTAAATTTTACTTAAAATTTTTGTGATTTAATTTAAATCATTGTATATAGCTACTAGATACCATACTGGATAGCACAAGTCTACCAGTTATGAACTGGTGAGAAGAAAACTTCTCTGGCTGATAAGGGGCATCCCCAATGAAGCTAACAGTCCACGGACAACCCGCTCAGGACTTGTGCTCCGATTTTGGCAGCAATGTTGGCTAAAGGTCAGCTCTGCGACCCAGGCTGGAAACAGCTTCCTCCGTGTGGTCTTTTGATGCCATGAAAAGAACCTCCGAGAAACAGAAGCTGGAAAAGCAGGGTGATGCTGCCTACTGATGGATTATCCAGAGCATCAGTGACTCACGGCCACAGACTGTAGCAGGCCCCGGCTATTGACTTGCGGTACATAATGAAGACTGAGTTTTCCCAGCATCAGTCTCAGTTCCCTCTAGACAGAGCGGCTGGAAAGCTTAGGGCTATGCTTCTCAGCTTCTCATGTGCATTCAGGATGTGTGCTCCAGGCTGGCGGAGACCTGGAAGGAGAGTGAGAGGCCGCTGCCCTGCTTCCATCGTGGCCGGCAGGGCAGGGCATGGAGGTATGGTCAGAATGAGGAGCCACGAGGCAACCGTATTTACTTGGTCACTGCTGCCGTCGCACAGAGGTGGCCATGCTACTTCAGGGATGTGTCCTTGGGCCCTCCGCAGTCTCTCACTTTTCCTGTCCAGTGGCTTTGGAGTCATCTAGTTCCATTTCTATTCCAAATACCTAGATCAATTTCTATCTCCTGCACTGAGGTTTCCAACTGACAACACCTCCACTTAATCACACACACCCTAGCTGATCACCTCACCCACCCCCAACAATAGTGACTTCACCTCAGCTTGCTTTGCAGACAAGCATCCAGCCGAGGCTGTTTGTAGTGGGTGCTTTGAAAATCTATCATCTCATCTTTTCTTCACAAATCTATACCTATGTCACAAATGATTCAAAGAGACAAGGAATGCCCTTTGAATGTCACTGCTTCCCTTTTTTTTGTGATGAGTTTATTTTTGAAAGGAACAGAAGAGAATGACATGCTATAGCAGGCATGCTGTTATCTTTGCCACAAAATGGCAGGGTTGCTTGGGGACAAAAGTTCGGTCCTAAGCGAGTGAGCTCCCCGCTGGGGAAATCACGGCTCCAAGTTTGCAGAATGAACTAAGCAGACAAGCTGCTACAAAAGTGGTTTCTGCTCATGGGCAATCTAGTTAAGAGAACACGGGTGACTGAGGAAATGCAGGCCAACTAGGGAAACAGCTCAAAAACTAGCCTCCTATGGAAATAAGGCTATCTCTGCTCCGCCAAAGGAGAATCTCTCACTCCAGAAATTTACTTCAGATCCGTGATCTTCCTGTAAGACACACACTCATGACTCCTTTGTGGAATGAGAAATGAACCATTCCATGGACAAAACAAACAACCCCAAAATAGTTCGTCTTAGGCCCAAGAGAAGAGATGAAGAAAAGAATACACTGGATATGTCTTTTGTAGCAGACCTCCTGCCATCTACCTTTTGGTAGGTGCTGTGTGGTCTAGAGAAAGATGGCAGGATAGACCGACTTCCCTCCAACAGTGCTCAGGGATGCCTGAAGACTTCTCGTTCCTGGTGTGGGTGGTGCTGATCTTACGTTCAGTCTTCTACTGCAAATTCTGGACCACTTGATTATTTAAAAGCACACCCTTCCTGGGGCTAGGAGGAATGACAAACTAAAAAACCAACCCAAGCCTTTAGACTCCATTTTGCACCATTACAATCTCCATGTGTCTTCACCCTGAATGGCTTTCTTTTGCCTTTCCAGTGGTCAAAGAGCAAGAGGTAGTGTGCTCAAGGACAGGGAGAATCAATTTCATTGTTAACGTCTAAGTTGGATCAGACAACACAAAAGCTCCTCGCTCCTTATTTGCTTCAGGGAGAAAAAGGAAGGGGTGAAATGTCTTACCTGTCTCTCCTATTCCTTCCCTTTGATTTACCACCACAGTTTCCTGGTGGTCTTTTCCAAGAAACCCAGCTTCACCACACAGGCCGCTCAGTTCTTTTAACTCCCATGCTCTCTCTTTCAGCTGGGTGACCCCAACAGGCCAGGATCTTCCCACGTGGACAAAGCAACTGATCTACAATTTGTTAGAAGTCATTGCTTATTACCCCCATCAGCAGAACCCCCCCCCCCCCAAAGGCCTGCTTATTTCGAAGGAAGGCCACCATATTTGTTTCACTGGCAGGGCATTCAGGAAAAAAAAAAATCACATTATTCTTTAAACCTGAGGGTACATTCTCTCAAGAGTACTCAGAAAAAAGGATGTCTGGCAGAAGTGGATTCTATTCGAAAAATTTGTCAAGACGTTGTTTTTCCAGGATAACCTTTTCGGTAGGAAGAGGGCACAGATACTAGAATGCAAATTCTTTGAAGGCAGCAACTGTATTGTCTGCATGCATCCCAGAAGGATTTGACACATAGTGGGGGCTTGCTAAGTACCAGATGAATTGAATCCTCAGGTATCTATCTACTCATGCTATAACACTCTCATCAGTAGAGTCGATAAACTGTAGACAGGACTCCCCGCCTTCTTCGTATCCTGTATCTTGACTGGTGGCCTCGCCAGTGGAGCTGCAATCTCAGCGCTGTCTGCCTCCCATTTCTGCCTGAACAATCTTTGTTACTATGGTGACGCTTGGTACACAGATGCTCCATAAATGAAAGTGGGAGGAGGTCATGAGACGGATGCGGTTCAGGGAAGAGTCTGCCCAGAGGGTATCCTCCCTGGGAATCGGAAGAGCTTGTGCGTGTCCCACTTTATAATATTTCCCCTTAAAATAAAACATGGCAGCATATTCAACAGATGCAAGGTGCTGAGACTGAGTTTCACCGAGCCCGTGGAGACTGCATTAGGTGTGAGATTAAGGGGGAGTATCTCAAGATATTGGAGGGGCACAAGATGGGGGAAAATATGGCCCGGAGATAGGTCACTTGCTCCTTTAGCTCATAAGGTAGCAGCAGCAGAATTCCACAGTGGGAGACCCTACTGAATAAGGGCTGGGGAGTAATCTGGACATGACCTGAGGAGTGAGGAAAATTTGTAGTGACTCAGCTGGGAGAAACCAGGGTTACCTAATAAGACGGAGCTGCCTGTTTTTAAGACTTGGCCCCTGATGTGTACAACTCTAACGTCACAAATGAGCAGGGTAGAGTCTGAGGTGGGGCAGAAACACAACACACACATGCCAGGATCTGAGCCACCAAGTCAAGTTTCTCCACACTGGCTCTGCACTGAGCTGGCCTGAGGGATCCACCTTGGCTGGGAGAGCCTGTGGCTGCCTGAAGAAGGCACTGCGACGCCACGGGCAACCTGCCACCTAGCAGAGAATGTTCTGGAAGGACATGTGAAGGGAACTGCCGTGGTGTCTTGATCTGTACCTTTATTAAAGTGTTTGGGCTTCGATCCCCCATCAATCTTTATTAGAACAGCTTCTTAAAATGGCAATACTCAACGATCAGTGAACATAGCCTGGATCTTGGGAAAGGGAAGAATAGAGTATGCGGCTGTGCAGAGAGTGGAGATGTCTATCTTGGTTTCTGGAACACAGGAAATGGTCTGGAGTGTTCCTGTGCAGGCCACTCAGAAAGGGCTTATTGAAGGGCTGCTGCATCAGTTATGGACACAAAAGGATGTCCAAAGAGATCCAGAAGCTTTTACGTATTTAATGAATGAATGAGTGAATGAAATAGCTCCCACATTTGGGCTGGGATGTGGGAGGGAGTCCGAGGTTTTCCTTAGGCTTTCTCACTATTCCTTTGCTCTAACTTCCCCAGGATCAATGGATGCTGTTAGAGCCGGCCACACTGAGATCACCAAATATTTACTCATCCCTTTCATTATAAACTCAGGGACAGGCACCACGAGTAACTAATGGGGAGCTTTGGACCTCAAACCTTTCTGGTAGGGGCACCTTTCCCGTGAGGCCTGTGAGGACTGACTGAACTTGGCTAGATGTCGCCCAAACCATGAGTGAGCCAATCCTGCCCTTGGGGAGAATTTGGCCAAACTATTTCCTGACCTTTTGTTTCATCTCCATGACTACCACGCTGGTCCAAGCTGCTGTACCTGACCACTGTAAACACTATAACCCTCTCCTATTAATGCTGTCATGACTCTCAACCTCTGTAATAATGGCTGTGTAAAGCAGCCAGTTATATATTTGAAACAGTGCTTCTCTGTTTTTAATTCTCCAATGACTACAATAGTAGTCAGATAGTCTGTTGCTGTGATGAAATTCCCGACAAAAACAACAGAAGGGAAGAAGCCTTTGCTGTGCCTCTCAGGTCCTGACGGCTTCCGCCTTCACAGTGGGGAGAGTGTGATGGAGCAGAATGGCCCGCCTCACGGTGGCCAGGAGGCACAGTGAGGGTGCCTGCCATGCTTGTGAGAATCCCAGCCTCGGCCCAATGAGCCGTCTCTATTGCCACGAATGCTGCACCTGGACTGTCAGTCTGAGGTGAGTGAGAGAATGATGAGAACAGTCACAGGTGCTCAATCACAGAGTGTGCAGCTGCCATTGCTTTCCCCTCAGAGATGCACCAGGGAAATGGTCTGAATTTTTCAGGCGGCAGGCAGAACATGAGCAGCTGAGAAGGTAAATGGTGGCCATGTCTGTTACAGACTTTAATCTGTGTGGCATCCAGAGGCGCAACTTTATGGTGGTCTGTTTGTAGAGATTCCTACAAGGGAATGAGTGTATCCTAAGTCCTCTTCCCTTGGTTAACTCCTCCTTGAAACACCCTCATAGATACATCCAGAGGTCCTTCTCAATCCAATCCGGCTAACAATGCAATCTAACCATCATGCCTCCTCATTTATCTGTATTTAAAACCCAAATGGAGGGAGGGAGGGTGGGATTGGGAGGGAATTAGGGAGGGCACTACAGCTGGGATACAAACTAAATAACCTGTGATTAGTATAAAAAATAAAAATTATAAAAATATAAAGAAATTATATTTCTTTATAAAAATTATAAAAAAATAAAGAAAAAAAAACCCAAATGGCTCCCTCTCGTCCATGTCCTACATACCCAGTGGTTCCAAATGGTCTCCCTATGTTCTAGACAGACCAGCACTTTCCAAACCCAACCATATCCCACCGGGGGCCTTGTCCATGGTGTCTTTCTATCTAGAATGTTCTTTCCTAATCTTTGGCAGGGAAGGCTGCCTTCTGTCATTCATATTCAGCCTGAAACCATGTGCTCTGGGATGCTTTCCTTGATCACACAATCAAGCACAACCAGCCACCTCTATGCCACTAACATTATCAATTCTCTCCATACTGGGGTTCTCCTAGCTTAATTTTTTTTTTTCTTTTCTAGTTCCCCGATAGTTTACAAGCTCCAGACCCCTCATTGACCTTAGTAACTAGAATATTGCTGAGCATGCAGTAGAAGTTTCATGACATTCTTATTGAAAAACAAGCAAGAGCTGACCAGTTTGCAGGTGGGCAGTTTACAAGCAACTGTGGATATCGGTCTGTGAACCTGACTGAGCTATGAGGCAGACACCCAGTGGCAAGCTCCAGGTGTATACGCGTGGATAAGCTGCTGTCTCTCTAAGCCATCATGTCTACAAAATCAGTTCTAAATCTCCTTGACACTGGACTCAGAAGGTTCTCTCCTGAGCTCTGTCTCAAGAAGCCATAGAGCCTTATGTGGGGATCAGCCTGTTCAGTTCAACCTAGGAGTTCCTTGCGCCATTTATAGAACTCAGCTCCTGTGAGCTCCATTCCTCTGAGGCTTGTATTTGCAGAAATCAGACCCACTCTCCAGGCATTGGAGACTTTTTTTTCACCAGTGGTAAAGTGTCTTTGTACGTAATCACCAAGTCCTACATCAGGACTCAAACACACTCTTTCCTTGCAAGACATGCATGCTCTTTTTGGTAACCCATTCCCTATAAGTGCTGATATACGATAGCTGAAGGAGTCCTGAGCTTGAAGTCAAATGCCAAGGTGAAGACTAATGCTACTGTTTATCTGCAGCCAACGTTAACCCCAAGTATACGATCTAAAATCCCCTGGCCTCTGGTTTCTCATCTGCACAGGCGGAATGTGCTACCTATTGCTAAAATAAAGGCTTGAACCTGTGCTTTCTGAGCATTCCACAACTGAGCCAAGGAGGGAGGCAAATCCATAATGCTAGGACTTGTCACTTCTCAACAGCTTCCTCTGGTGTCTCCTCAAGTATTTTAGAAGGGAGTGATTCTTCTAGAACTCCAGTAGAGGAGTTTCATAGCACCCAGTGGCAGGGGTGTGTTAAGTGGCAGGCAGGTGCCACTGGAGACTGGGAGACATGTGAGTGGCGTGATATCATGTATGCAAAAGCTATGATAAAGGACAGAGTAAAGACCAGTTCAAATGACAAGTAATTCAAATGATATGAAGTGCCATAAGGAAGGAAAGTCATTACTTTGAGTACTCCCTTTGAAAGACAGAATAATAAGGAGAAGGTAAGCAAAAGAGAGCTAAGAAAGGGAGAAACAGGGAAACAACTGTCTGCTTACTCAAGGGTAAATGACCCTGTCACACTAAGAATATCAATTATCTTCAAATCACAAGAGCACAGAGGACGACGTTTCCTTCTCCCAGCCTTACACTTGGACTCTTATAATGTCTCCCAAGGCACACGGGAGCAGAGGTCAGCAGGCGCTCCTTTCACAGCAACTCTAAGGATAAACCTTTTCTCTCGGAATAATTCCTGAAGCAACAAGGTCCTTTGTGAGGCCCTGCCTTGTGACCGGTAGGGCTCTCTGCTCAATAACAAAGCCCCTGGTCCTGCAAAGAAGCTGACGCCAAATTATTGGACACCTGCTGCAAAACCCCATCTTCTTCAACAGAATAGGGGAGCTAGAAGAGTGTGGGGGTCGTGGGTTGAGAGAACAGCCAGTGTGGACACCCAATGCCCCACTGTGCAGACCTTTGCAGACACTGGCTCACTGGTGTTCCCAGGCATGTGCTTCCTCCCGCTAATGATGAAGGAGGTGAATCAAAGGTCTCCTACTAGGAAACTGTAGCGTCAGGAATAGAAAATGCGGGACCTTCTGCAGCATGAGGCCTCCAACTGTTTCTGTTATTGACACTGCTGGTGCAGTTTATGAGATCCAGGAAGGTCTGGAAAGCAGGAGAGGGAGTTTCATTCTCAGATAACTTTCTCTGGCAGCTGCAGACACTGTCTGCTCAGTGTATCTATCACCACAGGGGGAGAGGTGAGGGAGCTTTCTGGGCGCCTGTAAACCCAGAATGCAGGTCCACCTCCGCGGTTTCCTCACCTTCAAAAGGCTCCACTTCCTAGTCACATTCTCTCAGGGGTAACAATTTTACCAACTGAGGGGCTGGAGAAGATGGATGGCGCAGCAATCAAGAGCACTGGCCGCTCTTCCAGAGAACCAGGGTTCAATTCCCAGCACTCACATGGCAGCTCACAACCATCTGTAACTCCAGTTCCAGGGGATCTGACAGCCTCACACATACATACATGAAGGCAAAACACCAATGCACATAAAATAAAAACAAAATTCTAATTAAAAAAGATGATATGAAAAAATTTAAAAAATTTTTTTTACCAGGTGAGTTGGAAAAGAGACACAAACATTTAATATATAGCAGGTGTGAGTGGATTTTCATTATGGGACCAAGGGGCTTGAGCCCTGCCCCATCCATCACCTTTCCTGTACGTTTCCAGGGAAGACGTGAGAGCAACTCCTCAAATAAAGGATCCCTTCCTTACTGGATCCTCCTTCATGGTGGGGTTCTGGCAAAGGCTGCGGGGACCACTGATTTCTCCAAGAGGGGTGTTGCCCAGTACACAGGGTACCACCTGCAGGCAAAGCCCTGTACTTCGCACCAATCACATCATCCTGCCCAGTTTACAGCTTCCCAGTACCGACTCCCCCAGATTAGATCAAGAAACCCATCCCGGTACCAATGTCTCTCATGTCAGATGTCTCTTTATTCGATAATGGCTCTCAAAAAGGAGGACGGCAGAGGCAGATTAAGGTGTTTTTTTTTTTTTAATTTAATCTGAAGCCTTATTTGTTAATGCAAACATATTATCAAATTAAGGATGAGTGGAGCCAAAGAAAGGGAAGGAGAAACAGAATATTTCTTCAGATTTTGTTTCAAGAAGATCAAGTTGCCAGAGACAGGGTTACTAGGAACCGAGGTACCACTGTTCAAGCAGTGCCCCAGAATCGGGCGACAATGTCCTGCTTTCCTAAAGATTATTAATAATACATCTGCAATGACGGAGAGGCTGGCTATAAACTCTCAGTGACAGAATGAGAATGTAATCTGTCCACAGCAATGGAGATGAATCACTTTGATAAATTCTTGATGATGCTACCTCATCTCCTGCAACTCTGGGATGTTTTATGAGTCTACAGTTAATCCTTTGATAGGCTCACAAGCGCTTCATTCCTCACCAGAGTGTGACAACTTGGGTTGTGGAAGAGGTGCTGTTGTTGTATAAAGCAAGAACTGTGCAGAAGCGCCACATCATGAATATTAAGAGACACGGCCTCAAAAGACAGGCAGCAAGACTTCAGTTGCCTCTACCCTAGAGACAGGTAAGCAGCAGAGGTGGTGTGTCTTGTAGGCATTTTGATATCAGGAGTGACAGATGTCACTCAAAGGACAGACATGGTGTCCTTTGTAGATATTATGTTCCATCGTTCCCTCCTACCTAGCTGCAATTCTACAACCGTGGTCATCAATGAGACTAACTGAAGAACTTCCATTTCTCATCCTTTTCTGTTTTTTTGCTCTAAGGTATGTTTTCATAAAATGAGTAATGGGGCACTTAATTGATTAGTTTGTTTCATTTATATTTATTGTACTTTTTTATATTTGGGGTTATGTCTACACTGTCCCATTTACCCAACTTTCTCTCTGCCCCATTTTCTCCCTCCTTGTGTCCTTGTACACTCTGAAAATTCTTATTCTGGTAAGTATATTTCACTAGTTTGGAAAAAATGGATCTTATTTCTAACATTTTAGTGGTTCCCTTGTAATTTTGCTACCTTTGTGGCAATGTCACTCTAAGAAAATCAATGCATTTGTCATCTTCTTGAATGACACAGGAACTTAAAAGACTTACAATTCCTCCAACTTTCAATGCCATGGTTTTACAGGATGCTATAGGCTTGCTTTTCATCAGTCCCACAGGCCAGACACTATTGTACTGCTCAATAAAGAAAAAAAATTACTTCCACACTTGTCAGTTTCATTGCTGCCATTATTTTTTGAGTCAAGTTTTGTCTATGTAGCTCTATGTTCTCCTTGACTGTTCTGGAACTTCCTATGTAGTCCAGGCTGGCCTCAAACACAAAGAGTTCCTCCTGCCTCTGTCTCCCAAGCATTGGGATTAAAGGTAGGTACCAACACACTTGTTTTTGAGTATTCCTTGATTTAAGACCTTCCTTCTGGGAAATGTTTTTCTTCTTTCGGAAGTGTATCTTTGGAAAATATAACTCAAAGTGCATCTGTGGAAATGCTTCTGTTGCCCTCCCATCTAAAAGGTTCTTTCACAAGCCCCTTAGTCCCAACCTTATAAACACTTTAAAGATACTCATTAGAAGTTACCCATCAGTTTAAACAGTGCTTCTTTATCAGGAGTCTTCACCTATGGCATATTTTAAGATTATCTTGCTTATGTGTTTAGGAGTAGAGCTCTTGTTATACACTTTTCTTGGCACTTTGTTCCCATAATCCGGACATTTATATATTATTTGTATCTTTCATATATTCTAGAAAATATTCCAAGTTATATGTCCTCACATTATTCTTTTCCCCACCCCACCCCTTTTTTTTGAGACAGAGTCTCACCATTGTTAACCCTGCCTGTCCTGCAATTCTACAGAGACCAGGCTGCTCTCAAACTCACAGAAATATGCCTACCTCTGTTTCTCAGTGCTGGATTTAAAGGCATGTACCACCATACCCAGCTTCTATTCTCTCTCTCTCTCTCTCTTTTGATCCCCCAATTACAGATGCAGTAAGCCTTCCTCTTATACAAGTGGTCCTGAATGATCTGGAAATTCCTACATAGACTAGGCTGACTGTCAGCTTGCCGTGATCCTCATGCTTCAACCTCCTCAGTGCTGGGATTACATGTATGTGCCAACGCAGTTGGCCAGATTACATGTTTAATTCTATTAAGTTCTGGTTGATTCTTTTTCAAATCTGGCTGGTCAGTTTAGATCATTTTGTATCTCCGCATTCTATCTTGTATTTAACTTTTTTTTTCATGACAGGTCACCTTTTTCTAGAATGGCTGTAACAATATTTCTTGTGGTAAATGCTCTCTCAGAGCTTTGGTAATGTCCAAGAGGAAAAGCTCACTGGCCCTCCCCTCTAGAATGCATGGAAGTGATGCTATGTGACTTGGGCTGGTTTAGGAAATGTCATTTGGGTCCTGCCTGGTTCTCCCTACGGACACCCTGGGGACAAGCCAGCATGTGAAGGGGTAAAGGCTGGCTAACGCAGCTGAGGTCCCAACCTTAGCAACACAAGCCACCCGAGATCAGAATGAACAGCAGAGTTCTGCAAGAGCCCTAGTGAACCAATGTAGCTTCCCAGTCACAGCCGAGGACTTAGACGGCTCAGACACGGCAAACCATTTTCCCTGTACCCAGAGCTCCCAGCCCACAAGACCCACAAGCAAGAGAAAGAGTATTTGTGACTTTCAGTCACAGGGTGGCTTATTAGAATGCTATGGATTATAGGAATACGAACTAGTTCATGTTTGGTACCTGGTAAATAACTCTAATATCTGAAGGGTTTTCTTTTTCTTTGTTTAATTTTCTTCTTTTGGTTTTTCAAGACAAGGATTTTTTTTTTTTCCTGTAGCTCTGGATGTCTTGGAACTCACCCTATAGACCACTTGACTCTGCCTCCTGAGTACTGGATTAAAGATGTGAGCCACCATGCCCAGCACATCTGATGTTTTTAAAACAAGGTCGTCAGCCAATCAGCTACCATCAATCATCATCAATCAATCAAGCCTTTATTTGGCTGACTCATTAGCTTCCTTATGTATTGGGTAACTTTTTTTTTTTTTTCTTGGCTGTCCTGGACTTGTTCTGTAGCCCAGGCTGGCCTCAAACTCACAGAGATCTGCCTGCCTCTGCCTCCCCAGGTGCTAGGATTACAGGTGTGCACCGCCCACTGTGCCTGGCTAACGGGTAACTTTTTGGTGAGATCTTATACAAGGCTGAAGTTCACCCATAATCATCTGGAGGCTGCTTATTTGAGAATGCCTTCCTAACAAGAAAATCACCATCTCTGGCTGGTCTCAGGATAATGCAGGGGCTTATGTTGATATGGTTGGGACCTCGGCTGGGCTTGTCAGTTTCGGCTTCTTCATATATGGTGGCTGGTCTTCAAGTTGCCCGCACAGTTACTCACACAGCACATTTTTTTTTCTGAACTAAAAACCTAGGTCACTCGAGGGTGGGTCTACCCGTGGCTACAGCTGCTCAAGAGATGTTCCTGCTGTGACAAAGTCAGTTACAGCCAATGACATGTCTGCACATTGACCTCCTCTCCCCCAGCCACCCTCACAGGCACCACCTTCTCCTGGATAGTCATTTAACCTCACCAGATTATCTTCTATGTGTTCTTTATAGGGAACTGACACATTTTCCTTCACAGACAAGCTGTGACTGTCATTGATGCTGCTGCCATTTTTACAATTTAGTCTTTCACGTTTCCGATGGGTTACTTTGCACACTCTGCAGAACTTACCAGAAGCTCAGTGAGGTCAGGCCTACTACTTTCTTTAAAACCAAACTTCTTTAATATACATAATGACCGCACCGGCGTGACATACACCAGACACCGAGAGCATAGACTTCTTAGGATGACTAAGAACCAACCAAGGGGTAACTTGGCCAACAATGAACAAAGGTGAACTTAATGAGCGGCACTGGGGACCCCTCCTGCAGCCCGAATACAGTTCAGCTAGCCTTGTGCTTCGGCTTTCTGCATGACTCTGGCCACATCTGCAAAGAAACGGAGTTTCCTAGGCAGCATCGACAGGAGGCCTGAGTATTGAAGACCTCATGCGATCTTTACTTACAGTCCTCTTCTGATTTATTCTTTTTTAAACATCCCCAGTGTGTGGCTCTGATGACACCCAGGCCAGTGTTTTTGTTTTTCCACAGCAGGGACAGCTCTGCAGGTTACTCGGTGTTGCTTTCGTAGGTTAGGCATGACGGTGTGAGAGTCGTGCATTAGGCAAGCAAGCCCCAGACACACCTATGAGGTGTTTTCTTGGTTAGGATAACTGAAGTCGGAAGACCTCACTGCAGACAGCACCTTCTCAGGATGGTCCAGACATAAGGAGGCCTGAGGGAAATGCTTCTCCCAGCTTGGTTGCCTTCATATCTTAGTAGGAAGGCCACCTACCCTGGTCGTCTTGCTGCTCAGCTGCTTGCCTAGCTTCTTCAGCTTTCAGCCTCGACTGAAAACCAGTGGTTCTCCAGGAACCTTCTAGGCCTCTGGGGTCTGATTGGGTCACTGAGGTATCCAGTTTTCTGTGGACGGAGGTGCTACCAGGTCCTCAACCTTTTTTTGCATGCATCCAGCCATGGCTGGTGTATACAAATAGCATTGTACAGAGGACCTGATAATCTCCCTTTAACAGATATTCATTCTAGTGGTTCTTTTTCCCCAGAAACCCTGGTTAATGAGGTGAATAAATGAAAATGCTTTATAAACCGGTCCAGTGAAGCTCAGTGAGGTAGGAGAGCCAACAGTAGGACACCAACGGAGACAGAACTAGAACCCAGAATTTCTGACTTTCAGATGACTGGGTTTTGCCATGAGCTACTGCAGAACTGTACTTTCTTGAGTGAGGTTCTCTGTAGTCATCAGTGAATACAGAGATCTTGTCCACTCTCCCATCTTTCAGATGAGTGATTGGAGTCATAGAAGTTTCCCATTCATCCACATGATTCTCAGGAGGGCAAGACTCTATGCCCCTGTCACTGTCCACGGTTTCTCCCTCTTCCTGCAAGGTCTCAGCTCTTGACCTTCCATCTCTCCATAGAAACCTACAGTAGCTGCTGGGATGCAAGATGTCCTCACAGATGCTTTATGTTACTACCCTTCGCTAACAATGTATACTTTGTAGGAAAGTGTCCAGGCCCTGCCTGAGGGGCTTCAGCATCAGGCCAGGCTGCTTCAAGTTTTGCTCTTGGCCTCTCCTACATCTTTCCCTGGATGCCCCCTCTTCAACTCTCCAGCTCCCCTGGGTGCTGACCCCATGTGGTCACTAAAAGGAGTGCTCTGAGCTTCCGGGTGTGCTGCTGGCCTCTCTATGCCTTCCAGCATACTTCAGGACCCCAAAGTGGTTAAGGCTGGCTAAATCTCCACAGCCTGGGACCTGAGATCAGACTCCTGGAGAAACTGAGACGCTGAAGCCACAAAGAAAGCGGCAGGACCTGAGGCCTCAGTTTTAAGGTTGCTATGTACAGGGAATGCAGTAGGAGAAAGGTGTGTCCAGCTGGAGCTAGTCTGAGAGCTCTGTGGCCATCTCGGTGGCAACAATGTATAAACTAGCCACTCCCTGAAGCAGGGATCTTTTATGTTGTTTGGCCCTGATAGCCAGGGATCAGGACCAGGAATCTGACCCCTTAGTGTAAGTTCAGAGTTTGGTTAGGGAGAGTTGTTTTGTTTAGCTTAGAGTTCAAGCCTGTGTAAACCCCTTGAGGCATGAGTTAATGGGCCCCTCTCCCCACCTCTCTAACTGTCATAATGGCAGTTCCAGCCTCTCACTATCACAAAGGCTATCTGGCCTCTCCGGGGGGCCACTGCCAGATTACCATAATTTTAGGTGAAAAGTCTGAACAAAAACTCACCAATCCCTGAACAGGAAAACTCACCAATCCCTAAACTCCCCCAAGCTCTGGACTTGAAATCCCACCAAGCCTCATTCTGGAAAGCTATGCCTTAGAAAGCTCCGCCCCCGAAAAATCCTATATAAAGTCTGTGTCTGCTCGGTTGTCTCCTGTCTTCCCCTGGGAGCAGAGGCAGCCACTCCTGGATTCATATCTCCTCTCTTGGATTCATCCCTCCAATAAATCTCTTTGAAGAAATTTTCTGCCTGATGACTCTCCAATAGAAAGAAGCCAAGAAGCCCAGAAGAGAAGAGGAAAAGAAGTGGGGATCAGCTCAGTTAGGGTTGGGGAAACCCTCCCTTGGGAGCTGCAGCACCTCTGTTCAGGAGGCCTTCTCTCAGAGCTGTGTGGTTCCTATGGGTCCTGTGTTCCAGGATGCCCTTCCCCTGGGACACTGTCCAACCTCAAGGCTGTATGGCTCTTGGGATGTCATATCTCAGGATGTCCTTCCATTGGTATATCTTCCCACCTTAGAGCTGTGTGGTTCCTGGGCTCCTGAGTCCCAAGACACCGTCCCATCTGAGCAGGAAAGCCAAAGGTTTCAAGAAAAGGCTAGATCAGAGCTAACATCAGCAAAAACCTAGAAGGAAGTTACCAGCTGAGCAAGCTTACAGTTGAGGAACCACGAGCTGCTACTTTTCTAATTATTCCTCTGCTGAAATTTTCATTCAGGTCTTCTGTTGACTAGTCACATAAGTCCAGGAGAACCCCCTAACACAGCCAGCAGTGTAAGCGCTGTCCCTGTGTTATGCAGCATGCAACATGGATAAACTTAGATAGTGGCCCCATTTCTATTCATCCCACATTTCCCGCTTTCCCCACTATTTCAATGAGAATGCAGCAGAGTTGAAATGTCTCACAATTTCCTTTTCAACTGCAGAAAAGTAGTATTTATCCTACGAGTCTGTCATAACTTGCAATTAAGGTGTTTCCAATCACTCATTTGAGGATTTCCTGGTTACCCACCCACACTGGAGACTTGCTGATGATGACAGTGATGGCAACAGAACTCTGTAACAGGAAGCCATTATAATGACACAGTGCTTAGGAACTCCATGGCAACCAGATTAGAACTTGCTGTCAGAGACATGTCAATGGTCTTAATTTCTCCTCATACCACAGGCTGTCAGACAAGTTCGGCATTGACAACCCGTCTCAGTGTATTACTTACTCTAGGCCAGAGTTCTATGATTCATAGGAAGAACATAGAAATTATTAGCTTTTTACTCATAGTAGATTTGTTATTGGAAAGCAGATGCCAAGCTGTGCACAGTCCCAGTCTTCCTGCGTCTGGAGAGGGCCGTGCCGTCAGATCCACACGGCGGAACAGATACTTATGCGTATCACTTCAAGCATGGTCTCTCTTCCTTTTCTGACATGATCCCACAGTCAAGCATAGATGAGGGCAGGATCATGAGATGGAGGAAGCTTCAGTTCCCGAACACATCTCAGGGGCAGAACTGCAACTTGTGAGTAAGTGACAAAGCTTCCTGGGCTTGAGAGATGGCTCAGCAAGTTGAGGCATTTCTGTGCAAGCCTCACAACCCAAGCTGTCCTCACAAGACATCTGGAGAGGACATCCAATAGTTGTCCTCTGATCTCTAGACATCCCATGGCACACATATACACACACACTGTAAACTAAACAAGGAAAATTGAACTTTTTTAAATAACAGAAATGAATTGTTCTTATTTTAGGCTTTGGTGGTCTTGGTGTTGTTACAGTCAATGGTCTACTGACAAAAATAAATAAAAACCAAACAGAAAAACAACAAACAAATATCCACTGGCTGGCTGTGTGAAGCTTTAAAAACTTTAAACTTTCCTTTTCATGATATGGTCTTCCTATGTAGTTCTGTCTGGTCTAGAACTTTCTATGCAGACCAGGATGGCCTTGAACTCATCAGAGATCCTCCTACCTCTGCCTCCCTCACACTTGGATTAAAGTGTGCTACCATACCTGGCATGAATTTTTTTTTTCTTTCCTGACACTGAAAGGGTTAGGCTAACTTTGTAACCTGTATGTCTTCTAAAGCCTATAGTTTTGAGTTTTAGGTCCAGATTAAGCTAAAGCCTCTTAGTACCTTTCCAGAGAATGGAGGAATATGACCCTATCTGTGAAGACAGATATAAAAAAAGGCAAGCAAGCAATGACCTTCACCCAGCAAAAGAAGGACCAGACCCTTGTCTTTGAGATATCGTTTCTTAGCAACGAACCTAGACTTCTTCTGAGTAGCTTTTGACCTCCAGCCAAAAGTCTGTAGCCCCTAATCTTCAAGGATGAGCTAACCACCACCACCTTAAATTGCAGTTGCATCCACACTTGGCAAGACCGGCCAAGCTTGAACACCTAAGACTAACCAATTATCTTACTTTATAGCTTCCTCATCCAATCCTAAATTGCCAAGACTGCAACTTCAAATCTCCCACATTTTTTCTTTTAAAAACCAAAAGGCCTTTGTCTCCCGGTGCCACTCTTTGCTGACCGGCAGGGGTGACCCCGTTGTGCAATGGTTAATAAACCTCTTGCTTTTGCATCGAGTCTTGGTCTGGGGGAGTTTCTGGGAAGGGCGCCATCTTGAACTCCTGAGCTGTGAGACCCCAGGTCTTACAACACTCCATAATAAGTTCTTGTAAGTGCCTATGAAAATCTGCTTTGGAAAAGAGTAACTTTTAAAGCTGCCTTTTCTCAAAGGTTAAGAATTGATCTGTTTGGACTTGGACACAGGATTTTATACAGAGCCTATGAGAGTTCTCAAATATTTGCTGAATGAATGCATGCATATCTTGGCTGACCTGAGTCAGTGTTACAGAAATTGCTGGCTGTGCACCGACTTTTATCTTGAAAGGTCACCACCCCACAACTACAACTCAGTAGGGCTGCAGCGCCAATAATGAGCCCTTAAAGTAAACAAGCAAACAGTAGCCCAGGGCTTCTTGCGCAAGGAATGTGTTCTGTAATTTTTAAATCAATGACTCCAAACCAAATAAATCTGCTTTTCAAGATGAGAAGAAAAAGGAAGAAAACAGAGACAAAGTATATAAAGTATATCAGGGTTGAGAAGATGGCTATATATATAATATATATCATATATAAAATATACAATTATATATATATATATATATATATATGTATGTATCTCACACTTGAAGTTAAAGACTTCAAGGTGATGCTTTACCCCATCGTGACACCTTGCAGAAGCAGGAAAGGCACAAAGCATACTGTAGTCTGACCACACCCACTACATACTCATTTGATAATTTGAAAACACACTGAAAAATTCTACTGATAAACTACTGCTAACTGTTTGTAGTGGACTGGCTGACCCCGGGAAGGCACTGTTAGAAGCCTGCCATGAAACACAGTCCTGTGTACACATGAGCCCGAGGCTTCTATTTCTAGATTACTGTACTGACACTCCAAGAAGCCATGTTTTTGAGCCTTAAATATATACAGCTACTGTATTTTTCATAAACTGAAATTTATTTTTCTTACTAAAGTGTTCTACTGCATGCACATTAATCACTCACGTAACTGTGAGTTTAAAAGCTCTTTGTTCCTTAAAAGAAAATGTATCTAGTACAAAAGAGAATTTAAGAAAATGGAGCCTCTGATAGCAGAGTCCATAGCCTGAAATGTCATCAGTTGCAGGAAAAGGATGCTCAGGGCTATCTTGCATAGCAACAGAGTAGCCATGGCAACAGAGTAGCTATGGCAACAGAAAACTCAGGAGCTGATTTCATTAGTGTAGGTGCTTTTGCTGAACTTGAAAACGCATCACTGAGGTGTGGCTTCTTTCTCCAGAGTTTTTCTGATCTAAATACATAAGTATGATGAGCAGAGCCATCGCTGAGTCTCAGATTCTGCGCATGTAACAAATTGTGCTGTAAGCAGAGCAAGCCTCAGGGGCCAATCCAGGGTTTTCTGCAAGACGTGTGCAATTCCTCAAATGTCAAACCATTGGCACTTCCAGACCATATCCAGTGGGTCTCTGAGGGCTCTAACTCTATTACGGTAAATTTACTGAACAGCAAATCAAAACGATGACGTAAAACTGTCCATGTTGTTATGAGCTGTAACTGTAAGACTGAGGATGGTTCAAAAACTTCTCCATCTGCTCATATTTATACCAATGCTGAGCTTCGTGATCTTTCATGATTTCCTAATTTCCTTTTCTATTTCTTTACTCTGGGACTCTAGGCTTATTTAATATCATTGGTTTGTTTTTGAGACAGGTTATTGTTATGGCCTGAAACCCAGTGCCTCAGTTTCCTGAGCACCGGGATCACAGGTGTGCGCCAGCAAACCTCACTTCATGAAGCATTTATTACTTTCTTTCTCTTCACTGAACCTTATTAAACTTCTCCTGGAGTAAAAAAAAAAATAGAAGAGAAAAGAAAAGAAAAGAAAGAAAGAAAAAGAAAGAAAGAAAGAGAAAGAGAAAGAAGAAAGAAAGAAATAATTTTTGCTTTTCAAATACTGCACACTACAGGAACAGTGAGCCAGGGGATCCAAGCACGGAGCCAGGGCACTGAGGATATGGAAGGGCTGAGACCATGCAGAAGGAAAAGAACCTGGCTGCAGACAGTACTGCTGGTGACATCACACCCATGATGTCCAAGAGGGCCTAGAACATTCAACCTTAATCTGCACCAGTAAAACCAGCTTTGCTGAGGAGTCTGAGTTCAGGCCACACCCAAAGAGTCAAGGCAAGTCGGCTCCCCCCTGACAGGGTGAGCGGCCTGGGAAGACCTTCAGTGCTGAGGGCTCAGGGGAGGGTGAATCATTGTCCCTGAGGAAGAAGACATCCATGGAGACTCAGCAGGAAACTCTGAGCTGAGCTTACGGTGGGTTTCTAAGGGCCGTTGAAGACTGGCCCTGCTAATGGGAAAAAAACGAGGAGGAAATCCGAGGTGGTGGAAGGGAGGGGCACTTCACACTGTGAACGTCAGCTATCCACCCTTCTATGTGGCCTTTCCTCCCTTTATTACTCAGACCCAGCTGGTACCCAGAACCAACCAGATGATGTGGAGGGCCAGCAATGGCGTGAAACTTCTCCCGTCACCCAGGACCTCCGTCAGCAACTTCACAAGGATGGGCGCTTCATTCAGCAGCAGGGGCAGGCACGGCCTCTGCTGAGGGCTGGATGGAGGCAGATTTAATCCAAGAAATAATTAAGGGGGTGTTACATTGGGAGCCAGATTTCTTTTCCCACTTCCTTTCACAGTTTCTATAATAACCTAGGGCTTCTAAAAATATAGACATAAGGATGGCACAACCTGAGCTTGTGAACCAAAAAATAACACCCCCCCCCCCCCCCCCCAAAAAAAAAGAAGAGCTGAAGATTCCTCAGCTCACAAAAGAAATGGCCCGATGCCTTTAGGTCACAAATATTGCCCAGCCAACGTCTGACTTCAGAGTCAGTGTTTCTATCCTGCTGTTTGGTGGGAGTGGGGACAACATGACCAACCACCAGGCTGCTAAAACAAGCTACAACAGATTGCAAAAGGAAGGCTGGAGGAGTTTATTGGTTAGAGCTGCCAGAGGTGTTAGAATAAACCCATTTGGGGAGCTTCACTGTCTCCAGGGGGTTGTGCAATATTCCACTGCGAGAGCTGTGATGCGGGAAGAGTGTGGGGTTGTGGGAGGAATCTGGGTTCGGAGACAGAGGGTATGGTAAGTTCCTCCCAGTTCTGCTGTCCTAGGTATGACACTTGGCTTCTTGGTTTTGCCTTTCCACCATCTCCTGCCACAGGGTCTCAGATAACCCAGGCTGCCTATTAATACACTGCTGAGGAGAACCTTGAACTCCTCATTTTCTGGCATCCACCTCTTCAGTGCTGGAATTACACGTCTGTGCCACCAAACCTGGCTTGATGTTTCCTTAATAATAACATTATAATAAAGTGACATCTATCGCCAGAGATACCCATCACCAGGCTTGTCATGAGTCAGTGTATATTGGATGGGAAACAGCTTGCTAAGTATGAAAGGCTTTTCCTGTCACTTACAATGTTGGTTTTGGGGAAGTAATACTTGCCATTTCCCAAGTTTGGAACCAAGGAAAAATACACCGAAGGATCAGAAAGTGGATCCATATGTTGCCTTTTTCACTAGTTAAGGGATTTCAGAAAAAGCTCGATCTGTGTCTTTTTTTTTTTTTTTACCATATCTTATAATGTTGCATCATTTGCCTTCATAGTCTGTACCTGTCCTCTTGGTCACAAGCTTCTGGAGGGTGGAAAGTATTCCTTGCATCTATAGTCTCGGAGCTTCCCACAGAGCTATCTAGCAGGCATTCTGTCTGGGGAGGGACAACAATAAATAATGTTTGTGCTGCAGTTCTTTTGTGAAGCCTCTCTCTCTGCTGGGTTATAAGCTCTAAGGTCAGGGCACATGTCTCCATGCCTGCTGAGAGACTGAAACCAGCGTCTCTCTCACATGACAGGCAAGCACTCTGTTACTGTGCTATTATACTCCACCTGGCCTCATGTCTTTTCATTCCAAGTATCATGTCTAACACAGACTAGGTTCTTTGTTAAAGCATGTTGAAGCTGATGTGCTGCACAGGATCCAGAATGTAGTGGTTTGAAGAAAATGGCCCCCATAGGCTCATAGAGAGTGGCACTATTAGGAATGGTGGCCTTACCGGAGTATGTGAGGCTTTGTTGGAGGAAGTGTGTCATGAGGGGGTGGGCTTTGAGCTCTCAGAAGTGCAAGCCTGGGCTCAGTGGCTCACTGTCTGTTCCTTCTGCCTGCTGATCAAGATGTAGAACTGTCTGGCTGTATGATACCATGCTTCCATGTCACGATAATAATGGGCTAAACTCTGAAACTGTAAGCCAGCCACAAAACAGCAGGATAGAAACACTGACTCTGAAGTCAGACGTTGGCTGGGCAATATTTGTGACCTAAAGGCATAGGGCCATTTCTTTTGTGAGCTGAGGAATCTTCAGCTCTTCTTTTTTTTTTTTTTTTTAATTTTTTTTTTCTTTTAAGAGTTTAAGACACTGAGGCAGAGTGATCAGGAGTTCAAGGTTAGTCTCATCTGAGTTCAATTTCCTTGTCTACATAGGACACCCATTTCTACCTCCTCCCAAAGGAAGCCATGCAGCGATACGTGCCTATAATCCTAGCTCCTAGGGGTCTGAGGCAGGAAAAATACCTTGAGTTTGGGATCAGCCAGGGCTGCATTGAACTGTCTTTGAAAAATAGTGTGTTAAAATATAACGGAAACAGAAAGGAACCTACTCGTCTGCCCAGGAGTTATAGAGAAGGTTCTAACGTTTGCCTCTAGGGAGTCCATTCTTGACCGTTCGGTCCACTGGGGAAGAGCTCCTTCTTTGGGAGCTCTCTGTGAAGGTTCAACTCTTTGTAACTTCAGCTCTTGTCTACGGCAGACACCCTGGATAGCCGGGCATGTGGCACTAGACATCTCAATCAGAGTTAGTCCGCTAATGCCTTTAGCTGAGGGGAACTGTCATTTGGTAATTAACTTAGAGCCATGACAGAAGCCTGTGACATCAATGACTCAGAACATAACACTGACCCTTGTTCTCCTCTCGAGGGACACACACATCATGAAACAGTATTTTCTGGAGTTGTTAGCAGAATGAGCACATGGCAGGAAAACCAGGAGGGGCTGACATGAAGAGGCTTTGCTTGAAGGGGTGGGGCCTACCAAGCCCTCTCCTTAACAATGGACCTCTTCCGGGCAGGGCCTTGCAGTGACTTGAGAAATCCCCCTTCCTGTACAGAGAAGCCCCCTGTGCCTCCATGGTGTGGGTATGAGGCCTCTGGACCATGCCCTGCTCTGTGGGTCTCTCTTTCTCTTTTCAGCCTTGGGCGATGCTTCCAGAGGGCTGTTTTGTGTTTGGCCCTGGATGACTGCAGTGCATGGACCTTGTGGGGGCCCTAGCTTTGCCTTTTTCAGAACAAACCAGAATGAAACAACGGGCTCACAAGGTCTTAAAATCATTTCTCCACTTCTCTCTTCACTTGTCAGCCAAGAAGTTGACAGGCTATAGACACAGGACCAGGGGTTCTGCCTATGTGGGACTCTGTCCTCCAACACAGTGAGACAAGGTGGAAGTAGCTAAGGGGCCTTCACAACCAATAGTCTGAAGCAACTGACAAAGACCCAAAATGTTGCTAGTGTAACAGAGGGACCCATTTAAAAAATTTCCCTTAATTTTAATCCATTTAAAATTTAAAACTGATAACCAATCTGGTTATAAGAAGTTACAGTTAAAAACATACTCTTCCAACTATCAATTTTGCATCATACATGTGTCTGTCTATATGAACATATGTGTGCATACGTTTGTGTGTGTGTGTGCATCCAAGTATTTGGGAGTATGTGTGTGTACTTGTGTGTGTGCCCAGGGAGGCCAGGAGTTGATGCTGGTGATTTTCTTCTATCATTCTGTCTTGTTTTTTGAGACAGGGTTTCTCACTGAACTTGGAGCTCACTAATTATCTAGATTAGCCAGCTAGTGAGCACAGGGGATCCTCCTGTGTCGATTCTGCCAACTCTGGGATTAAAACATGGATCGCCATGCCTGGTTTTTATTCCCCATGGATGCTGGGATAGTTTCATGTCCTTGTGCTTGAGAGACAAGGCATTTTACTCTCTGAACCATCTCCCCAGAAGCGCCGCTGGCAACTAACAGTTTTATGACATCTAAGATACGTCTGACAAAAATTTAGTATATTCAAAGTGGGGTATGCTGTAACTGTCCATGAGATTTCAAGGAACTGGTATGAGCACGTGGTGGCAGAGGGACAAAATGACGAGCCACTCCTAAGTACTGATCTCATATGGGAATAACGTTTTGGATGCCCTGGTGGAGGGAATGAGTGAAGCCCTGGGAAAATGTGCATTCTTTGACATGAACACAGCACTGTCAGGACCTCAGTGGCTCAGCCCCACTGGGGTGGCAAAGCCTTCCCCAGGCAGAGCCCGGTGACAGGGCCTTCCTGTGGTTCTGGTACAAATGCTGATGCTATGTGCAGAAAATGTACACCGTACCTTTTTAACTTTTTCCTCCTAGATGGTTAAGGCCTGAAGATTGCTCCCCTATGGAGACTACTTCTACCAAGATTAGCTAAACCCACATCCTTATTCAGCTGTCTGTACCAACCTCAGCCTCTTGGTTATCTGTGCATAACCCTGCCCCCGTCAGCTCTAAGCAATAACCCGACCTCCCCGTTCAACTACATAGGATAAACATGCTGAGCACCCTCTGTGACTTTGCCATCAGAGGGCCCAGACGCCCAATCCCAGCTTTTCTGTTCATGTGCCCGTATGTCCAACCTTTCTCCATTCCCTTGTTGCCCCTACTAAGGTTTCTGGACCGGAGCCATGTAAGGCCGCTGCACATTGTAGTAAATTTAGAGAATGTGCTGTTTGAATTGGTTTTACTCATTTCTTTTCACTTTTTTTTTTTTTTTTTCAAATGCAGCTACCAGAAGAAATTTAAACAAGCCACATGGCTTGTGTTGAATGTCTGGGAATACACGTGACATACATCATGACTGTGGTTCTCTCTGACCATTTAACAGCTGGCTCGCTGCTCCTCTGTCTAGTAATGCCACTGTCTCGGGGTGGGGGTGGGGGACACTCAAGGGTCAAGCATTCTTGCAGGCTGAAAATAGCTTATGCTGGCTTTTAGCTGACAGTCCAAAGGGACATGTAAGTGGTAAACAGATCCAGTCAAGAGAAGCATCAGATACCTGCATGTCACATGGAACTTGAAGGAACTGTGACACAGAGTCTAGGGTGCAGCTTCCTCTGGGGGCGTTGGCTAGACTCTGAACAGCGGGGCCCAGGAATGCCAGGCAGGGATGAATGACTGCTCTCAAAAAAGCCTGAGCAGAGAACAGGGTAAAGCACCAGTAAGAGAAAAGAAAGCTGGTGTGACTGAGCGTAGGCCAGGTGTGTGGTGGGGTGGCAGGAAAGGACTCCCAGCATGCCTCTGAGGCACTTAAGCATCTTCCTCACATCAGTCAGGTCAGGACCTGCTTATCCACTCAGGATGGCCACAGCAGCTCTATTTGCTAAATGGAGTGGCCATTACTAAAGGGTCTTCCTTTTGGCTGTGAGAGTACACGATTTCCATATAAGCTAAAGAATAAAGCTCCTTCCAGAAGGTGAAAGAAAGGGGCAGCAAATGGCCACACCCTGGCCGCTGACATCTGTTGAGATTTAGCAATAGCATCTCTTAACACTTTCCTTTCTTCTTCTGTCTTTCGCTCTTTTCTAAAAGGAAGTAAATGGCAGAGAACCAACTCAGTCTTCTGGCGCATCAAAGTCAACTTCTTGATTCCTTATTGGATACATAAGAATGTGTGTCCATTAATATTTCCTTATGGGAATACCTGCACAGTTATTTCCCTCTTCCTTTATAGTTGACTGTAACTTGTCTTCGAAATATATAAATAATTTTCTAGCTTTCATAGTTTATGATTTAAATTTCTATTACATTTACTTGGTGTGTGTGTTTATGTGAGAGAGAGCAAGAGAGAGAGAGAAAGAGAGGGGGAATAATGAGGGAGAGAAAAAAAGAAAGAGAAAGCCTGTCATGCATGAGGACTTCTGAGACCCTGTTCTATCTTTCTACCACGGGTGACCCAGGGATTGAACTCAGGTCATCAAGCTTGGCAGCAAGCGTCTCTACCTGCTAACCTTGCTGGTTCTAGAACTCCATAAAGCATCCATGGACTGGGGAGACATTTGGATTCTGAGATTGGTGATGATTTCAAATACCTGCCTGCCGTGTGCAAGGGCTGTGGTTCAACCCCAAGCCCTACAAATAATAATAAAGATAATGTTGCCTAATGAGGATAAATATTAGCTCTGAGGCAGAATGCCTGCTTGGCATGTGCAAGGTCCTGCTTTCAGTTCCTAATACCACTAACCAAAAAGAGTTTCTCCTCATCTATGAGATGGCACTGCTAAAGAAATGGTCTCACAGGGGAGAAACAAAGAACAAAATACCTGATCATATTTATTACCACAATTTAATAAAGCAGGGATGGTATACCCAGTGGCAATTTCAATTACATCCTTGGCCAAATGGTGCACAGCAGACTGCTTAATCATCAACCCTTCACCAGCCATCTCCACTACACTGGTGGGACCTTCAGTCTGACTACCCAGGGATGAGATCAGGTTCTCAGCAATAGAAGACAGGTGATCTCCCTTTGTCTCTCTGTCTCTCTGTCTCTGTTTCTTTCTGAGACAGGGTTTCTTTTTGTAGCCCTGGCTGTCCTGGAACCTGCTCTGTAGACCAGGCTAGCCTCAAACTCAGAGATCCACCTGCCTGGGATTAAAGGCATATGCCACGCCCACCTGACTGACATGTGATCTTACTAAATTTATACTCAAGAGGAATGGGGAGAAAGGGAGAGGTGATGTAGATGGTAAGAACAGCCAGTATTTATGGTGCCTGAATGTCCAACATCCCGAATGTCGGACACTCACATTAACAGGCAGATCAGTGAGCTAATGTGGACAGTCCTGGCATAGCCTTGGCATACTCAGTTGATGACCAACATACCTAGGAGTATAGACTTTAGTGCTGCCCTGTAAAGGAGATAGTCCAAGGGTGACCTGTCTCTCATCAGAGCTTGTAAGACAGACAAGCTCCACCTTCTTGGGCTTCCTGCCCACCTGAGGCCTACTCCTTTATGGCTCGATGGATTCCTGGAGACCCTTTTTGAGAAGATGACCCATAGGACTCCTTTCAGGACTCATACACTCTATGGGATATTTTTTATGGATGAAGTTTCTATAGTTAGCTTATTTAAGCAAGTTACTTGTGTGTGTGTGTGTGTGTGTGTGTGTGTGTGTGTGTGTGTGTGTGT
>NW_026596120.1:13201580-13372303 GCF_907164565.1 Psammomys obesus
TGTGTGTGTGTGTGTGTGTGTGTGTGTGTGTGTGTGTGTGTGTGTGTACAGTCATTTCAGACTTACACTTAGTGGACAGAGGAACCATAACCTGTGAGTGGAACAAGGTGACCCTTTATCTGAGCATCCTTTCTCTCCGGGAGTTCTCCTTTGCCATGGTGAGAACTGCTTAGCGGTGACTCCATGCATTCAGACAGGAAAGCTGCCCAGGTCACTCTGGCTAACCTTCAAGTTGGCTTTCCCTCAGGGTTGAGGGCTGGCCACGCCTCACAGAGATCTCCAGGAGAGCAGCTGGAATCTTGGCTGTCACCACATCTATGCGGTGCTTCAAACCAGAGCAACCAGCCCTCCCCTCTCACCTTCCACTGCAACTAGGGGTGCAGGGGCCTCCTCTAGCAGCCCCTGCATTGGAGAATCCTCGGGAAAGGATTCTGGTCTGCCATTTGGGTAACACCCCAGCCACAGCTCCTGGTAACGCCGCCCTGTTGCAGCTGAGGCAAAGGCATGGTTACCTTCCAGGCACTGCCAGGAGATCTGCAGTAGGCAGAGGACCAGCCCCAGGAGGGGAGGGGCTGGCAAATGGCCTGCAGAGAGGAGCAAGCAAGCACAGGGTGAAGGCTGCCAATGAAAAAGACTCCAGAAGAGGCAAGGGTGGGAGGGAGGGAGGGAGGGAGGGACTGGAAATAGCAGCTGCAGGGGCAACAGGTCTTGGGTTTGGGAGCTTCCTGAGTTCTGGCCTGAAGACCCTCTAAAATCTACCACACATTAGTCAAGCCAGTGATTCAGTGTCGCCGAAAATTCCGAGAAGATTAATTACAAGGGGATATAGACTTCATGGAAAATACCTTTTTCTAGTTAAAAAACAAACAAACAAAACTGCTTATACTTCTCTTTCTCAGAAAAAAAAAATTCCCAGAATTTTAACATGTCCCATCAAACAAGGCAATATAGCCATACCAGCACTCAATTTATGCAGCTTATGTAGATGAGGAGGACCCACCTGACTTGGCACTTGGGCAGAGTAATGTTTTTCTCCTTCCTTTAAGATAGGACTGCTGAGCAAATACACGTTATTTACTAAATATTACTCACTACTGATAATGTAACAGCTCATACCTGGAGGGCACTCCATAACACCGGAATGTTTTCATGTTCCGCTCATTTATCTCTCATGAGTATATATCAAGGTAGATATTATAGTTTTCATCTGGGCATCACAGTTGAGGACTTACTTCATGAAGTTACATAACTGGCCAGAGGAGAGAGGAGAGCTCAGAGCACATCCTTTACAGGCAAACCCTACACATTCTCCTTCCATATAATTTACTGGAGGCCTTCCGTAGAAAACTGGGTTTATTTGTAAGGGCCAATAGGGTTCCTAAACACGGGTGCAACTTCCCTCATGGACATTTCCTGGTGATCCTATAACAGAAGGAATTTGAAGCCATAAAATTGAGTCTCTTCAAAGTGTTATTCTTCAGTTTTTACTTTTGTTGCTTACAATGGGAATGTCTTATGAAGATTTTATTGGTAAAAAGTGAACTGTTTACTTGTGCAAATTTAAGAATCACAACCTACAATGTAAAAAGCATTCTAAAGATTGTATGTGCCTACACCTTTTGGGCTAAGGTCATATTTGAAACCATTTCTGCCTTAAATGTGTATGAATGAATAAAAAGATACCAAGACCCGATACCTATTCTATTCCTAGAGAGTACTTGCAAATCTTTTCAAGAAAGAAAAACTACCAAGCCTCCAATTTTTGATTTGAAAAAAAGAAGCAAGCAAACAAATCACCCAGCATGAAGTAAGGAAGAAAAATAAAATCAGGTCCTAATGTGGTCCCACAGCAGTGACAGGGTCAACAGTTATCACAGCGGCTTGGTAAAGCCTTAGGAAGAGACAGCCCAGCAGCTGTTAAGCCACAGAAAGCATGTTCAAATTGCTATGTTGTGTATGAAAATGATCCCAATATTTTAAAAGGGCCAGGATGAAACTCATGCATTCTTTATCCAGAATCTGACACTGCCACACTCCATGGAGATTGGGACCATATAGTGTCCGTGGCACGGGAATACATTCTTTTGTAGAGAATGAGGATCAAAACTCATTAATTAATTAATTAATTAATTAATTAATTAATTAATTAATTTATCACCTCCACCTTGAAAATGCCCCTCAGTAGCAGTAGGACTGCCTGTAACATCTGAAAGGCAAGATTCAGAGTCAACAGTTGTTTGGACCTAGATACTGTGTCAGTTACAATTTACATCAGTTCCCCCTCTTTAATCTTAGGGAAAAAAATTTCCCCTCATTTGTCAGGAGAGAAAAACCATGAAGACAGAATACATGAGCCGACTCCAGTTTGTATTGACCCAATTCCTCTGAGCTCTCTCCGGCTTTCAAAGGTCCCAGCAGAAGCAGGAGCCTGGACTATAGATGGCTGAGTCTTGGCCTTAAAGGACAGTGGAGTGGCAAAGCCTTGAGGACCACATTATCCAGTTAGCACAATCTACCCGACTTATGTATGTTACCCACGCACGTTTCCACAGTGCAAGATGTAACTGATTGCTTGTGAAAGCTTAGACGACAATTTTTTTGTTTGTTTGTTTTTTGGTCTTAGTGGTTCATGAGATAACAGTGCATCTTAGATTTTTATGGGGAGGGATAATAATGTTAAATACGTATGGAGTCCCGTTATGACCCAAGCTCTAGACTGGACTACACCGAGTAAGAGGTGCTTGTCGTAGATGGACGGGGATCCCCCCATACCCTCGGAAAAGCCAGGGTACAACCCCACTGTCACCCCAGAGCTGTGGAGACAGAGACGGGAGGATCCGGAGAGCGCTCTGGCTGGCTTGTCTCGCTGTAACTCCAAGTTCAGCCAGAGACCTTGTACTAAACAGGAGTGGATAGAAAGATGCCTGAGGTTGACCTCTGCCCTCCACACAACACTGCTCACAGGCAGCACCGCACGCTATCACTCAGGAGAGTGCACCTGTACGCATACCGTTGCACACGGACGGTTCTCTCGGTGAAACAAGTCATTTTTTGACAAGAAAAAAAAATGGTTTTCATATCAACATTTCCATTCCATTCGGTCTTTTTTGATGTGTTCTTCTCGTTGAAGCCATAGACCCACACAGCTCCAACCCACGACCCCCACACACTCCCTTTCTCAGACTTAAAAGAGGGCTGGGGGTGTGGTAGAGTGTTTGCCAAGCACATGCAAGATACCAGGCTCAGTCTCCGAGACTGAAAAAGAGAAAGTTGAAAACCACCCCCTTCAGAATGTGACTATTCCTAAGAGTGTACAAGAAAGAGCCTCTTTCTTTACTAGTAAGCAACAAGGCACTGATTACTTTGGTCAGATCAGTTTAATGGAGCATTATGGGAGCTTCAGACCACAGACCACAGTCTAGAACAACTGGCCTAGGAGGGTTGAGGTGGGGAAACGGAGCATCCTGAAGGATAAGGATAAGCATGAAAAAACAGAGCAGGTGTTTGGAGCACGTTACTGTACAGTGATTTGCCGTTCAAGAATAAAGCCACTGGGTAGCTGCTGGGGAACTGATCGGGGACCGTTTCTCAACTAAGATATTTTCAGTGGCTTCTGTCTGGTTCCAGAGATTAGATGTGTGAGAGACAGACCCATCAAAAAAAAAAAAAAAAAAAAAAAGACAGGTTCCAAGAAGAGAAGAACTTCACTCCTAGTCAGCTTCTCATTACGCCGAAAGAGGCTAGGAGAGAAGTAACAAGGGCGTGTGTGCATGTGTGTGTGCACGCACACATATGTAAAGCTAAGGCTGAGACAATCTCCATGACCCACGTAAAGATAACAGGAGGGGCACATGCTTTCGCTTGGAAATCCAGTGATGCTGGAGCCCAAGTCAACGCCCTAAGCGCTCCAAAAGAAAGGGCCGCCACGTGCTTCTCCAGGCTGTGCGAATGGTTGCTGCATGCAGTCACGGAGACTAGCGCACACGAAGGATGCTTGGGCGAGCAAGTGGGATAGGCTTCCTGTACATCATGCTTTAAAAAATTAAATGCCAGCTGGGTGTGGTGGCACAGGTCTATAACCCAGCACTCAGGGAGGCAGAGACAGGCAGATTTGCTGTGAGTTCAAGGCCAGCCTGGCCTACAGAGCGAATCCAGGAAAGCCAAGGCTGCACAGAGAAACCCTGTTTCGAAACATCCTCCCCCCACACACAAAGAGATTAAATGCATAAATATACAGCAAACAGGTAACTTAAATATATAACTTACTAAAAATAATTTATTCTCAGCTCTAAGGATCTGAGCAAGACTGACTTGAATAGACAATGATGTATAAAAATTTCATATTTTCATAAGACTGTGGTTTAAACATAAAATTGTTCCCCATAGGCTCATATGTCTGACTTGAAAATGCTTTAGGAAAATAAATTCTTAGTTATTGCTTTAACTTACATAGTTTGGGGCAGTCTGTTATATGACAATAATCAAACTACTCAGTCAAGGATTGCTTTTCAATTTAAGAATATTGCTGAGTTACATATAATAGTATGTTAAGTTTATATTGCTTCTTCGATCTCTAAGTTGGTTTTGACAGGCAGACATTTTGTTCAAGGACAATGCTGATACCAATTGCATATATGAGTTATTGTGCCTATCAATAATGGGGGCGGTTTAGTGACAGTTATGATCTACTTCCTAACTACCAAAAGCTTCCTCGTCAGTGCTATTTGGGTCTCTCTGCAAACAAGAACAACCAGTGCCGGTTCCGGTCCAGGTGATAGCTAACCTCTCCGGCTTTTATAGTGCTCAGTTTAGAAAAATGGACACTGTAGCATTTGGCCTAACTACAAATGGTAGAATAATTTATCCAATGCCTTTTAGATAATACAGGGCTTTAAAGAACATGCAGACTTGGGACATACAATCAGCATAGGTGATTCCTCACATATTTTTCTACCTCTCACATCTGGTGAGCGGTTCTGCCATGCCCCAGTTTTCCTGCAGTGAAGCCTACCTCTCCTTCTTTGAGACGTAGCATGTGTGTGTGTTGGGGGCGATTTATCTTTCATAGGTCCCCTTTCCCATCAGGGCAGACTTAATTACTCCTTTATAACATAGCCTCTACAATCTGCAAAGTGCCTTCTCTAAAAAATAATCTTATTATTTAAAAAACGAGAAAGAAAAAAAGAGGAGGAAAGAAAAAAAAAGAAGGAAGTGAACAACCCTGGGGTCCCACAGAACGCACAGAAAACAAACAAAAATCAGAAGAGGGTCCTTATAAGGTTTGGCAACTTTCCAGCGGTCTAACCTAGCTTTCTGAGTTTCTGAGATTAGAAATTAGAATTTGGTGGAAGAAACAAGCCAATTAAAATGCTTGGCTCAAAACTGTGTAGATAAGGTACTTTGCACCCTCTACAACAATCTAACCCGAGCCCGAAGCTCTGTGGGTCCGCTGCCTAGTGATTTGCATCTCAATCGCTTTCATTTGATTCATTTTCTTCTCTCAGCAAAAGTCAGGCACCCCTCCCTCTAGGAGAGACCCATCTTCCCCTCTGCCTCCTCCACCAGGCTAGACAGACACAATGGGTTTCCAATTCAGAGGCTTGGAAGTGACTCGGCGTGACCAGCATCTGCCGTGCCATGTGGGTTGTCTGGCATCACCAGCATAGACCAGGACTGGTCGTTACATTCAACTCAGTAGCGATGCCCATCCTAGATGCTGTCATTAGTGTTCTTTATGCCACAACCCTAAGTCACATGAGCAACACACATTAAGCCATACTCACACACTCCTTATTCTGACACAAGACTAAGAAGCCACATTTATAGCGCTCACTCTTGAGAATCATGCACAGTTATGTGCAATATTCCAGGCCGAAGACTGTGTCGGAGTCCACGTGACAGAAATCCAGAAAATATGATCTGCCATTTCAACACCCGGCCATACAGCAAACACCTTACGGTGTACCATGGAACAAACAACAATAATGTTTTTGGTGTGCATCTTGAATTCATGCTACTTAAGGCACACTAGGATTATGATGCGGCCTAGAGTATGATTAGATGCGTAAGACATGAGAGCAGCCTGATGCTTGGTGGCTTATCCAGACGAGGCAGAGAGAAAATGACACAGCCCCAGTCTCCCCCCACAACGATCCTGACACTCAGTGAATGATGCCCTCGGCCTGTTCCAAGTAAACAACAAATGCAGCATGAACTTACTTAACAGTTGGCAATAGAGGACCTGTAAACTTCTCTTCATGGTATCATCTGGTCCTGCTTATCCTCCAGTTTATTCATGATTCTGTCTAGGAAAATGGGAGAAGAAATTGTTACATCGGGGACACGAATTCCTAGTGAGAAGAATTCCGTATAGCTGCAGTTGAAATAGAAAATTCTTCAAAAAACAGTTTAATTTATAATGTTCCATGTTAAACAATTACCACTGAGCCTTTGAGCAAATTTGTAACCCCGATAACCACCTTCCACCCCTGCCCCAAAGACAACCTCTATGGGCAGTAAGAAACCTGGTGTTGGGGGCTTTCCATAGATCTTGTGACTTTCTAGTTTGTGGTCAAGTCCAGTTTAGTCCTGTCAGTCCTGACCCCTTTGGTGGTCGACTGATCCTTTCATAGGGGTCGCCTAAGACCATTGGAAAACACAGGTATTTGCATTACAATTCATAATAGTAGCAAAACTACAGTTACAAAGGAGCAACAAAATTTTTTTTATGGTTGGGGGTCACTACAACATAAGAAACTCTATTAAGGGTCATGATATTAGGAAGGTTGAGAACCACTGCTCTCGTCTTAAAAGAAAAGCAAGGATTTTTGTTTTGTTTTGGTTTTTTTCTAGTCGTATTCCTGCAGAGGGATTCAACTGAACCAATGCAAGAACCAGCTAGCTTTCTCACACCTGAAAATGTAGGATGCAAGATGAATTTATTAGCTGGGCATGGTGGCGCACACCTGTAATTCTGGCACTCAGAAGGCAGGAGGGAGAGTTCAAGGCTAGCCTGAGCTACATATCAGGACCTTGTTTCAAATAAATGACATTTAAAAGTAAGAAAAGATAGAAGTGAATTTTTATTATAAAGGATGATGTTATGGAGTATATGGAAAACATAGTTGACTGAAAAAATAGATAAGAATAATAAAGAAAAGATAAATTATGTCATCTTGCCAACATGAGGCAATCACTGAGATTTTGAAGTGCATCTCTCTGGACTTTGCATATGCGTGTCACATGGCTGTCATGTTTTGTATACTCCTCACTTTGACTTTTCTCCCTAGCAGAAGCATGCTGCTGTGTCAACAGGACTTTCCTACCTTTACTTTGCTGCTATTTAAGCAGCAAATATTTACTTAAGAGAAGTTCCTAGAAAGGAAACTGCATGGATACAACATAAGGCTTTGGAGAAACAGTGCATTTTCTTTTTAGAATCAGTACCTTAGGAGATCCACTTAGACTACATTCTATCCAAGAATGAAAGCTCAGAAGTTCTTTTTATGTTTGCAGGTAAACGCATATCCCATCTCATTGTTTTAATTTGTATCTTGTCCGCTTAGTAGTCATTTATCTTAAAAAGTTAGAATTTATATTCTTTAGCTACTTTCTACTGGCATGCCAGGTTTTCATTTTCTTATAATGCCCCAAGTAGAACTAACTTGCCTTACTATCTTTTTAAAATTGAGACATAATTCATATATCATAAAATTCTGCCTTTAATGTATACAAAGAGCTGGTGAGCCCTTACCAGAGATTATCTCTCTTTGGCAGAAGGTGGTGGTGACTGACAGAGAGACTCACACCTGATCAACGTGCAGAGAAGAATGATTAGATTTAGTCCCATTTATTCCCAAATGGGAACTCTATATCACACCCTCTCCCTGAAAGGCTCTGGGATTACTGTGGAAGAGAGAGGAAGAAAGTTCGTAAGAAACTGAGACAGTGGAAGACTGACACAAAACAGTGCTTTCAAGATGTAGCAGGACTATTGCATACAGTGGCAGTGACTGCATGCACAAGAGCCACACAAGATCAAGCCAGCTCAAAGAGCAGCACATACGGGGAAGGGCTCAGACACCAATGACTGCTGGAGAACAGAGAGACGGTTTTCTCCATGGATTCCACCTCCAGGGGATGGTCTTACACTTATGCAGACACTGGGAGTTCTAAGTGGACTAAGTCGGCTTTAAAAGGTGTATATACTCCCTGGGGAGTGGGAGGTAAGAAGTGGGAGGAGTTACGGCCGAGGGAGGTGGGGATGGATTTGATCAAACCACATCATATGCCTTTTTGAAACTCTCATGCAAATAAAATTCTAAAGAGCTGCTTGGCCACTATCACTACCTATTCTGGAACATTCCATCACTGTAAGGAGACACTACTCATTGTTAGCCAGTTGTGTGCTTCTCTGATGACCACTAATCAACTGGCCGTCTCTTTAGATTTGCTTATTCTGGATGACTTGGATAAATGGAATCATATAATACTTGGCACCTGCAACTGGCCCTTTCTACTTAGCATGGTGCTGTTGGGCTTTACTCCCGTGTGAGACATCATGTATTAAAGAACAAATTTAATAAGAATGCTGCTCACTTTCCCATGGTTAGGAAGGCCTTTGTTGGTCTCTTGTTACAAAAACATTTCCCTGTGTTTTTCTTACGGTATCTTATATTGCATTAATTATTTTATTAATGCTTTTCTATTTTTAGATGAGTTTTTGGACTTTGTGGTACCTTCAACTTCTGCTTTCTCATTCTACCAGTGGAGCGGTGTTTATGCTAAACCATTAGTACAGTTACTTTTCTATTATCGTTCTCTTTGAAATTTCTCTTATTGGTGTTTAAATGATTTCTGTTCAATTAACTTTAAGGAGATGATATTAAAGAAAAATGTGGGGGTTATAGTTGGAGATCTCTTCCATTTTTCTGAGAAAAGACTTGGCATCTTCAAAATCCCAATGTGGGAAGGAGAAAGGAAAATATTTTAAAATATGTTGCCATGAATATCAGCGTCTTCCCTCGGGTAAGAAGTTCGCTTTTCAGGAGCACAACACCTTGGTGATGTCCTTAAGCAGATAAAGACCCCACACCCCAAAGGGTAAGAAAGCGAGACAGGGATAATCAAGTTACCTTTAGTTGAAAACAAATAAACAGACTTGAGTATCTAAATATCTGTGCTAAGAAAGATGGGTTACAGAGGAGGTCCAGAAATGGCAGAGGCTGATGTGATAAATGGGAGACTGTAAAAAAAAAAAAAAAAAGTGGAAGAGATGCAGCTGGCAAGATGGTGCGCCTGCCTGCTGGAGCACGAGGCAAAACACAGTCAGCTGTTGTGGACAATCCAAACCAGCCCCACATCCCTACACCTGGAATTAAAATGAAAGGACATTCTTATAACATTTCTGTGTTTTTAAAAAAGAACCTAAGAAACAAAAATTCCAGAATTCTTAAAAATGTCATTACAAAAAGGCAGTTCCAAAACATGCTGGCAGGTAAGGCTGAAAGATGAAGGATGGGATGAGAAATGGTCCTCATGGGATGAGGCCCATGAACTCTGGTTTTCCTCTACTTCTTGTTTTACGCTATCTTTACTCACAGGCCACATCTGCGCTCCTTCTCCCACAGTGTTCATCCATGAAGAACATCCTCCAGACCTTAGGATAAATCTTGCATAAAATAGCCAACTGCTACTACTAGTGTTTCACAGGGGCAGTGGGAGACAAAAGATTGTGTTCTGTGCCAAGGGTGACTTCCAGAGGCCACCCCCCGCCAGCAGCCGTAGCAATGGGTAGTGGGCAACTCTGGGGTACTTAGGACATGGTAAGCACTCGATAAGCATCTGGTAAGTAGGGAGTAAATGAATATATAGATGTTCAAGTAATAAGAGAACAGAAAATAATTGTGGTTAATTTTGATCAAGGGAAACATAAGCCCATTAGTCATCTCTAGAAATGCTTAGGGGTTTTTTAAGAAGTAAGTGATGTCCCCCAATAAAAGAAATAAAGCTATTAGTGAGCTATTAAAGAAACAATTGAGCCAGCAAATCTCAGAGATTTGGGACCATCTGAGTTACACAGGGCTATCCCAACTACAGACACCATCTGGCATACAATTTATTCAAAATTCATCCTTATTTAAGTCCGTGGAGTTTCACACGCTTTTTCTTCTTTTACATCCTATTGTTTTATCAAGTAAATTTGTAGGCATTTTACATGTGTCTGTTGCCACTGTGATGGATTTCCTGTCACCATTTTCTTCTCTAATTACTCTGGCATGGAAGTGACTGAGTTCTGTGTGTTCACTTTGTGACCTCTCCGACGTCACTTGCTATTCTAATGATGGCTTCTAACCTGAGCTTCCTGGCTCAGTTGAGTTACTTTGGATAGATGGAGAGTCATAGTTAGATTCTATCAAAGCTGCTCTATTAAATCATATTTTATTTTGTATGTGTGAGTATGCGTGTGTGCAGGGGCCCAGGGGCTACTGGTGGCACAGCCATAGCTTGCAGAAGTTGATTCTCTTTTTCCACCATGTGGATCTAGGGAAAGGGAACTCAGGTCATCAGGCCTGGTGGAAAGTACCTTTACCCTCTGAGCCACCTTGTCAGTCCTTAAAGCTACTTTTTAAACTTTATAATAAGAAATATTATAATAATAAGAAAATATATTATATTATTATAATACTATATATTATATAAATAATATATAAAATATTATTATAATAAGAAATATAATAAGAAATATATCACTATGGATCCTTGGGGAATAATTTAAAAGCTTTAAGGATAATGATTCATTTCTGGAGTGAACTCCTAATAAATTAAAGGGTTCTGACAATCCAAAAATTAATAGTCAAAGCAAATAAATCTACTTTGACTATTCTAGTTCTGGGACAGTCTCTATAGACAAACTCATCCTTCATCTCCTTGAAGTCTGTGAACACTGGAACCATTCACCCCCAGGTAGTACATAGTAAGTAGACCTTTGACAGCCCCAGAGGAGGTTGGGCTGTGAGGAGTGGGCTGGCAGGGTGAGGTGCAAATGCCAAGGAGCTGAAGAGTGTCTAGTGGTTTTCAGTCTCAGAAGAGGTGGAGTCGCAGAGGGCATCCTTCTGAGAAGTAGCCGTAACAGCTGCAGCCTCAACAGTAGCTGTAGCAACAAAAGTCAGCTTGGAACAATGATCAGGGCAGGACGACGAGGTGAAGTGGATGAAATGAGAAGGTGAGGGGAGGCAAAGAGCTAAGGTCAAAGAATAATAAGCCACAAAAAAAAAAAAAAAAAAAAAAAAAAAACAAACAAAAAACCCCACCAAACTTGAGAAACTACAGACTCTGTTAACTGAGAGTCCCAGAAAACTGTCAGTCCTCAATCACCAAGAGTTTCAGGAACCCAAGTATGAGAACTTTAGCACTGGCTGCTATCAAGACCTGGGATATCCCAACACTTTAGGTCTAGAAGCTACTGCAAGCCATTGTCCATGGTTGGGTTGTCCTGATACTTAAACCCAGACACTGGAAGATAGTCACTGCCAAAGACTGTGGAATCCTGACTTTCTCCCCCACATCCAGAGGTAGCTGTGACACACTCTGGGAGAAGAGTATGGGATCACAGTATCTGCAAGAGCTGAAACACTAGACGCCCCATCTGCTGCTGCTCTCCCCTGTCTGCTGCTGCCACACCCTGCCAAATGCTGAGGAATCCAAAGCTGCCGAAGACTACAACTAAAGGGCTTTTCTTTGCCCGCTCACAGTTACCATCCGGTCGAGCAAAAGGACCGGATGGTAACAACTAGAGATAAAAACCTTTACCTACAACAATAAATAAAGAAACACTCAAATAAAATCAGAGAAGACTAAGGTCCAGGATCAAGTTGATTTTATCCCAAGGATGCAAGGATGGTTCTACATATGCAGACTAATAAACAGAATTCCAGTCAACAAAATGGAGGTTAGTAATCATATAATCATCTCAATACATGCAAAAAAGTATCTAATACAATTAAAAATCCCTTCATGATAAGAAGACATGAACAGATTAGTTCTGGAAGAACTGTACCTTACATACTAAAGGCCACGACACACCTATGGCAGTATCACAGCGAACGGGGAAAAGCTGAAGCATTTCCTTTAAGACCAGCAAGAACAAAAGTGTTCACTCTCGTTGCTCTTATGAAATACAGGACTAGAAAGCTCAGACACAACAAGGCCGGCAAAAACAAAAGTCATACAAGGGAGGAAGTAATTTTCTCTGCTTGCATATGTGACTATATATATAAATTAAGCCTAAAACTCTCTCAAAAGACTGTTAGAAGTAACTATTTTAGTAAAATAGCAGGATACAAAATCAACATATAAAGACTAGTAGCTTGTCCATATACTAAAAATTACATGTTGAGAAAGATATCATGAAAGCAATCCCATTCAGAATTAACTATAAAAAATGAATGAACAAGGAAGCAAAAACCCTTTAAGATGAAAATCACAAAACTCTCATGAAAGAAATCAGAGAAGATATACCAAACAAAATGAGATATCTGATATTCATGGATTGGAATAATTAACACTGTTAAAATATCAATGCTACCCGAAGTGATTGACAGATTCCACCAATCCCCACAGAAATAGTGATTATATTCTTTACAATACAGTAGGAGGGAGTCTTGCAATTCATATGGAAGCACAGAGGATCTGAATGGTCAAAGCAATTTTGAGCAAAAAGAATAAAACAGGAGACATTATAATGCTTAACTTTAGTATCTACTACAGAGCTATAGTAAATAAAACAGCATGGTGCTGGAATAAACAGAGACACATAGATCAATGGAAGAGAATAGAATTAAGTCCATGTTTCTACAATCAACTAGTCCTTGACAAAGGCACCACAAATATATATTGGAGAAAGGGCAATAATGCTAGAAAACTGGATATACACGTGCACAGGATTAAAACTACATCCCTTTATCCATCACTTATAAACATCAATTCAAAATATAGCAGAAACCTGAACATAAAACTCAAACCCCGAAAACACTAAAACAAAAAGAGAAAGGTTGCAAGATACTGTTTGGAGACAATGGTTTTCTATACAGGATCCTATAAGAACAGAAATTGAAAGCAAATGGAATCGCTATGACATTACATTACACAGCAATCAAAACTCAAGAATGATGGGGATATCTTACAGAATAGGAGAAAATACCCGCCCACTAGTCACCTCACAGAGTGATCCAGTTATAGACAGGCAAATGAAAGGAACAGACCGTTCTTGAAGAAATACAAATGGCCAACAAATATCAATGTCATTAGCCAATCAGGAAAATACAAATCAAAATGCAATAAAATCTCAGCCCAATTAGAATGGATAATATATTTGAAAATTGGGAAACAAATGCTGGTGAGCATGTGGAAAGAGGAACCATACACTTCTGGTAGGAATGTAAATTAACAACATTATAGGAAATGATATGGTGGTTTCTGAAAAAACAAACAAACAAACAAACAAACAAACAAAACCAAAAAACCGAAAATAGACCTATTATGTGATCCAGCTAGTATATGTGTGTGTGAGTGAAAATATGAAATAAGTATAACAAAGACATACTTGCACACCCATATTTACTGTGGCATTCTACCTAAGATGCAGAATCATCCTAGGTACCCATCAGCACACGAATAAACAGAGAAAGTACACTTCACTTTTCTTACAGGAACACCAGAGTATTATTCAATCATGAACACCAGAGTATTATTCAGTTACAGAGAAGGATGAAATCCTGTCATCTTCCACCAAATGGATGGGTCTAGAGAATACCACACTAAATGAAAGAAGTTAAGCCAAGGAGAATGCTACATTCCTCTCGCACCTGAGAGCCAAAAGAGATGACAAGAATGTACAACAAGGCTTCTGAAACATGATGAGTGGGGAAGAAGCCAGATGAAAGACGGATTTGATCAGAATTCACCAAAACAAAATTAGAACTGACTAAAGAATTTAGGAAAGGTGGCAATTAGCTGTTTTTCCATCAGAGGAGCAATAGAAACCTTTCTACCAAGAAACGGTGCTAAGAGTGCAGAACAGAAACGGAGGCATCCCATCTGAAATACCCACCCAAAAGCTTCCATCCGCTGTGTGGACATTCTGAGTTGCAGATCATTTTAGCCAGTTAATGCGCAGTGCAGATCGACAGGGCAAGGTCCAACCTTGTTTCAGCTCTCATGCCACACACGTGTCTTTTCCGATGATTATTTTGTGCCACGTGTTTTGTTCACTTTCCTATTAAAAGGCTCTCAAGAGCAGCGCTGACATTCCTTCCGGTGTGGGACTCTGCTGGCTGAGGTTGAAATCCGACATTTCCAGATAGCCTCGCACTCCATCTAAGGTGGTGAACTTCCTTTTCTCAGTGGGGTTCTCTCTCCACCTGACCCGCCACCCCAGATCTTGTAAGGAGCCATCAGAGAAAGATCACTGGCTAGACCCTTTCCTGAGAAGAACCTGTTAGGAGGTATGTGAGGACTCCTGGAGATACCCACCAGGAGTATGCTAATGAGACGACTTGGTGTCTTGGTTTACTCTTCCCACCCATAGGATAACTAGGCGCTATGTTCTCCTTCTGGTGATAGGACGCTGTTCTACTGCATGTCAATGAGGTACTGTACCACTACATGTAAATCCAGTATCTCTGACCCCCTGAACCCAGCATTTGCCCCCCAAACCCTTCCCACTGTAAAAGATTTACAAGTTACCGATTTCCCATGAAATAAACATGTGTGCTGCCTGACGCCATCAGCTTTCCAGCATGGCCTCCTGAGAGTCATCATTTATTCTGGAGGAGGGAGGGCTCCCCTCCTCCCGGGAGATTTGCTTCTGAACTCCTGGGCTTTGGCTTCCAGCTATGCTGGCTGCAGCCTGCCCAACTGCAGTGAGTTTCTGGACTGCCTGGAGCTTGACTGCCAGTTGGCTGGCCACCTGCTGCTGGCCGCAGTGCGCTTCTGCTGTTCACCAGCGTGTGGAACAGCCTCGGCAGCCAGCTGTTGACCTGCATCTCACTGGACCTGTGTTCTGGTCAGCTTCAGGCCTCTGCCATGCTTAGCATGGCAGCTTAACTGAAGAGCTGTAACACTTTGGTGTTACCATGGGCTTGGGAACGCCCGAGTTCCCACTGTCACCAGGGATCTCATTTTAAAAGAGCTAACTGTAACACTCTGTGGAAAACTCTTTCCACAACCCGGCCTGGCCTAGCGTACAGGTCTCACCCTAAAGCGCTCTAGCCATTCCTGGGAGACCCAGGACCTTTGCTCTCATCCCACCTGGAAGCCTGGGCTTCCAGAGTGGCATTAGGCCCAGTTGAAGCTGGCAGGCCCTGTGCCACACCAGACAGCTGTGGTGCAGGGGAACATCAGACAGCAAGCAGCCATATCCTGGGTACCACCCTGGTCCCTACTGGCCCCACCAAACAAAGAATGACCACCCAGGCTCCCACTGGACGGAGAAGGACTCCTCTGGCCTCTATGGCCACTGCATGCCAGTGTTAAGCCCAATAATTACCCCAGAAAGTGACCAAAATTGTATGGATAAGGAGGAGGCTGATTTCATTCAAAACTGGAAGGGGATAGTGCATCTCCCTTGGAGCAAGCTGCCTACGAATGAAGGTGGAAAGGACAGCCAGTGCCATTTATTTCCACTTGTACAAACAGAAGCATTTGCTTCCGTCATAAACATAAATATCCTGTGTCACTAACTTCTAAGAAAAAGTTCATTAGGCAGTGTAAACCTATAATGTCCCCTACAGGCTTGGGGTGTGAATGCCTGGTCACCGGTTGGTGGCGCTGTGCTCAAAGGCACAGCTTTCGGGAGGTAAGGTCTAGCCGGCAGAAGCGAATCACGGTGGTGGGTTACATCCTGGTCCTTAACTTCAGCCACTTTATGTACTGGTTCACTCGCGTGTGAACGGCTTCTGCCTCTCACTCCCACTGTTGCGGCCAGAGCTGCATGGCCACCCTACCTGTCTGGATTCAGTCAAATCCCCAAGCCAGTAGTTTTCAACCTGTGAGTCATGACCCCGACAAAGGCCATGGGAAGACACAGATGTTTACATTATGGTTCATAACTGTAGCAAAAATCATAGTTATGAGGTAGCAACAAAAACAGTTTTATAGGAGGCTGGAGTGATGGCTCAGCAGTGGAGAGCACTGGCTGCTCTTCCAGAGGACCCGGGTTCAATTCCCAGCACCCACATGGCAGCTCACAACGGTCTGCAACTCAGAGGATCTAACATCTTCATACAGGCATACACACAGGCAAAACACACACACACACACACACACACACACACACACACAAAGAATCATTTAAAAATTAAAGAAAAATAATAATTTTATGGTTGTGTGTCGGGGGTCATCGCAACATGAGGGACTATACTAAAGGGTTGAAGCATCAGCAAGGTTAAGAACCACTGCCTTAAGCCAAGCAATACCACCCGTCAGTTGTTTCTGCCAGGTGTTCTGGTCACGATGGGCAAAAGCAGCTTACAGTGACACCCTTTTCTATAACCAACTGTACCTCTAAAGCAGCTGAGGAGATGATGAGATTATTTTTGCGGTGGATATTGCGTATCGACTATGATAAAAGCTAAGGCCCTCGCAATGCATAGTGACTCACACAAAGCACCAGGAACAAGAGCGTCTTGGAGACACACGGGCAGGGACCCGTGCCACTTCACCGGCCTTCCTGGGTGACTTTGAGTCACTTCTCTGGGCTTCACCATTTGAACCAGAGGACTCGGTAAGTCGGATGAAGTGGAGCACCACCTGTGCCTCATGAGTTGGGTCTTCCCCTTCCTTCTGAAGCCATGACATAGTCAGAAAGCAAGGCTGCTGCTTTTGGTCATTCAAGGATGGCCGGAACTAGAGAAATAGAGCAGGATGTTCTGCAAGCTATCCCACAGCCTGACTGTCTTGGAACATGAGTGACAAATTACTCCAGGGAGGCAGTGGTGAAGGTTCTCAGACTTAGCATAAATCATGAATGAATGCATGTGCCCCCAGGGCCGGGTGTGGGTTATGGTGGTATTTTTAGTCAAATTCTTCATAGCTAGCTACTTCACAGTAAACACAGGAGAGCCTTTATTTCCATAAAGAAACGGGCATCATTTTTTCTTTTAATATGTAGCGCTCCTATGTTCAATATTTTGTACTTTTGTGTAAGAAACATTTCAGATTCCCCCCAAACCTATGATCAGTCAGAAGAGCGCAGCCACGTCAGCTGCCAGTCTGTCACTTACAGGAGCACACAGGTGGACAGGGAAGTGAGAATGGTTCCAGCCAAGGCTTAACAGCCACGCAGCACTTCCTCCTTAAACGTAACATTTCAAGAGCTCCAAATTTTAAGAAGAAGTTGAAGTTCACACATCTGGGTAGAGGTCTACCTCCTGGGCAATGCTGGCAATTAAATTCATGCGGGCCCAGTCTGCCAGGCACATGGAGGCAGACCCTGTGATTTCTAGCTTATCCAGGTAGGCTCTCCTGCCACAGACACCACAGGGGCATAACCTAACCCCAGGTCCTCGGAAACTGAGGAGCACTGTCTGGGGTCAGACAACGTAAGAGAGATGCAGGACATTCCCTACAGTCACTGGGGCCAGCCACCCACTCTTAAGCGAAGAGAACATCAATAGAAGCCCTGCCCCCACTCCCTATAAGGGGCTGTTGTCAGACCCACCAAGAAGCTGTGTCCCCAAACCATCCATCTGCTGCTAAGGAAGAGCCTACAAAACGGAATCTAGCACTCCAAGCTCTGTTGGAGACAGATACATATGAGTCCTGGGCCTCTCACGGGCAGAGTGAGCAAGGGTGGACAGGGCAGCAGGGTGGGCTGTGTCTCACTTCAGGACACAGGATGGAGCTTGTGTGAGGCCAAGAATACATACTATGCTTCCTCTTTTACGGTTTTGGTATTAAAGATGGGCTATTGAGGTCAGCGAATTAAGTAGTGTTGTAAAACTGCCAACCTCCAACAGAGTACGCGCTGTCACTTAGGCCGCAGAAAGGTTCTTTCTCAGCCGTTGTAAACTTGCTCGTTTTTCTTTTTCCTTTTACGGTGCCTGAAAAAGTATCTTCAGAAATTGAATTTGGGGACCGACAAATGTGTGCATTTTCTCTGGGTGGTAAGCATTTGTCCCAGAAGGTTATGTTGATGGTTTTCGTAGTGAAGAGGTGGCAAGGCAGTAAGAAACGGACAGAACTTTCCACAGAACATTTAGTTACGGAGAGAATACTGAAACCCACTGTCATGTGTGTGAGAGGCAGTGGGTTTTAGCATACGAAATCATTCACAGCATCACAGTCCTCCAACGGTAGCTTTAAACCCTCTTCTTTCTTCCCTTAGGCACTCTAATTCCACTTCAAGACTAAGACAGGCTTCTTTAATTCTCCAGAGAGTATGGTTTTAATCTGTGGTTCTGGCTTAATATTTCAGTATACATAATTTATATCAAGTCATTCCACAGGAAGTGTAGTTTATGAGCTGCACAGCTAAAATCAAAAGTATAATAAAAAACAAAACAAACAAAAAACCAAAAAAAAAAAAAAAAAAAAAACCAACCCAACCTGACATTGTGGACAACAGCGGTGTGGGCCAATGTGGAATAAATTTCCTTCCCCTGTAGAACATAGAGTTAGCTCAGGTTAGACCTGCAGTGAAAGTTACCTCTAATCTCACCACAAAGGTCAAAGTATTTCTGATGAGTCTCATTTTTTATACTTTGCTCCAGAAAGTATGCAAAAAGCAGTAACTTTGATTTCAACTAGCTTGAAATGAAGATTTTGATGATTCTGCCTTGCTTTGGTGACTGGGTTAGAAAAAAAAAAAAAACCCAAACATTTAGAGGTATTTAGACTAATGGTTTCCCAAGCTTGCTGACTATCAATATTGATGGTCCAAAGGTGGCCCATCAGTCAGTCAGGATCTCTGTCTGTCTGTCTGTCCATGCCCCCTCCCTGTGTGTGTGTGCTGGAAGCAGAGGTCAACCTTGGGTTATCATTCTTCGGGGTTGGTCAACATCTTTGGAGACAGATTACATCACTAGCTAGAGTTTGCTGGGTCAACCAGGCTGGATGGGACCAGCGGGTCCTGGGGTCCCTCTGCCACCCTCGTGCTGGGATTATAAGCACATTCCACCACCACCAGCTGTTTCACGTGGGTTCTGGGGATCAAAGTCAGGTCCCCACTACTTGAACAGCCTGTACTTTCTTGAGTTGCTTCCCCAGCCCCAGAATCTCTTTTAACAATAGATTCTTCGTCTCTCAGGAATTCTAATACCCAGGTTCTGGGATAGGGCAACTGGCAAAGGCTCTCTGGATTAGCCAGGCTTAAAAGGGAGAACTGAACCTCAGAACACAGGAAACGTGTTCAGAGGCTCCCCGAAATACCAAGGTGAACCCCCCCCCCCCCAGGCACCACTGTGCCACTGGGTTGAAGATTAGAATTCCGGCTTCAGCTTCAAACAGTACTAAGGCACAGCGGGGCCAGATCTCTCTCTCTCTCCTGCAAGTGGCAGTTTTATGAGAGGAGGTGGGGTGACAAATGGAGCCACATTTGCAAGTCACATTCAACACAGAGGAGTGAGTCAGTGTTTCTTAAATATTTAGATCCGTTGTCTCTCCCGCAGTCTCCGTCTGAAGCAATGTGTGCCGTGCGGTAGTGATTTCTCACCCTCCTCTGACTTTGATTAACCCCCGCGCTCTCTGTGTTCCCGCTCCACGCTTCACCAGGTGCTCGGAATGGGAAAACGATGCTGGATGCTGACTAAACAGGAGAGAGGGGGAGAGAGCGCAGAGGCTCAGGGAAGGAGGCGTGTGTGGGAAGAACCACACTGATGAGAGCCTGCCAAGGAACAGGGGCCACTAGGATCAGTTGCTGCGAAGGTGGACTAAGCAGTTTTTTCCTTCCCACGGCCTGCACTGTGGGGGACGTTTAGCTGAGGCTGGCTGCGAAGAGCAGCAGGGGCTGCACTCAGGGTACCCTTTCAGCATGTGGAGGGAGGCAGCCAGGAGGTCAGTCTCCGAAAACCCTGAGTGCTGCACTGAAACAGTGCCACACTTAGAACAGGGGCCTGGAGCTGTGAACAAAAACAAATGAGGTTTCACCTTGGCCCTCAAAGAGCTGACAGTTTATCAGAGGCAGAGGATATCTTATGAAAACTCACCGGACATGGTGGCTCAAGCCTGTAATCACAGCACTGCAGAGGTGGAGACAGGAGGATTATAAGTTCGAGGCTGGCCTGGGCCAGTTAGCAAGTTCTAGGTCCATCTATCTGAGTGACGGTGAGACTCTGTCTCAACATGCAATCAAAAGGGCCAGGGAAGGAAGGGAGTGTAGCTGAGTGGTAGAGTGCTTACTCAGCATACACAGGGCCTGTATTTAAATAAACACCCCCCCCCCCCCAGCTTTCTGGGCCCCTGCTAACTGTGCAAGACTATTTCTAATTATTATTGGTAATTACAACAAAGTAGACTTGATGAAACAGCATTAGATGTCTGCCACTAGGTGGTGCCAAATCCTAGTTTAGACCTGGCTTGATTCGGGTAGACCAGTTCTCTCTCCTTAACCTAGTAACACCACAATAATGTAACAGTAATGTAATGCCAGAGGTTCTTAAGATACAGTCCTCGTAGGAATAAGGAAATTTACTAGAAATACATATTATCAGGTTCTACCTAGAGCCAGAATCATAAATTCGGGGTGGGGCCTAGCAACCAGCTTCAAGCCCTCCAAAATGTATAATACACAAACTAGTCTGCCTGAACATTATAGTATGACTGAGTTTTATTATACAGTTGTGACCTTGAACAACACATTTACATCTCCAGAGGATCAATGAAATGAGGAAATGGGTCGTTGGAATAGATAGACCAATTTCCTATGCCCATTTCAATGGCGCCATACTGTGATTGAGCAGTTCATCAGTAGAGCAGGCATTCAAGAATCTTGTTGGAAGCATCTAATGTGTGTCTGCTTTCCAGAGGCTGATTTAAAAATGTCACCTGTCTCCATGGTTCAACTTCTTGGGCTAGCGACATTAACTGTGAGAAATTCCATGTGTAAGGTGGAATTTAACACCACAGGGTCTATGGCAGGTAAACAATACGAGGTCATCAGAGGCAAATGCCTTTACCCAGTGAACCATCTCCCAGCACTGAATTAACATTCCAAACAGAGGCTGCTGGAGTTGATCCAAATAGTTAAATCTGAGAACTACTTTCAAATAAACTTTCCATATAGAACCTAAGCTTCACTGGGACAGTCAACATGTGAAGATACATCAAACACGTTACCAATCACTGCCTTGCAAGTCAGTGTCTAACACACGATCTATAGGCTGGACACAGCAAACAACCACAACTAATTACACCCACGTCGGACTGGGCATGAGCCAGAAAGTTAAACACAAGTCATCTGCTTGCCACAGCTGTCCTTCTGTAAATCTACCACAGCTCCACGTGGGCTTTGTAAATCAAAATGTACATGGCAGGAAGGCAATTTTTTTTTTTTTTTGTCTCTCCCTCCTGCTGAAGGATATCTAGTGCTCAGAATACTGGCACATAGTAGGTGTTTGGTGCCCATTTGAATACAATCATGGATGGCTGACTGTAAGATTAATGCAGGGGGGCTGGCCAATGGAAATTTCTGAGATCATAAAAATACTGCAGAAGTTGTATTGCCCAAGACAGTAGCAGCAAGCTACAGGTGGGTACTGACCACTTAAGCCAGGGGCTAGTTTAGCTGGGGATTCAAGCCATAAATTTTAATTAATTTAACTTTAAGTACACTCTGATTCTTCCCACTAGAGGCTGTGATCGTGCTGCTAGGCAGAGAGAAATGAGTTTGAAATTCAAGGAGAGGCTTTATCTGTTATCTGGGGACCAGGCAGTGTTGAACCCGTAGACAGCTCAGCTGGTGGGAGGATGACTAATGGGCAGGTGACTGATGGGCATTCAGCCAGGAACAGTAAGTGCTTTGCTAGCCAATGAGCCAAGGCAGCAAAGAGCTCAGGACTCCCCTTGTTTGCACATGCACTCAGGGTATGATGCCTGTGTAATCCTTTTCATCCACTTAGGGATTTTCTGATCTATTTTTTATTTTCTTTCCAAGGGGGAACTATACCCCAAACTGAACCTATGGGGTAGGTTATGCTTTGGGGTTCCTGGGATTGCTAGAAAAAGCAGAAAATTTAAAGGTGAGAAGGCCATGTTACAAAATGAAATGATGAAATGAGAGCCATTTATCTTCAATTTAAAGCAAAAAGGAGTACTTTTTTTGTTTCTATTTAAACAAGAGAAGACGGCCTGTCATAAAGGCTTAGTACTGTCCACTACTTAGATATGTACAGGACCTAACCACAGCTTCTTTCCTTTCTCTGTCCTGTGGACGACAACTGATAACCACGCTGCTTGCTTGCTAACAGGAGCAGGCACGGCTCCTTTGCCACCACTGGGATTATTTCCTCGGGCATCACAAGGAGCCAGGGGCATCCTATCCTCTTAGCATTGCACACACTGCCTCTGGAGGCTCTTAGGACATCAAAGAAGCTCTGGATCCGCTCCAGGAGCTCTGAATGCCGGTCTCCACACTTTTCATGTGAGATGGATAAATGCCTATTTGGTGAAGCTGCTGTCACTTTTCTGGAATACCTCTGAGTGTCATCTCCTCTCTGACACACACAGCATCCATTCATAGTTCTAACTTTAGAAAGTCTTGCTTTGAATGGGTTCCCAGAAGGAAACTGCCACATCACAAGAGGCGTAAACATATGTTAATTTATGATGCATGTTGCTAAATTACTTTCCAAAAGAGACGTATCAATGTATCTGGCCATGGCCTTTTTTGAAGCTGTGTATCGTGGAAAGGCACCGTTTGTGTTTTTTTTAATTATCTTGCCGTTGGTTTCCATTTTGATTAGCAACCTAATACACAGTAAGTTCCAAGCTCATAGGCCACAGGGTGATAAAAGGCTCTGTGGGAATCCTACTCAAATGAATGCTGTCTTCTGACCACTGAGAAAAGAAACAACACCTACAGTGATTGCATCAAGAATCAACAATCAAGATGACCACTTTCATCTCCTTCAAGAGCTGAACTACCCCTCTCACTGAATGCCAGTGTTAGGAAAACAGATGGGAGGACTAAAACAGTGAGAAGATAAGCAATAAAAAGATCAACTGTGCCAACAGCCAACCAGCTGCCAGAGACTCTGCTGGACCTGCAAAAGGTAGAAGGAACAGAGGAGGCGTTCCTTTGCTATTACAATTAGATAGCAAAGCACAAAGAGGGCCACTTCCACCTGTCGGCTCCAGAGCTACTGTGGTCTGAGAGAGAGCACTATGGAGAAAGAAATTAAAGTAACAATGGGGAAGAGAGGCCCACGGCCCGACAGACAGGTGTGCTTGCCATGGTCAGCCACACACTGGATCTGTGGTTTAAAGCTCCATCTCAGCTTGTAGCTGAGATCCTTTCTCTTAGCTGACAGTTCTGGGATCCTTCACTGACTCGTCCCAACAATGCAAGCATGGAAGAGATTTCCAGAGCATCATTCATTCAGTTACCCAGTAATTCCTTCACAATCCCTGAACCCAAGAAGTTTCACCATCTTGGTGGTCACAACACCTGCAGTGACATAAGCTTAAGACACGCATCAGCCGGGTGTGGTGGCACACACCTGTAATTCCAGTGTTTGGAGGGAAGCTACAGGCAGCCTGCTCTGAGCTTGAGGCCAGCTTGGTCTACAGAGTGAGTTTTAGGCCAGCCAAGGTTACGTAGTGAGACTCTGAAAACAACAGAAATAGTGCTGTGGTAGTGAGAAGAGCAAGAGCTTCATCCTGATGGGTGGATAGAGTGCTCCATGAGGAAGGCAGCTGTGCTGAACCCCACAGGAAAGGCAGGAGTGGAAAGAGCACAGGCTGCGCAAATGAGGCTTTTCTCTCTAAGAGAAGGCCTGAATGTGCACAGATCACTTAAATTCTGTGAGCCTCCGTTTTGTTTAGCTGTGAAAGTGTGATTACTCTCATTCTTCAGGGACCACTCACAGCAAGTATTGAATTAGATAATACATGTGGGAATACCTTATTAATTATAAAGAAGTAAATATAATTGGTTTTCTTATTAGGATCACTTTCGGAGCTATTCTGTGCGCACACACAAGATTTAAAAGTTTAAATTTGTTCTTTACAGATTTAAGATCGTATGTGAATTACATAACTCATCAATAATTAAAAGACCTTCCTTATTCTTTTTCCCTCCCTCCCTCAAATGTTTGTGTCCTGGAGTCAGATACCATATCTTATATCAGAGTATACAGCATCCGGGTATGCAGCCCCCATACAAGCCCCCAGCACTGAACACCGACAATGCTTACTCTCTTGGCTGCAATGAATAGGATTAAAGAAGTTATAATTTCATGATACCAAATCTGTAACTAGGAAATGGGTTTCTGTTTTTGGTTTTAGTTTATGTTTGAGATTGTGTTTTGATTATGACATTTTTCTCTTTCCTTTCTCCTCTGTAAGCTCCTATATACCCTTTCTGTTCTCCTTTAAATTCTTGGCCTCCCTTTTTTCATTTTTTCATGTATATATATATATACATGTGTATATATATATATACATATATATATCTATCTCCTTTGACTACATATAATGTTACTTGTATGCATATTCAGGGCTGGCCATTTGCGCTGGGCAGCCGATGGTTGTGCACTTCTCTAGCTTTACTCAGTTGCCTCTAGTTCTCTGGATAAGGGCCTTTCCCTGTCCAGTTTGGCATGTTCATTGGTGTCGTCCTTTTTCGGCTCTTTGGGCAGTCACACTGCTGAGCTGTTGTGAGGGTAGTGTCTGATGTTCCTAGAAGACACAACTTCGTAGCAAGGTCCCTCATCCCCTGGCTCTCACAGTCTTTCTGGCCCCCGAAAGCAGGTTTATTAACATGAGACAACTGCTCCCCATGAGGAAGACAGCTGGTTCCAACTGTGATGTCTTGCACACAGCTGGTCAGACTCTGGGCCAGTAGGAATGGACAAACCTGGGGAAAGTCAATTAGCTTCCCTGACTGACTGGGAAAAAATGATGGGATTTTAAATAAAATAAAGTGACAGGATTTCCTTCTCGTTGCTGAAAAGTTTAGACATTAAGGAACTTGTTGGAATGAGTCCGATCACTACAGAGGCAATGTAATTCGGAAAATTATGATTAATAAATTCAAACTTCAGAAAAATCGCCATAAATACATTCTAAGATGTCAAGCAAGTGTCCAGTGAAATTATTTATTCATTCAGAGATAGGGTTAGATTAGAGGTTGGTATGATTTTAAAATCACCATTTCTCTTTTTCCTAAGCATCATTAAACCTGTAATTAAATGTTATGACTGAGTCCATCTAATATTTACATTTTACTACTTTAATAATAATAATAATAATAATAATAATAATAATAATAATACTCACTTTATGTAAAAGCTTGAATGGAAAACATGTCCATTTCCTCTTTTCTTCTGGCTAGTCAGTGACAGACCGCAAGTTATTTCAGGATCTCACCGCTCACCTATCTGGGTGCCATTCTGTAACTGCAGTTAACTAAAAGGAAATCTCGATTTATTGAGTATAGTGATGACCTGGTGTCATGCCAGATGGCGCTGTCTGCAAATGTCCTCATAAAGCAGGCAGCAGAGACCTCGCTCCTTTGGAGGGCTCAGGAAGTCTAGGTGAGTCCAAATCATGAATACGCTTATGGTGGAGCCATGACCTCTAATCATGACTTTGGCTACCAATGTCGCTGTCTTTTACTAAGCCAGGCTAGGTGAAAGGCTTGCACACCTTACCAAAAAGTGGTCTTACAAATGTGAGCCGGTATCACCAGCACTCACACAGCTCCCCGAGAAGTGCTTTTCACTTGTTGCTTTAAGGAGCGACTGTAGCTGGGTGGTGGTGGTGGAGGTGGTGGTGGTGGTGGAGGCAGTGGTGAAGGTGGTGGTTGAGCTGCTGGTGGTGGCGGCGGCGGCGTGTATCCCACCACTCATACTTGGAATCTCTGAGTTCAAGGCCAGCCTCAGCTATAGAGTGAGCTCCAGGTTGGCCACGCTACACAGAGAAACCCTGTATTCAGAACACACACACACACACACACACACACAGAGAAACAAAGAGAGACAAACAGACACGGAGAGAGACAGGAACAGCTGTTCAAAAGCCCTTTCCACCCCGGTTTAGAGAAAATTTACTTCTTCTTCAGTCTCCCATGCTGGAGACTGAATCTATATACTGGTATTCCCTTTGTCATAAGAGAGGGAACACTGCTTTACAGAGCAATGCTCCAACCCTTTTCTAGAACCTTCTCCAGGTTCAAGAGTCAAGTACCCCTGAGACCACATAACACTTCTGGCATCAACCCCTCGAGAAGATTTCTCACAGAGTGTTCTTCTCATCTGAAGCTACTGGCTTCCTTTTCTATAAACACACACACAAACTACAGACCATAAACTTTTCACGAATCCGTACAGACTTCCTTTTGCCTAATTTATCAACTTTTCTCAGCAAGTTTCCTGTTGCCTTCTATTGCTTTCCAATGCTTTCCTCTGTATCAAGCTGGTGCCCTCCCTTCTTCCTTCCATCCACACATACTTGTAAGCCTCTGCTCACCTCCAGTTTAGTATTAATCTCCCATGACGAACATCCTTTCCTTCCTTCCCTCTGACTTCAAGCATGCTGTTGTTTCCTGGCGTCCTCTGGGACTGGTTCCAGCTCCTCAGAGACTAAACTGTACGGATACCCAAGTCTCTACCATAAAAGGTATTGTATTTGCATATAGTCTATGTATTTCCTCATATACTTTAAACCATCTCCAGGCCACTTACAATACCTAATGCAAGGTAATGTTGTGTAAATAGTGTTACGATGAATTGCTTGGGCATTAGTGACAAGGAAAGATAGTCGGAACTTGTTCAGGGAAGACACGCATACTCCCAGACCCCCAGAATAGTTCTCATCCACGATGGCTGAATCTGAGTGTGTGAAACCAAATACAAAGTGTAGCCGTTCTTTTGGGACTTACCCCTCCCCCAACCCCAAACGTCTGCTGTAATTCCTCCTTAGCCTACATTCTCCAGTAATCACATGAGTATCATTCACGGACTTAAAGTCCCAGGCTTGTGTGCAACCACCAACGGCACGGATTTAAATTCTTACCATGACCCAAAAGTCCCCCCTGACCCCCGACAACACTTCAGAGGGCCTGGGGAGAGGGCTCGGTGGTAAAGCACTTCCAAACCGGTGCTAGGATGGCCTGAATTAGAATCCCCCAAACCCATACCAAGTTCCGATGGATGAGTGCACACTTCTGTAACCCAGCACACCTTACCGGAGATGGGAGGCATAGACAGGAAACTCCCTGGAAGCTTGAAGGCCACCTCGCCTGGCACCCACAGCAGTAAACAAGGCTCAGAAGAGGAGGGCTTACCCACACCCAAGGTTGTCCTCCGACCTCTACATGTGCAATATGGTACGTGTGTAACACACACACACACTCAATGGCTCCTGAAAAGGGACAGGTAAGAGAAATATCCTATGCTAGGAAGGAGATGGCCACATGTAAATACAAATCATATACACTGACTGCTTAACACCCCCCCAACACACACACACATAACCACCACAAAGGCCCCAATTTTCATCCCTCTGGGGATAAATCCGCTCTGTTGACAACATACATGCTACACAACAAAATCCATCTCAAGGCCTTAGCACATGACCCAAGAAAGTCGGTCTATGACGGCGCTCTGAAGACAACTCGAATTTGGTCACAGTGGGCAGCGGATGCACACAAGAGTCACGCCAGCCTATGACTTAAAAAGAGACTAGCTCCCCTAACGCCGTTCTTCCAGGCCCCTCTCAGCTCATGGTTTTGTCGCTCCTTTCTCTGCTGCCTCTCAGGCATTCCTTCCCACCCTGACTTCTCCATCCCTATCAACGTTCCTCTGGGTCCCATCTTCTTAAACTGTGGGTCACGGGGCTGTGGAAGAGAATGTGGAGGTGACGGAGGATCTTAGGTTCATGGATGCACGGCAACCGGAAGTTAGCTGAAAGGCAGATGTGTGGTGAGTCTGGGCGGCCTGGGCATTGTGAGTCTCAGGACGGCAGGACGGCAGGACGGCAGGACGGCACTGAAGGCTTGGCTCTGAAACAGTACAGGTCACAGTGTGCACACTGTCCATCTGCAGCGCCAACACAGGCGGCTCAGAGCAGCTCAGGGTTGGGACTGGTGTGGATGATGAACTGCAGGGCTTTTACTAGACAATGTTCTTTTTTTTTTTTTTTTTTTTGCTTTGATAGAAACATAATGATTTAATTATGGAAAATAGAGACAATATTTTCCAGCCATTATTTCTTAGCATGTAAACATCAAATGAATAGTCTTTAGATTGTGGTATATTAGAATGTTTGGTGTTAAAAATTACTGTTTGAGTTGCTGAAATGAATTTCATTAAAAAAAAATCACTCGATGGGTTTTGGCTAGAGATTAGGATAGATTTTCCAATAATTTATCTGATGGCCCCCAAACACATATGTGCCGTGTTTTCGTACTATGTATTTTGTACTATGCATTCCCACCATGGACCGCTAAAAAGTCAAAATAGCAACCAGTTCTGACAAACATAAGAGAGGCTCTGCAGTCTGCAGCATCAGATAGTCCACCAAGATCGGATTCTTTGTGGAAAAACCAACATAGACATCTTATCAGTATGCAAGTTTGCTTTTGTCCTTAATAAATGACAAAATTATCTATAGACCAATGAAGTATTTTTAAATAAGACTTTCTTTATACTGCACTCTCAGTTACATATCTATTTCATATGCCTACACACTTGGGGCTGTGTAAAAATGTCTCTGGCGGGGGGGCGGTGGTGGTGGAGGGGATGTTGGGGATGTGAGTGGGAAAAGTTAAGAAGCCTAGCCCAGTGATCCCTGTAAACATCTCAGTCTAGTTTTGTACCTAGCGAAGGCCCTGGCTGTGGATGGCTTCTGCCACTTCCTACCAGCTGGGTGATCTCAAGGGAGCCCCGTTCCAACTCAGCGTGGCCAAAGAAGATGAGCACACCAGCTCTGTACGGATTCCATCCTCCTCCCTGGCTCTTCCAGTGAAGAATGTGCTCAGCCTCTGGGGTGGACATGGCACCCCCCACCCTGAATGCTGTCAGGGCCGCCGCCTCACTCTTTTCCTGTGTGCCTTCAAGTGTCAGCTGGTGTGGAGTGGAGTGCACGGGTCTCTCTCGTCAAAAGAGCCTGCCTCCAAAGAGGCAGACTGGGGGAGGTGGGGCCCGGAGGTCAGCCACTCTGCCACTGTGGCCACTGCGTGGAAACTCTGGCATTTTGAGCACTTTGGCAATCAGGTTTTAGACAAGGATAATGGAGTGGGAGGATCATGGTTTCACCCTCTGGTTCATTCACAGCAGGGTCTGAGGTTGGCAGTGGCCAGCTGAAAGCATCCCCCAGCTCCCCCTTTTCCCTACCTAAAAGCCTAGCTGATCCCTGCATTACCACACCTGGAATTCTTCAGTGGCTCCCCACCGGGCACTGACAATGAGTCCTCACTGCTCTGCAGCAGGACGCCGGGAAGGTAACGCTAAGAGCCCAGCATAATGAACAAAAGGGAGTTTTCCCTCCCAGCAGCACAGAACAGGCCAACTTCTGCAGGAGGTGACGTCATCGCCTAGGCTACAGGAGTGGAATGACATCAAGCCGAGCCAGTGACATGTGATATGTGTGACAGACACACTGAGCGGCTGTCACTGAGTGCTGCTAGTTGTTACCCCAACACTTATCAGGATAAGTGGCTTTTAAAAGTATTTCTAGTCCACACTAAAGAAGGTGAAAGTTTCCTTACCAAACAGTGCAGAGCTGGAGAGCAAGTTTTCGGGAGAATCTAAGAGCTGCACTTTATTGAGCTGCTTCTCTCCTCCGATTTTTCTCTCCTCACACATTTTTCTCAACAAAACCATCTCTAGCTGGTTGTCTTATGGAACCCTACCCCAGCCCCTGAGTACTGTTCGCAGTGACGCTGCTCACACGCTTCAATTAATTCTGACTGAAAAGTGACTATGTTTTCAACTATTAAAAATAAAGGTGAGGATCAGGTAGGTCACTTGGCGGGTAATGCCTCGGCACTGGAAATGTGAGAGATGAGAGGCAGAGGCAGAGGCAGAGGAATCCTTGGAAGGTCTCAGGGAAAGGAGCCTGGTCGGAATTAACAGAGACTGTCCCAAACAAGTGGGGGTGAGGAACCTGAGCGCACCCACTGACCTCCACATCCACGCTGTGGCATGGGTGTACACCATGCCCACACCCCCCGCACATTCACACCCGCCAAGACTAACAAAGAAACGACAATCCAGATTGGCATGGACAAGACTCCCTTTTCTATCCAAAGAATTACTATTTAATAAAAAGAAACAAAACAAGCCAAGCAACGAACAAAAACAGCCTTTTCAGTATCTCTGATGGAGACATAACAAATCAGGCACCAATGGCCTTAGAATGTGTGAATGCTTAGTTTAGATCCTCATACTAATCTTGTAGGGGCCAATGGGCTCTTTGTTCACAAGAGCCAAAAACAAAACCCATACTGGTCTCTCTCTGAGTGTCCATCACATAGTATGACCAACACATGTCAGGTCTCTTTATATACCAAGGCCCTTCTCGGCATAGCTGCTGAGGGGATACGGCCTCTAGGTGTGGTGGTGCCAACCTGTAATCTTAGCACCTAAGAGATGAAAGAAGGAGTGTCAGGAACTAAAGGTTGGGTCGGACTACATGAAATACTATATAAGATCAGTTTTCCTGCTTTAAAGTTTTAAAGCAAAGACAGCGTGTGATTTCTCTATAGCACAGCTCACGTGTTATGATATCAAAAACCAGGAGCTAACCCTGAGATGTTGCAAGGCAAAAATAAATAAATAAACAAATAAACAAACAAACAAACAAATAAATAATAAAAAAAATTATTTATGGCTGGGCCAAACTTGCAGTCTCCCTTGGTAGGAGAATGAACAGGCCCAGACCAAAAGCAGGGGAACCTCTTGATAGTGACTGAGTAGGCAGCTACAAAAGTGGAATTTTGCAGTTATTGTTAAGATCACGGGAAAGGTGCATGTTATGGGTTTATGGTCAGACCGTTCTCATAACATACCATGAAACAATGGAAACAATTTGTGATGTGTGACCCACAGATTATGGAGGAAGAAGAAGCCAAAAAGCAAAAGAACAACAACCCATGTTGACCTTTAGCTGAGAACATGATTAGAGAGGAGAAAAAAAAAAAAAAAACACCACAAGGAACAATATAGAAATAAATCAAATTCTAACATTATGTTTAACTAGGAAGAGAAAGAATGGAGTCAGCTGTCCTTCAACAATAGGGACACTGCTTTTCTGGTTTCCTAGAAAGGGCTGCTCCATCTTAAAAGGGTTAAGGACATAAGAAGGCCACTGACTTAGCAGGAAAGGGGACAACAACATCTAACGCAGAATATTTTAATTGTGTCTCCTCCGCTCCCATTTCTGAGGGCCTGGTAATATTCTGGGAAGTTCAAAAAGTGAAGCGTCTTATCCTTCTATCCTTGAGACACCTCTAGAATAAAAATAGGGCTGCTGATGTTGGTAGGAAACAGTGTCTTACACGATCAGAATGCTGCTTCTTATCCTGCTGTACTTAAAATCAAGGCTGATGTATTAAAAGTCTTGAGGTCTTCATCCTGGACATTAGCTCTCCGCCCAGATATGCTAACAAAATTCTGTGATCAAAGGTCACTCCTACATTCACAAAATTGCAGTCCTCAAGACTGCAGAAACAATAATTTTCATGTGATGTCAAGTTAAAAGTTGAGATTTCTGTTCCCATGGAGATGTGATTTCTCTTGGAGTGCTGGCCTATCCTGGCAGACGGAGCCAGCGCCCTAATCAATAAGAAAGCAATAGTTCATTGTCTGCATCCTTCTTGGGGTACAGGATTCTAAGCCGAAGCAATAGAGCCATATTTGATGAGCCCAAGATGTCCATGACCACAATTTCCCCTGTGAAGTGTGTGCACACTCAGTAGAGATGCCAGTTGATGTCATCACTGTGCTTTGCTGACAGTTCTGCAAGATGCTAAAGTAGACAAGCCAAACTCTCACATACCATATCTCTTGGCTCCTATAAGCCCTGGGAAATATATTTCTCTAAAAATTTTTTTTATCTGCTTCCTTTAGTGAGTGTTTCATGTGTCTCTAAGGCTTCCTGACCTAGACTCAGCTTGAGCTGAGAAACTCTATGCTGGATGTTGGCATAGGGTAGGGGCAGGAATGAGTCTCTTTAAATTCATTCTCTGTCTCAAGTTGGTATCAAGTAGAATTCTGCTACCAGACATCTTGATATCTTTTAATCCCATCATAACTAATGTTGAAATCTGTCTGGCTTTTGATTTTGCTCATTTGGGCATCTTGTGTTATTTCAAAGGCCTAGGATTCTCTCTCATTCCTGAAGGAGGGGCAGCTTGCTGTTGTGCCCAGTACAATAATAAGTAAATGCCAGCACTCTTCCTTTCATCTTCTCACGTATGGAGTCCATCGATCTATCTGCCTATCAGTTACTGATCACCACTCCCAGGAAATACGGAGACCCAAGCAGGCTCTCTGTTTCTACATGCTTACTCTTGATGGTGCTGAAGCCCTCCTCCACTTGATCCTTCTAAGTCATCTTCCAGAGAAGAGAAAATGAGAGATAGGGACCGAGGAATGAGTGCCTAAGCCGTTGTATAAATGCCTGGGGACGTCACAGGCATCCTATTGTAGCACTAGGCCTGTTTACACTACTGTTTGCAGCAAGAGAGAAGGGAACCAAGGTAGAGTTGATAGTCTGTGGTTCACCAAACTCATTTCTTCTATCCCCGGGTCCTGGAACCAAATATATTTCCAAAGCTCCCTGGTACTACGGTGAACTCTAGGCAATGGCTTGGAAGACCACTACCCTATGCCTGCACAATCCAGTCCCTTACAATCGTTCACGGTGAGGTACATGGACATTGGTGGGACCTCAAAGTTAGCCAACCTATGTCATAAACAAATTCTGAGCCCCCTAAAAGGCTATCTTACTCTCCAGCTCGCTTGCTTTCAAACCGAATTAGGCTTGGATAAGAATGATAAATAACTTTTTATCATATCAGCTGCTAAGATTTTTAAGATTTTTGTTAAAGCAACTGCCATTGCCTACTCTGACCTAAAAGGAAAGCCTGATGTATTCTAAGTACTGTTCCTTCAATACGCTCAGTTCCCCTGCAGGAGCCAGTGTCCCCAGCTAATGCTAACTCATTCAAACTAGGATTTTGAAGCACAACTTGGTAGATAAACAGTGTTCATTAATTCTCTGGGTTCAAGGGCCAGGGAACATACTTTAAACGGGACCAATGTGAAATGCACGACGTCTTCCAACTCACTTCTTCCAACATTCCTCTGAGGAAAGGAACAAAGCAAAAAAGACGGAATACATCATCTTTGAAAGCTCGAACCCACACTGTTATCTCAGAGCTGGGTGATGGGGAGCAACGGGAAGGGAAGGAACAGCCATAGGGAAGGAATAGCGACAGCATCCACGCTCCTTCAGAGGGTCCACCCATCATTTATATGAGATTATTCAACTACAACACTATTTTCCATTTTGAAAACGCGCAGTGTGCAGACTTGCCTAGTTCAATGGGAAAGGTTTCCAAGAAAATTAAATGTCAGGGCTGCTTGGCTTATTGGTTTTTGTTCTCTATAAATTCCCTTTTTAATTCAGCTTTGAATAATAATGTTCCTTGGTGTCACTGTGACGAATTAGCTTTGATGTTAACGGGGTGTGGGAGCTGAGAAAGGAGGCGAAGACCAGTTCTGGCTCTCATGCAGGCAGGGCAGAAGCAGAATTAAGTTTAGTGACAGCTCATCATGGCTCTGGGGAAGAAATGGCATATGAGGGCTCATGCATAAGACAGGCACACAGAAAGGCTACTAAGTATTCCCATCTTTTCTCTTAAAAAGTCTTGTGTATGTGTGTGTGTGTGTGTGTGTGTGTGTGTGTGTTCGTGCATGCTATATGTACGTGTGTGTACATATACATCCGTGTGCAAGTTACTTGTGCAAGTCACACATGTTAATGTGGGCATGTGCTTGCCATGGTGCATGTGTGGAGGTCAGAGGCCAAGCTTGAGGTCTAGATCCTTACCTTTTACCATGTCTGTCCGAGGCAGGGTTTCTCAGTGTAGCCCTCTATGTGTGCCAGGCTAGGGCCTGTGAGCATGCCAGAATCCTCCTGCTCCTCCTCTTGCTGTAAGTGTCCTAGCATTAGAGTTCCACATTACTATATCAGCTTTATATAAGGTGAGGGGCTGAACGGAGGTCCTCATGGCTTTACCCACTGAACACCTCCCTGGGCCTTGTCTCCCTTTTCTGACAGCTAGGGTGCTGATGCATGGAAAGCCTGTAGGAAAGTGGAGAGACGGTCTCCCGAAAGTGGCTGGAGGCTTGGAAACCAGTCTTACTGCACTCGGGTCGCAGTCAAGACCGCGTCTTCTGCTAGTGAGCCAGGGACAGCTGCTGGTGGAGTTCGGGCTGTGTGATGCAGCTTCTTCCCTGAGATGTCTCAACACTGGTGTTGGCAGGAAGAAGAAGTAGTGGTGGTTTAGGTGCACATGAAGAATAGAGTCGAAGAGACTTTAACTCTTAACTACTTCTTTACATATTAAGATATAACAAAATTATGCATTCGGGAACCATGTACTAGGCTCTCACACATTAAGCCTTAGCAAATGTGTGTGCAGGGCACCAACAAACCTGTGGACTGAGTTTACTTTCCCAGTAAACTAAGAACAGTTGAAAACAACAATCTGGCATGAGCCCGTCCTGTTACAGTGGGAGAAGACAGGCTTAGGGAGCTCTCTGTCTGCTTCTCTGCTATGAATGACTGAGGTAGTATATACGTTCATATACTTATTCATACGCAAGGGAAGGAGAGAAGAAACAGCATACGTGAATTTGCATGTTAAAACCCTCAGGCGCCTGGAAGTAGTGTGATGCTATTTAAAGTATCAGGCCCCTAATGTATGCACGATCATCCAGCACACTTTAAGACTTGAAAGCTAGGATTAGAGAGGCTCATGCCAATGTTTTATCAGGAGGGAAATTTGGACTGGGAAGGCTTATTTCCTTCCCTGAGCTTCCTGGGGCTGACTACGCAGATCAGTAGGGGACACAATCCCCCGGACATCTGTCACATTACTCTCTCAACTGACATTTCTGTTTCTTCTTACAGATAGGATGGGCCATGTTTTACAGTGGGTTTCGATCTCTAAGCCTTTTGAAGGCACTAAAAACCAACACAGCACAGTTGCTGACAGGATATCTTTTACAGTCTCGTCTCCCGTTCCACAGCTCCTCGGCCATGGCTCACAGCTAGAACAGTAATGAACACGCGACCAGCTGCGTTTATGTCAGAGGTAGAAGCGAACATATTGGCTCAAATCATTTCGGGGGAGTTCATCAACCCTGCTCCTTCAATCCTTCAAAATGAGCCTTAACAGAGCCCGAGAAGTGATTAAAATCAGCTCTTGAGAAAACAAGACCAAAATTAAGCAGCACAAAGTCGTTCTTTGGCCTGGGCATCCAGCCTGGAAGGATCAGCTCTGTTCAGCTGCCTGCCCCCTCTGCCTTGTTAGGAGTTTCAGGGCCTCCATGCAGAAGCTGGCAGGACTCTGCGCGTGAAAGAGTTAAACGTTGGAGCTAGGCAGAGGTAGAGGTATAACAATAAACTGAAAACACGAAACCATCGATCAGTGAGTTGGTAGCCTGGACTCAATCGAGAAAATTCTTTTCTCAACAAAAGCGGCTTGAACTTTTCCAGTATAGTCTACAGACAGGTAGAGTGGGGAAGGTCTTGCGTTAAAAGACACAGATTAGAAAAATACACACAGAGCCGATGAGGTGTCAAGGTGACTGCTATACACAAACATATAAATGTTTATGTGTGTGTGCGCACACGCGCGTGCGAGCAGGCATGTGTGCGCAGTAAGCTAAGTTTCTACACCTAGTTTCTTTGCAAATATCCCGGAGTTCTTGACCCAGCCCGGAAAGCACAGGTTGAAGCTGTAGGTTTTCCATTAGAAAGCTGGTTTAGTCTAAAAAGCTGCAGCTGAGAGCTCTACTTGGAAGAGAAACAGGCAAAAACCTCAGTCCCACGTGAAAAGATTTCTAATGTAGATTTACATTAAATTAACATAAAATGTTTAAGTTATATGTGGGTACATACATTACTTATACTTCTGTTTTAATCACTTTTTAAATTTTTAATCTTATTTTTTTTCACAATTTATTCATTATATATCCCGACTGAAGTCCCGTCCCTCAACTCCCCCCAGTCCCATCCTCCCTGCCCCCCCATCCCCTTCCTCTAGTCCACTGAAAGGGGGAGTTCTTCATCATTGCCATCTGCTCATAGCTTAGGTCCCTTCAGGACTGCCTGGATCCTTTTCCTCCACGGCCTGGCGAGGCTGCCTCACCAGGGTCGAGTGGTCAAAGAGCAGACAACCGAGTTCTCATTCAGAATGGCAAACAGGACAGACACCAGAAGCAGAGGAAGAGAGGAAACAGGATGGGAGCCTACCATAACGGTCCTCTGAAAGGCTCCACCCTACAGGGGATCAAAGCAGATGCTGAGACTCACAGACAAAATTTGGGCAGAGCGCAGGGAGCCTTGTGAAAGAAGAGGGGGGGTAGGATGGAAGGACAGGGAGGGGACAGGAGCCCCACAAGGAGACCAGCAAAGCTAAAGGATCTGAGCCCAGGGGGTCCTGCAGAGACTGATACACCAACAGAGGACCGTGCATGGAGAGGACCTACACCCTCTGCTCAGATGTGGCTGATTGGCAGCTCAGTCTCCATGTGGATCTCTGAGTGAGGAGAGCAGGGGCTGCCTCTATCGTGAACTCGGTTGCCTGCTCTGTAATCACTTTTTCAAAAATTGATTGTGACCATATCTGAATCAACAGCTTTTACTGTCACTAAATGCCTGAGCCAACTTAAATTTTGGCTCAATTTAGTAACTTAAGGCAAATGGTTGCTTAGAAAGTGTTCGGGCTACCTGATAAATTTGTCTTTCCCCGAGCTGGCATCCTCGTCATCCCAGTGCTTGCTGAGGCACGGAAAGCAGACACTGTGCCAGGCCGTTATTCCGCACTGCCAGACACACCCAGTGCTCTGAAGAAATGTCCTTTGTTTCCTGCAGCCAGGCGTCCTTTTGGACTCTGGTGGTAAAACACAAGTCTGGCCACTTCTTTTATATCCAGGCAAGCCGGCATCTCCCCGGAAGGCTCATCCTCAGCCCTGACTGGCTGCAGATCCTGGAGTCTGCGTCACACACCACGCAGCCCCTGCCCAGTGGTCCCTCTCACATCTGTACGGCTGCTCGCCCAGCACGCCTGCTGCCATGCACTGGCTGCTGCAGGCTCCGGGGATAGCAGCGAGGGTGGATTTTAATGCCTGCAAGCTTTCCTTGGATTCCTGTCTCCAGCACACAAACTCTGCAGGTGTCGCTGGTCCCCTTCTTTCTCCTCCTGCCTCTACCCCGGGCAGGACAGAGACAGGCGCTCCTTTTTTATTTCTCTTTTGTTTTTCCAAGACAGCATTTTCCTGTGTGGCCCTAGCCGTCCTGGAACTCGCTCATGCTGGCCTTGAACTCAGAGACCTGCCTGCCTCTGCCTCCTGAGTGCTTGGCACCGCCCAGCTTTTCTTTTTTTCTTCTTCTGTATCATCTTTTATGCTGACTAACCTTTTCCTAGTGACTCTGCTGAGCTGAATCCTCCATGTCTAAGGAGCAGATAGAGGAACTGAACCTGGCTTCTCAATGTCACTGTCTTGTCAGCTTCCATTGCTGGCGCGGTAACTTCAATCATGTGCCCATGGAGTAAGACATGGTTTGAGGTGTGTGTGTATGTGGGGGTGTTTTTCATTTATAAAATATTATTAGTCCAGAGTGAGAGTTAGATATTCCCAACGAATATTTCAGATGCCGTTATGAAACCTCTTTCCCCAATATTGGCTAGTGCTGTTCATCAGTGTCTTGCCAGATAGTACAGCAAGGATGTTGATGCCAGAGAAGGCAAAACTGAATTCAGCCATGGGTGTTAATATACATCGGACAGCTTCCTAGGACTTCGGCAGCCCCACTGAAAGGACAGTTGGACACACACCTTTGCTGAGCCCTGCGTTCCATCGAGAAGAGAATTGTGAGCTCTACTGTCTTGTTAATATGTTCCCCAGCACAGAGCAACCAACCGAACATGCCTGTTGTGTGCTTAAGACCACATGCCATCAAAATGAAGTCATGTTACGAACCTTCAGACCAAGTCTTATAAAAACCTCAGTGTGATACCTGTGTACCTAATGTTCCCTGGGCTTCCCAGGGTCCCTGCCTCATGCTTTCTAATGCTCACGTGTGCCAAGAGATAGATGCACACTGAACTCCGAGGCTGTCCTCTCTAAAGAGGATCCCCTGAAGGTCTTCTGGGGGAACCTTTTCACATTTATATGTGGAGAGGCTCTCTAGGGAGAACTCAAACCAGCATTTTCCTTGATGCAAGCAAAAACCTCGTCTTTTATATATTACCTTTATCAGGAGTACAGGAGGGCAAAGTTAGCCTTTTCCTCAGTGCAGTATGGCTAATGGAGTGACTGTAGGGATAGGCTCTGTGGCCACTAAGACTGGAATGAAATCTGGTATGCAGGAAAGCCACTAGGGCTTGAAGCATTTGCCAGGTAACAGCAGCTGGGTGGTGGATCAAGCTGTGGGGGGGGGGGGGGAGGAGGGTGTGTGTGTGTGGCCCAGACAGGGTAAGAGGGTGGACTGTTGGATGGGTAGACTTGCGACTGAGTGACAAAGTCTACTACCACAGGCCATTTCTCTGTTGCTTAAAACACTGTGACTCGCTGCTCTGGCCAAAGAGGCATCCCAGGATATTTACCTTGTGCTTCAGTGCCAGCCTTGTGCCAGTCTTCAGGGCCCAGCATACAAATGATACAAATTCTCATTCGTTTGATCACTATCAGTCTATGGGGTGACACTTCCCCAAACTAGACTCGGCCTCACTTTAACCTGGATAATCAGTTAGTCTTTATTCCAACTGCCAGAGCCCAAGGTTTATATGGCGATGATCCTCTGTTGAGCTGAAATCTGTGTTCTGAGTTTAACTTGATAGACTTAATATTCCTAGAACACAACCACTTTTTCTTCTATTTTTCTGAAATCTCACTTTCATTTAAATGTGCTTAAAATTGCCTTTCCTCCCTCCAGTTAAAGCCCCCTCCCCATCTTTCCCATTTTGGTGTCCCCATTTTTCCCATTTTGCCTTTCGTGGTGTCCTACTACCCCTCTCTAGAAGAGGAAAGAGAGAGGGTAAAAAAGAGGGAGAGGAAGGAAGGAGAGCTAAATAATACTAAGGATGTCTGAAAGGACCACTGGGAAACACTGTGCTACAAGTGTGCTTAAAAATACAAATACACTATCTTTGTGTTTCACATATAATTTAAATGACATTATACCATATGGGGTGAAAATGCCTCTTGCAAGAGCTGTAGATGCTAACAAAACCCCCGGTGCCAGGCATGGGTAAACTCCCCTCTACTTGCTGGTCAGGGAAATATAACAGTCTCCCAAAACAACGTGAGCCATTGTCCCACATGACTCCCTAACTTGAAGGCAAGACCCTATAGCTTCACATAGGACACTTCACATAGGACACGGAAGAATAAAGAATTAAGGTGGGGCTGACCTGGAAGCCTCCTCCCTGACAACAGAGTATCAAAATGTGTCATGCAAGCTGCAAAGGGAGAAAAGCCATCAATAGTCTTGCCCTGCTATAAAGCTTATAAACTACGACAATGAACAGCCAGGCAAGAGAGATCCCGCGGCACAAAAGTGGTATTTTTATCTTGGGAAGTAACCAATAGCTATTTAATTAGAACAGGAGGGAATTCATGCCTGGTACTGTAAATCTACCTAACTACCCACGGCTAGAGAGGCCACAGACCCTAGAGGAGAAACTACTATTGCCATTTTCCTAAACTAATATAATTTATTTTTTTGAGAGATGGAGATAGAGAGAGATGCATTTGTTTTTTGAGTCTGGTTTGGCATACTTAACACAATGATCTTCATGACCATCTGTTTTCCTGGAAACAGCAAAGTTTCATTCTTCCTTAAAGCTGATTAAGATTCCAGTGTGTACATAGACTGCCTTACTCTTCACTCATTCCTCTGTCAATTTCTAACTGCATTCTAAATATTTATCCTTATAAAAACTTAGGATATTTCTAAGTGTGGCTCTTACCCCTTATGAAAAGGGATTTTTTTTTTTCAACAGCTGGAAATTGTTACAGAGATCTACAACTGGCCAAAATGTAGAGAACAAATGGGGGGGGGGTTTGCCCAGTCCTGGTTTATACAATGCTCCTCCACATGGTAGGTATATCTGAGGCTCAGGTGGGGAGGTGGGAAGCCAAGAGCCAGAGAACCATGACATCTGTTGCTAGTGTCTTCTAGACACAACAGCAATGCTACACTCATAAAATCCTAACAATATGGCTGCTAATCAAAGCCTGAGATGTCAACAGGATAGAATTTCACGAGGACTTACTTCTGCATGAACCGCTGCGGGCAATAAATGGCTGCTAAGGAAAGGAAAATCAGTCTTCTCCAGGGACAAGATCCCTGATGGCCCCAAGCAATCAGCCCTAAGCCCTTGTACCTACAAACAACATTAAATAGACTCCGGAGGGTGTGTATATGCATATGCATATACACATATATAGCAACAATGACTGAAGAAGTCATGAATTTGAGGGTAGATGGGAAAGGAGTGAACAGGGAAGATAAAGGGGTGGAAATAATGTAAATATGGTACCCATGGATGAAATTCTCAAAAAGAAAAAAAAAAAGAAAAGAAAAAACTAAATTAAAAAGTAAAACAAAGAAAAAAGGGTCTTGAAACAGTGCCTTCCTTTGCAATGGTATGGGAAAATCTCCAGATGCACAATATGGGAAAGCCAATGCTAGAGTTGAACAAGTGACCGCCAGCTTGGCATGACTTCAGAAGCTATGTAGGTTTGAGGAAGGAAGCTGCCAACTGGAGAGGAAGGAAAAGGATATTTCCCAATATAAAAATAAGTCCAGAGCAGCTGCAGGAGTGACGAGGGCTCTGGGTGATTGATGGAACAGGTTCCTTCTTTTCCTGTGACCGGGAGAGAGAAAGGAGCTTAGGCTGATGGTCACAGACAGATGTTCAGTCCTGCCTGGGACTTATAACTTTCTTGGCACTTGGCAGCATCAAGTTTCTACTGTTACTTACCTGTACCAAGGAGACAATTACTGAGGGTACGTACCTTTTATCTAACGCAGGCTGTCTTTATCTGGTGACAACTGGAAGATGGTGTCTATTCCCCAAATGAAAAATAAACCAGGTGCTTCTGGGGGGTGGTGATCTTTGAACCAAACTGCCACACAATATCCTTAACCCCACATAAAATGTTCGTAATATATTGGCAATGAAATCATCTCAGAAAACGTATTTCAGGACTCTGTAAGCCAGGCGGCTCCTATCATGGCACAGCTGTCTAATTCTACCAGATCTTTTGTGGACAGATACTGCTTCTCTAACATCACTTGCAGTGGCCATATGAACATTAGTTTTGGGGTTTTTTTTGTTTGTTTGTTTTCAGAGACACGGCTTCTCTGTGTAGCCTTGGCTGTCCTGGAACTGGTGCTGTAGACCAGGTAAGCCTTGAACTCACAAAGATCAGCCTGCCTCTGCCTCCCAAGGGCTGGGATTAAACATATGAACCACTACCGCCTGACGTGAACACTAGTTTTAAAGCAGTAAATGTTCAATAATTTCTCTAAGGAGAAGCAGGAAGAGGTATGGCTCGAGATCAGGAATCTGAAGCCAGACTGTCCAGGGTCCATTCTTGGTCCTGCCATCTACAAGCTACATACCATTGGGAAAATAGCACTGTAAAAGGGAGAGATGCTGATGGCGACTCTTTCTGATGGAATCGTTGTGAGGGTGAATTGAGAGAGCTCAGAGCACTGCCGGGCATCTGGACAATGCTGACTAGGCATCAGCACTACCATCAAAGCCTGTACCCTGACACATCATGACAACTCTGCACACAAAGAACGGTAAACGCGACTCAAAAATAGGTGAATGAAGAAACTCAAAGCTCTCAAGTGAAAAATGGTGAGAATACAGCCTTTTGTATCTGTTTAATTCTAAGTGTTGAGCTGCTGCAAATGAGATGATGATTAAGTGTGGCTTGCCTAAGAGCCACTCCAGAGTTTATGATGATCAGAGTCACTTCCTGGCTCTAACTAAACGGAGTAGCTAAATGGCTATTGAAGTTTCAGGCGATTTCTCTCAAAACCCTAGGCACTGTTTCTCAAAATTTTTTGTAATAAATAATTAACAAATTGTAAAACTTAGAAGAAATGGATCAACTCCTGCATACAAAGAACATACCAAGAGTGAAAAAAAAAAGGAATAGAAAGTCCAAATAGACCAATAATGACTAGTAAGACCGAAGCAATAATTAAAAAGTCTTCCATCAAAACAGAATACGAGATATGTAAGATCTATAACTGAGTACTATAGAACAATTAAAGGAGAGAATTTTTTCTCATTTCTTTTGAAACAATTCTTTGCAGGTTACTTTTCTATTGCTGTGATAAAACACCATGACCAAATGAAGAAACAGTTTGTTTTGGCTTTTGGTTCCAGAGAGAGAGATGGAGACAGAGAGACAGAGAGAGAGAGAGATGGAGACAGACAGAGACAGAGGTTCCTCAATGGCAGGAGAGCCACGGCAGCAGGCAGCCTGAGCAGGAAGCTGAGAAATCACATTTTCCAACCATTAACATTAGGTACAGAGGATCGACAGGGGAGCAGAGGGAGGAAAGGAGAGAGGGAGGGAGAGAGGGAGAGAGAGAGAGAGAGAGAGAGAGAGAGAGAGAGAAAGAGAGAATATGAGCTGGAAGTGGGATGGGGCTACAATCTCCAAAAGCCCACCCCAGTATACCTCCTCTGGCATGGCTTTACCAGCCGCCTTCCTGAACAATACCACCAACTGGGTACAAGTGTTCAAATGTGTGAGCTTACAGGGAATATTTCTCATTCAAATCATCATATATTTCAAATGAAAAGGAAAGAACTTTGCCAAACTCTTTTTGCAAGCCTGATGCTACCTTGATACTAATACCAGACTAGGGTACAGCAGAAAATATAGACCAAAGTGGAAGTTTCTGGTTTCTTTGAAGACTCAGTGGACTCACGTGATGCTTTGCTAGAGGCTGTCTTGTGAGAGGGCAGGTGGTGTTTTGTTGGAGGCTGGCTTGTGAGAGGACACAGTGATGTTTTGCTGTGAGCTGTCTTGTGCAAGGGGCATGACTTTGGTCAGCTGAGAACACCTGTGGGTGAACTCGGAGGAGAAGAGATAGACAGAAGCCCACGGACAGTGAGAGGTCGCTTTTTGTATCGACATCCCTGCGTTGGTCTTTGTGCGTTGACACTTGCCTTCGAAGAGAGAAACATTCCAGAGAACGCCTCAGGGCAATCCCGCTAAGTTTTGTGGCTTTTACTGACTTGTCCTGATCTGCTGAATCATGTTGCTGTTTTGTGTTGGTATTTGGACTGGACTGCTAGTATTGGGACAACAAAGAGTGGACTCACCCCAAGGAACTACTTCTAAACAGTTCAAAAACCCCATTTACCTAATAGCCTTCTTTCTCCCCTACCTTTGGTCAGTGAGTAGAAGGGAGGTATAAGTATTTAAGAACCCCAAATAAAGTAGGATAGGTAAAAAAATCTAACCCTACAGGTGGATCTAAGCCTACAATAGATTATCTCCCTGATGAACATGCATGCAAAAATTCTCAATAAAATAACAAACAAAAGTCAACAAAACATAAGAAAAGATCATACACCAAAGTAAAAAAAAAAAAGTGTTATATAGAGGTGGTCTAACATGCAAATCAGCAAACATACTGCATCTCACCAAGAGACTGCAGAACAAAACCATGATCACAATAGACACAGATAAAGCATTCAACACACCTTCCTGATATGACCTCTAACAAATTAAAGTACAGGAACATATATCAAAATAATAAAAACTACATAATAAAAGCCCACAGGCAATATCCTCCTGAAGGGAAAAAGCATTTCCTCGAAGATCTGGAGTGAGACAAGGAAGGTACTTTCACTTCTCTCCAGGGTGTGTTATAACCTTAAGTCTTAGCTACAGCAATTAGTGAAGAAATAAAAGGTATTCAAATCGCAAAGAAGGATATAAAGGTATTCAAATTGGAAAGAAGGAAGCAAAATTATTCATGTTTGTGAAGATGTGATTTATACATAGTGAAACTTACATATTTCATTAAAAAGCTGTAAGAACCAACAAAATTCAATAAAATGAAAGGATAGAAAATTATTGTAAAAAAAGACAGCATTTTTATTTACCAATAATAAACCTGATGAATAGAAAATCAAGAAAGCAATGTGAGTTATAATAACTGGCAATATAAAGTATTTAAGAATGAATTTAAGAAAGTGAAAGCTTTTTATAATGAAAATGATAAATCACTGATAAAAGGTTCATACAACACGGAGACACATACACACATATACATAAACATTTGTGTGAAAACACATACACATATACATACATATGAAAACACACATGTAAACATACACACATACAAATGTACACATGTATGCACACATAAGCCATACAACGTTAGCTACAAACTCAAGGCGACCTCCTCCATCAGGATAGGATTCCGGTGACTGTTTTCACAGAAATAGAAAAAATATCATAAAACCCAGGGAACCACATGGACCCAGGAGAACCAAAGCAATGTTGTGGGAAGCAGAGGGGGAAAGCTGGGGTTTTAACAATGGCTGTCTTGAAAACACACGGTAAGGCCAGCCAGATGGCTAAGAAGGTCAAAGCGTGTGCCTCCAAACCTGACGACCTGAGTTTGATCCCCAGGATTCACAAGGTGGAAAAAGAGAGCCAACTCCTGCAGATTGTCCTTTGTCCTCCATACATCACTATGGCATGTACAGACACATGTACACACACACACACCCACGCATATAAGTGAGCCAATTTAAACATAGGCAAAACCCTATTTCACAGAAGACACAGAAACAGCCACTGATTGTATGAGAAGGATCCAGTAGTAATGCAAAGCAGAATCACAATGAGCTAACACCTCACCCCAGCTAGAATGGCTGTGCTGTGGTTTGAAAGAGATGTCCCTCATAGTCTCAGGTGTCTGACTACTTGGCCCCAACTGGTGGCCCTGTTTGGTTTGGTTTGGTTTTGGAGGTGTGGCCTTGCTGAAGGAAGCATGTCACTGGGGACTGGCCCTGAAGTTTCCATGTCATTTCCGGTTTCCCTATTGCTCTCTGCTTGTCGTTATGTGAGCTCTCGGCTTGCTGCTCCGGTTGCCAAGCCTGCTCATTGCCACACCATGATGGTGGTGGACTCTTATCCTTCTGCAACCAAAGCTCAGGGAGGCCAAGTTGCATTTTATCACAGCAACAGAAAGCACACCAAGGTAGGACGTTATAAAGAAGATTAAATAAACACTGGTAAATAACATGAAAAAAAGAGAGTAACTCAGAACGGCCATTAGGGAAAACAGTGCCATAAACAGAACAACCACGATGGAGCCATTTATTCTGGGAAATGAGAGTATTACACAAAGACATACCTCTGCTTCCATGGTCACTGCAGCACCATTCACAACACCCGAGACACAGAACCAACCAAAATGTCCATCAATGGATGAGAGGATAAAGAAAATAGAACACACACAAAGGAGAGTATTACGTAGCCTTTTAGAAGAGTGGACTCATGAATAGAATGAAGGCCATCAAGTAAAATAACCCAGACGCAGAAAGATAAACACCTCACGTTCTCATGGAAACTAAAATGTCGATCTCACAGTAGACCAGGGGGTAAAAAGTGGTTCCTGGTAACTGGAGGGAAAGACATGGAGATTAAGGGGCCGAAATACAACTAGATGGAAGAAATCACATCTGGGTTTCTGTGGCACTTTAGGGGTGCCACAGGCTACATCGGATAATAGCTGGATGTGCATGAAAACTCCTGGCACAGAGAAATGACTAGTGTTTGAGGAGATGAAAATATAACTATCTTGATTTGGCCATTACTCATAACTTACATGTATCAATCACTACCCTGGACCTCTAAAGGTATACAAACATTATGCTTTACTCTTTAAATTTTATTTATTTTATTTTTTACAGTTTATTCGCTTTATATCCTGATTGAAACCCCCTCCCCCATCTCCTCCTGGCCCACCCTCCCCTAGTCCACTGAAAGGGGGAACTCCTTCTCTACTATCTGACCCTAGCCTATCAAGTCTCATCACAACTGTCTGGGTCCTCTTCCTCTGTGGACTGTTGAGGTCAAGTTCATGTCAGAGACAACCCCCGCTCCCCCTTTTGACTTTTTAAAGTACTTTTCACAGAAGAACCTGCCATTGCCCATCTCCACCCCCAACCCACATCATGAATGGAGTCTTGAGGAACAGTAGAAAAAAGTTTCCTGTTTTTTTTCTGAGACAGAGTTTCTCCATTTAGCCCTGGCTGTCCTGAAACTTGATCTGTGGAGCAGGCTGGCCTTGAACCTAGGGATCCACTTGCCTCTGCCTCCCCATGAGCTGGGATTAACGGTGTGTGCCACACCAGCCATCTGAAAGTGACATTTTTAAGCAGAAATTTCCTTAAAGTTCTTGTTTCTTCTTTTAAGGACCAGGCGCCCTGTGCTTTATATGAATATCAAACATTTTAATATAAAATTCATTTAAAGTAATTTGTCACCAGTAAAGCTTGCCTTCCTTAGTTTTGCCCTCAAAACCCTCAAGTGGAATGAACACAGCCCCTCTGAAACCTCACCACCTTCACCTTGGCCAACTGCTCCCCTCTGCCTGGTTTGTGTGGGCAACAAGTGGGCACATCGATCATGGAAGGTCAGTTACCACAATCACCTCCCATGTGGAAGTGTTATCCAGCGCCAGGGAAGCGTAGCCAGAACCAGCGACCTCAGTCTCGTAGAGAAGCTAACGGATTTTAAAAATCAACATGTCGCTGCTCCTTGTCAACCATAGTTACTGCCTCTCCTGGCCTAATCTTCATCACTTGAACATTAGGAACATGGATGAGGGGCAGCACGGGGTTCAAATCTTGATTATAAAGGGGTCACATTAATCATGCCCCCAAAATATGTACAGATAATGATTTTTATTAAAAATAAGCCCCAAACTCAGAAACAATGCTGACATCTCTGGAGGCTGGAGGACTACATATGAACAGATGTGATTTCCCATCCCACCTTGAAGATACTGCTTTTCTTCGATTCACAAGAGTAGTATGGTTAAACAGAATCCGGTATTTTCAAAAGCTGTCTTCACTGAAGAGGTAAACTGATGCTTACAGCTTACATGGTATCAATAGTTAAATGCTCAGGGAGTGAAGCTTTTGAATTTTGATATTTCTAAATATCAGATACACATTAAGCTTAATACATTGGTGATTTGAAAAAAATTTGACAATGCACTTTATTTTGAGTAGGTTTGGTCTAATTGTGTTTTAAATTATCTGTGGCCCTTCTTTTGTGCATTCTGGGCTCAGTTAACTGACATCCAGCAAATCCCAGGTCTGCGGCTGGGCTCTATAGGCAGCATCTTGGGAAATGCCCTCCTTTGTTTTTAAAACCAAGCACAACTGGGACAGTAGCCTAAAGTATTTTGAGTGGCTCCGGCTGCTTTTCCTTTTCTCTTTAGTGCAGCACTGTCCTGTCAGCACCACATAGGGGGGACGTAAGTGTTTTCATAGTCACATAAACTGAGCTTTAAAATGCTTAATTTGGGGGAGGAGAATAAAACCCTCCCAGGAAGCACACATTACTGTTCTTTACAGCCGGATGGAAAGTAACAGTATAATCTCCTACCATAAAAATATAAGGAAAACACATAAAAACAAGAATGTTGTGGTATAGGAGGCAGTGATCTCTCCTTATCTCTCCACGATTTACACCAGAGTGGTACTGACATAATGAATGCGTTGTTGATGAACCCAAGAAAATAAAGACATTAAGATCAGTGCCTGCCCCTGTTGCCCGTGCGTCTGCACAGAGAGGGCCTGTTGGTACTCAAGCAGTTAATCACCAGCTTTTGTTCACATCTCTGTGTGTTTTGCTCATTGGGGCTAATCTACACAGCCATCTGGAATTTGATAGATAATTGCTTTTTTCCGAGTCCCAGGAGCTTTAAATGACATGTGAGGAAACGGAACCAGATATACTCTTCCCAGGTAGAGCAACAACTGGAGCCACACTGGGGGGAGGGAAGGGCAGGAGGGAGGCTTTTCACCTGCAGCACGGAGTCTGTCCCTTGTAAGAAGCCACGGTGTCTTAAAGGGCAGTCCTGAAAATGCTCTCTGGCATGGCTTACTCTAGGGTCAGCTTCCGCTTTCCCTGGCAGCCTCGTCTCCTCCTGGACCAGCATCTGGGTCCTCCAGCCTTGCATCTCCAGGAGCAAGGCTCAGAAATTCGGGCCATTCGCAGCCCTAAGATGCCCCAGGTGCACAGTACAGAAAACTGGGGACAAAAATAACAAGCCCCGCCAGTCCCTTTCCTATAAAGATAGCATTTTAGGGCTTCTTTATGTTAGGGTTTGTTTTTAATAACTGCTTTTCTGAGTACAAAAGGAATGCAAGCTTACTGTATTATTGTAGAAAGCTTGGAAAACACAGAGAAGCACAGAACATCGTCATCCAGTGACAACATTGTTGGTCCTGGGTGTGAACTCATAGATGCTCCTTCCCCAAAGTGAGATATACAGAAGAGTCCACTGAGGAGGTTATAGTGGGGTATTGTCTTTTTGGTTATCTGTAAATCTCCCCATGGTTTTTTTTTTGGGGGGGGGAGGATGGAAAGAGGGAGGGAGAGAGAGAGACTGTGTGTGTGTGTGTGTGTGTGTGTGTGTGTGTGTGTACATACATATGTATGTAGACATGTATGTTTTTGAGTGTAGAGGCAAGACTACAACTGCAGGTGTCATTCCTCAGAAACTATCTCCTTGTCTTTGATACATTCTTTCTCATTTGCCTAGAGTTTTCAGGTCAGACTAGACTGGTTGGCCAGGGAGCCCCAGGGACTTTCTTGTCTGTTTCTCGGGGGCTGGAAATGCAAGTATGCACCGCTATGTCCAGCTTTATCACATGGTTTCTGAGAACTGAACTCAGACCTTCGGGTTTGCTAGGAAAATACTTTATTGACAAAGATCTCTCCACAGCCCTGTGAGGTGTCTTTACAGTAACTGACTGTGAAATGCCCCCAGCCATTTTGAGTCATCTACTATTGAGTGCTCATATTTAGACCAGGCTGCTCTGGTCTCCCTTTGGCATTTAGCCCTCAGGAAGTGAGCACATATCTTAAAGTACATAACTTGAATAAGGCTGCAAAGGTGACCTAAAGCTACCCTCCATCTCTCCCTCCTTGTGTCCTCTCATGCTGCTCTTTCTCCTCATCTTAGAGCAGCCTGGAAGCAGACTGAAAGCACGTGCGGACGTGATTCCTTATCAGCCAGCACTCTTCCCAGATGCTCCAATGAGAACATGGAAAAACACCACCGAAGGGAGCCCGGCAGGGTTTCATTAATCTGTCTTTAATAAACAGATCCCCTCCATCAGTGGTGATTTTTCTGCTTTGCTGTTTTATGTGTAAAGGAATCTTCCATGCGATCTACAGTCTCTATTTACACAGCAATGTGCCTTCCTATTTCAATATGGCACCATGTCTGCCTACTTTAATGCTCTCCCATGGAGTTTGCTACCCGGCATTAATGTTATTTTCAGTAAAAATGTTATGTTGTGAATCCTCAAAGTTCACAAAACAACTGACTTTGATCAATCTCTTGAATGGGATTTGAGAGTCAGGCGATTCCCTAATACAACCAGGGTATTGTTGGCATAACTGCACTAGCAATGCCAACCACACTGTACAGTGCCCAGGACATGGAAGTCATTAGCAGCTGGGCACTGGTGTGCTCAAGGCAGTGAGCTGTAAGCCAGTAAGCTGGCAATGTAAGGATGCTCCTTAACCCCAGCCTCTCAGCCCAAGTTCAGTGTTCTCTACTGTAACAGCTCCCTCCCGCTGGCTGCTTGAGCTCCAGACAGAGGTTTTCATTCATTTCCACCAGACTCCAGCCACTGGGCTCTTTATATCCTTGCTCCAAGCCCCCACGTGTTCAACCATTTGCTCTGGCAGCAAGCTTTCCACCAGGGCCCAGGAGACAAAGTGGGCTGAGGACTCTGCCCAAACAATGCAGCATGTTCCATCAAGAGAACAATCCTTGTTGCAGGCATTTGGAGGAGTCAGAAAGAGAGCCTGGCTCCTACCATCGGTGACCTGACACTTACTTTTATCTGCTGAGATGAATAGACTTCTCCTCGCCGTCAGGGAGACAGAGTCCCCAAGGAGAGTTTGTGTGAGAGCAGGCTCACAGGGAGGGCTGCGCTGGTCTGCTGCGTAAATTAATCTCAGTCTTGCATCCTCTTAAGAGAAGGGAGAAAGGGGTAGGTGGTGGTAAACAGTGTCCTTGACCGAAGTTACAAGAAGAAGCCCGGGAGGGAGTGACTAGAAACAGGTGGCATCCTAGCTTAGAATAGTGAAATGCTGAACGCCAGGAACCTGAGGCTGAGAGGTGGGGCTGTTAGAAACACATTTCTCTCGTGTGGGACAAACTGGGGCTTCTGCTAGTATATCAGCTATGAGGAACGCCTGTGGCTCATGTTCATCTGGGAGCAGAGGGTAGAGAAAGATGAGGGTGGAAAGGGAAGTCCATCTACCAGCCAAGTTCCCAAAGGTTTCTCCAGGCAGGTGAAGAAACACCTTCCAACCACCCTCCGGCCCTCAGGGCTGCAGCCCTGGTTTGTGTAAATCTGGTTTCCTGGGGGTGGGGGGGTGGGGGTGGGGCTGAGAGGAGGCCCTGCAAGCCCTTGAGTGAGTCTAGGACAGAGTCATCGGTCGCCTGGTGAGGGGAGCATGGATATCTCCTCCCTACTCCTTCACTGTCAATCATGTCAGCCTTCATCACTTGTAATTATCTGCTGCCCTTATCCCGTCCTTAATTCTTCTCATGAGGCATATGTGGGCACTGCAGCTATGAAGGATATATGTCCCCCATACCATCTTGGGGGACCCACTGCTGCCTTCCACATTACCCGGACAGGAGGCTACTCGGTCTGTTAACTTCCTCTAGCAGAGTGCACTAGCAGATGAGACAAGCCAGGCGACATGCCAAAAGCCCATCTTAGAAAAAGGCTTTCCTGACCTTGGCTTTCTGAAGAAGCTCAGTCCCTCATGAATATTCATGTCTAGCTTTTTTCCTTTGGCAGGATCTGGAGGCTCAAGACTGTGGCAGGTAGGAAAACAAAAACAAAACGGACAGGCATGTGTCTGGAAAGCAGAAAATAGACATTAAAGCCACACTCTTTAGCTGCAGACCTCGAACAAAATCTATACGCGGTAGGAGAAAGCCCTAACTCCAGATGCACGTCCACCTCACCTTCTAGAAACCACATGTACAACTAACTGCTGCACAGGCTTCCAGAAATAGAATGCAGATGGGAGCTCTGAGGCGTGCCACCCTGCAAATCATTTAGCTGCATACAAATGATAGCTATTATTCAGCCGGGATCCCCCAGGGAAATGACTCCTATTCCCAACTGTGCTCATAACCTGATGAGTCAGCCGAGTTCAGCATGGAGCAGTGTGCTAATGAAGCCAAGGGCTTCGGGAAGATGTTCTGGCGGACCTGGAGATGCTGTCGGGCAGGCCCTCACTTGCCCAAGATGACGTCTTGTAATATTAAGCATCTGTCCTGCAAACGGGTGCTGGGCATACGGGAACTGAATAAAGAGCACCGGCAGCTCTGGAAGATGGGATGCATTTCTGGGGAAACAATTCGGGGTAGAACAGGACCCGACACCCCATTTCAGGGATCAAGGTCACGGCTGTGGAGGTGTAGCGGCAGGATTCTTGTCCTTGGTCTGTTCTTGCTGACCGGTATCATGTTCTTTACCCTAGGACTGGCAGGTGCCCTTTCTCTCAGGTTGTTTCCAGTTAGCAGTAATTGAAAATGAAATGATAAAGCAAGTTTGTAACCATATCTCAGAGCATCAATTGGGGTCTGAGCGAGTGGCTACAGAGTAGACATGTGGCCTTAGTGTTTCCACCTTGTGACAGTCTTGGGCTCAATGCCTGTCACAGGACACCCACCAAAGAGATCTGCCCTTCATATATTGAACAAAGGTAGGTAGCATTCAGAACTCCCTACGATCAGCTTATTTATAGCAGCATCCTTTAAAAACCACTCAGATAAGAATTCACTAGAACCCCTCCTACACACACACACACACACACACACACACACACAAACACCCCATGTGCATACGTGTGTGCCTTTCAGTTGTATATGAATACCAGACGTCCAGATGTGCAAATAATCAAGCTGTCGCTCTGAGGATTCCCAGCCTCCTCTCAGCATCCCCCAACTTCACTCTAAGTTCCACGTATGCTGCCTGACCCCCGACCTTCCTTCTGTTATGCTCCTTCAAAGACTGGGTCGATAAAAAGAAAAGCAACAGCAACAGGACTAGTAAAGAGTGCCTTGTAAGATGATGAGAGGAAGCTGGCCACGGGAAACAAACACAGACGTTCCGGGACGCAGTGAGCTTGCACACAGGTGTCAGCGCAGGACAGTGATGTGGAAAGGAAGATGGGCGTGCTTGAATGAAAAGGGCAAGGCTGGCATAGGATGACATCCAGGGCATGGGCTGAGCACGCTGGAGTGAGAAGCCATTTGATGTGCTTGAGAAACCATGGAAGGATTTTCAGCCAAGAAGAGATATGATGGAGTTTCCATTTTGAAAAGACCCTAGAAAAATAGCCTCTGGAGGCATGTGGAGGAGAGAAGGAAAGGCCAGTTTGAGGGCTGTTAGCTTTGTCTGCAGCCATTTCCAAAGGATGCCACTGAGAGGTATGTGGCAGTCAGAGTAGTACATGAACTTGACACAGGACGGTACTGGGCTGATGCAGATACTTAAGAAAGGGGAAGGGTAGGTGGGACTTGCAAATAGGACCAAAGAGCCAGCAAAAGTGTAAGGACATAGGCAGGTTAGCAGTGACAGCAAGGTGCAGTCAGCTGCTAAGATCCGTGGAGCTGTTCTATCATTGTCCCCCCACACCCTCCCTCCCTTTTCCTCTAAAGTCTCATGTAGCTCAGGATGATCATGAACTTTTGATTTTCCTGCCTCCACCTCCTGAGTCTGAGAGTACCGAAGTAAGCCGCCATAACTGATTTGTCTAATGCTGGGGATAAACCCAGGATTTCCATGCTGGCAAGCGCTCTACAAACTGAGCCATGCCCCCAGCTCTCTACCAGATCTTCTACAAATGGAAAGTCTTAAAGGTAGCAGCCTTTGGTGGTCCACAGTGGCCAGCTGAGCTATGTCCCAATTCAAGAGCCTGGCTCAAGTGAAGGGTTCAGTTCCTTCTAACCCATGCTGGAGGAACAGCACAGAGCCAGGACTAAGTCTACAAGTCAGGAAGCTCAGTATGGCTGAACTGAAGTGTGGGATAACTCTCCTTCTGTGGCTAAGACTTAAGACTTGTGAGTACATCCATGACAGTCATGTGCTGTCAGACCCTCTTTCTACGAGGACCACTCTTCCATACTGGACAGCTGAAGCAAACACAGCAAGATCCTTTGCATAACGGGTCCTTACATATTCAAAAGCAGCTGAGTGCCTACAGCTGAGTGGCCCATTGGAAGTATAGGTGCCCTAACAGAAACCCACCTACCCTGGAAGATGCCTTTGTCAAATACAAGCCAGAAAGTAAGCAGCTTCCCCGCAGACAGCCCACAGCAGGGGATTGCACTCTTTGATATTGTAGAAATAATCTCTTGTGTGCTGTATGCAAGCATAATCTGTTAATAAAAAGCCGACCTATTAGCTGAGGCAGGAAATAGAAGGTGGGAGTTATGGCAGAAAGAGATGAACTCCGGGAGAGAGTGAGAGGTGAGAAGATCGACCCCGGACTCTGAGGAAAGGACACACGAAACTGAGGAGGCCATGTGGCACACACAGAATAGAATAAACGGGTAAATAAGTTATGAGCCAGTTGGGGAACCAGCCAAAGCTTATGGCCCAGGCATTTATTCAGAACAACAAAGTCTCAGCGTCGTTATTTTGGGAACTCGGGTGTGGGAGGAACACCCACAGTTGCCTGATCTTAACCAACAGGGACACCAAAGGCAGGCAGGTGTGTTCTGTTTGCTGTCTGCCTCCCCTGTGAGCCCACTGCACTTAAGTGAACTCAGGACCAGTCCCACTACTTTCTCTCTTTGCGTTTGCTGAGTCCTCATAAAGAACTGAAGTAGAACGAGACCCCGCAGGTTACCAAGAGGCTGAAGGATGGGTCTAACATAGCAGCTGAAAGGAAGGTTCGAGCACCACACTGTTTGGCTTGAACTACAGGTCTCCTGCTGTCCCTGTGTGTGCAGAACACAGGACCCTCTAATTTTCCATTCCCTTGCTTGAAAAATGGAATAAGGACAGTCCCTGCCCACAGCACCATGGGATTTGAACAGGAACATCATGAGCATTACATGATCCGCAGCTGAAGCAACTGTAGACCTCTTTCTCAGTATCCCCAGCGACAGCATGGAAACCAAGGTATTCTTTCTTTCTTTCTTTCTTTCTTTCTTTCTTTCTTTCTTTCTTTCTTTCTTTCTTTCTTTCTTTCTTTCTCTCTCTCTCTCTCTCTCTCTCTCTCTTTCTCTCTCTCTCTCTCTCTCTTTCTTTTTTTTTTCTTTTTGACAGGGCCCACTAGGTAGCCTTAGCTAGTCTGGAACTTGCTAAGAAGTCTAGGCTGGCCTCAAACTCATGGAGCTCTGCCTGCCTCTGCCACCTGAGGGCTGGGATTAAAGGCGTATGCCACCACACCCTGCAGGTTTTATGTTTGGGAAAATGCTATCAGAAGGGCTAGGGAAGGTGCAAGAACCCTCAAGATGACAAAGCCGAAGTGACGGTGTGTTCCCCAGCAGAGGCAAGACAGTGATTAGTCATTTTGGAGCACAAATACGTATGTGCGGTGAAGAGGAACTGAGACCAATGCCCAGGTGAGTCAATGTTTAAAAATATCAAAATTCCAAGTCTGTGGGGATTTACCTAGCTAATTAGTAATAGTCAAATTAAAATCTAGTTTACATGTGGAAAGCTAGTTTACATGTGGGATTTGTCATCGAAGAACTTGTATTCATCACTGTCCAAGGAAACACAAGTGGCATGCTGAGTGTCTCACCCACATCCTTGCCCAGGGGGCATCGAGAGGACGCCATCAGAAACAATGACTATCTGAAGTGAGGGTCTGGAGGGACGATGCTCCTCTCTCTCACTGGGGAGACTTGTGGATTGTCTCTGCACTGATGGACATTCTTGAATGCTAAGCTGCCATGAGCTTTTTTTTTTTTTTAACCAGCCTTAATTAACCGCTGCCTAGATCCCAGCACATCATTACTCTAGAAAATGGCCCAGAGGCTTGTATCACAGGCCAATCTGATGGGGCCACTTTCTCATTTGAGGTTCTTTCTCAGATGATTCTAGCTCATGTCAAGGTGACAGAAAACTAAGCAACACAGAGGTCTGGTACCTGGCTTGGGCAGGCAAGCTTTGCTCTAAAAAGATGAGTTAATCTTTTCAGTCTAAAAATGCCCATGTCAGTCTCTAGTACTAGCACCCACAAGCATTCCAACAGTCACGGTGGGCTGACCATTCTTCTAGAACATTCTTCTTGACTTAGACACCTTAAGATGGACATCTAACAGTAACACAAACAAAAAAACAAACAAAAACAAAAACATTCTTAGTCTGAGTGCTGTTTCTTACATGGTACTCAAACATGGGAACATGATAAATAAGCCCCATTTTCTCCAAGTGAGAAAACTTGCCAAAAAGAGTAAGAACTCAAGACGTAAGCAAAAAATTTACTTTTTAAGATGAAGCTGTAGTTTTGTTGTTGAAGCTACAGGTTAATAGTACATGTATGTTACTCAAAAAACTATATACAGTGATAACTACAGACTAGCAGTGTGTGAGAGACAGAGAGAAAGAGAGAGAGAGAGAGAAAATGTGTGAGTGTATGTGAGTGTATACACATGGAAGTGTGTCTTTGGTTATAATCAACCACTCTTCCCAACAGTGACATGACCTACCTAGAAATTTTATCCTGACCAACAGTCCACCAAATAAACTGATTTCAGGAAAAAAAAAAAAAAAAAAGAGTAGGTGAAAAACATCAGTTCTGTTCTTGGTCTACAAATCTGATAAATACTTGGTAAGAAAAGTAAGAGCGAGTTAAGATCGGTTTGAGGTCAGCATCTCTTGGAAAAGTGGAGCCCACGCCAGCAGCAACTGTGGTATAGAGCAGGACGCACTAAGCATCAAGAGCCTCAATGTCCACAGGCGCTTAAGGGACATTAGTGACAGTGACAGGCATTCCAGCCAGAGTGCGACAGGAGAGTGTTGCAGCAGCAACCGAAGCTCATGGCTTCCACGTGACATGGTCTTCTTGCTATGCTCTCCACGCAACAGGAGGTCTGTGCGCCAGGGCTACTTCAGGCTGGTTGCGGCTGGGCTTTGCGTCTGCATTCCCACAGGAGCACAAAAAGAAGGGGCGAGTGGTGAGTCACCAAGCCTCGCCAGAGCTTTCAACTGGAAATGATGACGGTTGACTTGGGCCCATGTTTCACGGTCCCTGTACATGGCTGTATCTAACTGCAAAAGGGGGAAGGCAGGACAGCTCCACCACAGGTAAAGGGTGCTGACCGAACACTTCAAGTGACACTATCACATGAGAATGCTGAGAAAGCTTTCCATAGTCACCTCTCCTTTGCTTTCAACTCCCTCCTTCGAGTTTGGGTTCAGCATCCCTTTTTGTTAGCAGTATAGCCAAGGCTCAGAGACATAAGTTTGCTGAAATCACATCAGCAGCAAGGCAAAAGATTTTGCCGCAGCACGTTCTTTTACTTAAAAGACTATCGGGGGAACAAATTTATTTTTGAGACATGGTCTTACTCGGCCCAGGCTAGTTTTCAACGACTGATTTTCCTGCTTCCATGCCCTGAGTGCAGGAATTACAGGTGTGTGACACTGTCATGGCTGAGGTGCAATGTTTATATCCGTAAATTGAGTGACATCCTAACTTTCAACTTATTAATATTATTCATTGAACCCAGTACCTGACATTACTCATCTCTTTATATATTTATTATACATACACAGTACATGCCCAACAAACTATGTGCTTCCTAAGTATTTATTCTCAGACAGTTCTTTGCATTGGTTACAGTTTCTCAACCACAGCGGAAAACCCATAAAAGGATTTGCTGACTTTTAAAATGCCCACAGAGTTGCACTACTGTCTAAACACTAGGACAGGGTTTTGAGCATCTTGGGGGTCAGAGGCCGCCAAAAAAAAAAAATGGAGTATAAGGAGAATCCAGGTCTGCACCTGGTAATGTCCTCCCGATGCCACCTGCCTCTCAAAGCACAAGGTTTCACAGACACCACGAGCGTTGGCCTTGCATGCACAAGCCTCCCTTTTTTATTATCACGTCATGTCATGGAGCACACCTCCAACGGCTTTCTGCAGTCTCCACGGGCTTCCTTTGACTTTGACACTGAGATTTACTCTTTGTGAACCCACTGAAAGGCGACTTGCTAGACAGTGCCAGAGTTCCTGCTGGAAACGCCGAGATGAACGCAGAGCTTCCACACAGGGCGGAAGAGGATGACTTGAAAGCCGAGCGCTTGATGGGCAGAGATGCTGGATGAGAGCAGAGGGGATGGCGTGGAAAGAGTGCCCTCCGAGCGCTTCTGATGAGTCTGAAATCTAGCCAGAGATGGAGCTCACCTGTGGCGGGCTGACTGATTAACTTTCCTTCACTTCCTCTTTATAAACGTGGGGCAATAACTAAAGGCACTGATCTCATAGGGCTGCTGCACAGGATTAAACGGAATAATGCATTAAAGCCACTTAGAATACATGGTAAGCACTCAGGACCTGTTACAGTAATCTCTTTCCTTTGCATTTTGCCAAGTGCCTCTCCTTGAGCCAGCTGAGCTCAGATATTAGAAGATAATTAAATTTTAGGCCGGGGTAGGGGGCGGGGCGTGTGGCTTCGGAATGCACCTGTTCCAGAGAAATTCAAGGGCTTTGCTTGGAATCATCACAAATGGCTGGCTGGGGGTTCTTTGGCTCCACTCTGCCAAAATTATGGATAAGCAAGGGGAAGCTCTCTGTGTGTTTGTGGCTGTGAGTCCCAGAATTTCTGAGGCCAGGCTTCCAAATGCAAAGGGGTTTTAGTTTTAGCTCTAGCCTCTGGGAAGTAGAGGCTTATGGCTCCAAACTTGCCAAACCAGCAGCGACTCGTCCATAGCCTGGAGTGCCTGCAAGCAGCAGCCAGACACACAGCTGGAGAGGGGGTATGAGGACCCTTGGTGGCTCTGTCTTTTGAAGTCTTCTAGAGACCAGGGTTCACCGCTTTTGCAGTTTGGCTTTTCACAATCTCACATGCACTTGCCGGTTTCAGCTTCTGGGCTGATTCTCACCCACTTCCCACCTCCGTCTATAGCTTCCTGAGGACTGGAGCCTCAGCTACTTTCTTGAGCTCTTCAGCCATTTCGCCTCCTAGTGCTGTAGCTCTAAAACTTTGGGTATCAGAGTCCCCAGCTCTTGGATGCCTCTGGATGTTACAGCTCTGAGCCCTTCAGTCCCAAGTCTTCTAGTTCTTACTGACTCTGTGGAATTCTGAGCCACCCTTTAGTGTTACAGCTCTGGGCATCCGGACTGTCAGCTTCTGGTGTCTCTCTGGAAGCCACCCTACTGCCGGGTTAGAGTCCTTGGGTTTTTGTCTGCATTTCATGTACCCAGCCCAGGCTGTTCTACCCATGATAAAGACAAAAGTATATAAAAGGCCATTGGGGAGAGGTCCTTATTAGGACCTAACACTGAGGCAAATAAAAGAGAAGCCTCCCAGACTAGGTCGTTAAAGTGTAGGGACCATCCTGGTTATATAACCCGAAGGGTGTTATAACAAGTATGCCATGTGACTGTGGGACTATAATTTGTACCAATCACAGCACAGCTTCTGGTTTCACTAAAACGCCTCACAACTCTCACATAAAGACCAGACCACAAGCTTCGAATAAGAACCAACACAAGCCATGCATAGATAGATAAAGCCCCGTATTGGTCAGTAATGACTGCTAGGTCAGTGAGGGGAGCGTTCTTTCTCTAACCTATTTTGATGACTGCTACCACAAGGTCCAGAGCAGCTAGGGATGTGCCTCAAGGGCAGTAGTGGGCAAGGCCATCTAGAGGCTACTAGGGCTTGTCAGAATGGCAGGACAGTGCTGTTGCAGGTAGGAGAAGGTATGACTGGAATCAGGCCTCCTAACGCAGACGCCATTGCCAGCCACTGAGGGCACCGAGTTTCTGCAGCAGAGGTAGTTTCCTCAAGATAGTCGTGAAGTGTTTAAAGCAGCTGGGTTACCATGACAGCAGTCCGGAGGTCACCCAAAGGGGGGCTGTTTGCTGTGCAGTTTTCTGCCTAAGGCAGTTGGGTGCAAGGGAAGGTCTAGGAGCTGTCACATCAGGCCTCCAGAAGCCTGATCTGAAAGAAAAGTAGACATGAAAGGGTACTTACAGTAAGGCTTGTCATTGTGTGTGACTGTGAGTGTATTCATGGATGTATACATCCATGTGGGGGAATCATGTGAACATGTGGAGGTGCATGTAGAAGGCAGAGAACAACCCTGACTGTCATTCTTTAGGGGCCATCTGTGACTTACTATTAATGAGTGAGAGAGAGTCTCTCACTGACCTGGAACTTATTGAGTAAGATGGCTGGTCAATGCAACCCTAAGGGTCCACCTGTGTCCACCTCTTTGTGCTGGGATTACAAGTGCATGCAATGAGAGAGAGAGAGAGAAAAACAGAGAGGCTGTTGCAAGGTGAAGGTGAGCAGAAGACACCCAGAGGCCCGCTCTCCACTGTGGGAGCCAAGAGAAAGAAGCTGAACTGTTTGAGCACCATGAAAACTGGAGACACGAGGGTGTGGGGGGGGAACCGTTTGATGTGAGTAGCCTTCACTGCCACCTAAGGCCATGGTTGAAATCCCAGTCTGTGCTGCCACAGAGGGCCATGTCAGGGTATGGTCACCCAGCAGTAGGGGTCTATATTGATGGCCCATACTACCACCAAAGGCCATGTGGACATCCCTGGTCTCTGCTGCCACCTGGGACCATGTTGATGTCCAAGGGTTGAACAGAGCTGGCCCTGCTTCTCACCAGCTGCAGTAGGCCCTGGACCTTGCCTGGGCACCACAGTAGAGGTGACGCTGGTGGCAGGGACATGGGGCGAGCTGGCCTCAAAGGTACGTGAGTGAGGGATCTGGCCCTGCCCGACCCCCCAGCTGTGGCACTGGGTGAGTTAGCCTGGGCAGTGCTAGAGAGCTCATCCTGGTGGTGTGGGTACAGGACAGCTGGCAGGCTCACCAACTCAGCCAGCACCTGGGCCCAGATCCAGGGCTTCTAGCCCATCTATGAACTATTGGAAGGCATGAAGGGGCAGGTCCTGCAGAGCCAAAGCTGGAGGATCTCCATGACAAGGGCCAACAATAGGATATTCAAGAGGAGTCCTGGTGAGGACGGGCATAATAGTGTAGCAGAAGCCAGAGGCCTCAAACCAGACTCGTGGCTCATTGCAATGAACACTTGCAAGTAAAGCTGTATGGACAAAGGGACACTCTGTCACACTGTGGGACACACTGTGACACACTGCAGCTTCCACAATAAGATTGTTTGTTTGTTTTGATTTTGCCTTTTTTAAAAATTTCTTCGGGGGGGGGAGGCTGCAAGGACAGAGGGCAGATATAAAGGGAAGGGGAGATGAGTGGGATTGGGTGGTATGATGTGAACTTCACAAAAAAAAAAAATTAAAACAAACAAACACCCCAACCAACAAAACAACAACAAAAACAAGTGCATGCCACCATGTCCAGGGTTTTTTTGTGGGATCTGTGAGGTCAAAAACTCAGGTCCTCATGCTTGGAAGGCCAGCGTTTCATTGGCTGAGCTATCACCACAAAGTCCACCTTCTTAAAAAAACTATGTGTATGGAGTGTTTCGTCTGAATGCACATCTCTGCATTATGAACATGCCTGGTAACCACAAAGGAAAGTGTCAGATACCTGGGGACTTAAATTACAGATGGTTGTGAGTTATCGTGTGGCTGCTAAGAATTGAATCCAGGTCCCCTGGAAAAGCAGCCAGTACTCTTAACCACTGAGCCATCTTTCCATCACATTAATATGCTTAACGGTATTTAACAGTGCTTAGCTCCCAGCCAAATGCTCTCAGGGGTACACGGGTCATTCCTTCTTTTCTCAGAATCGTACAATCTGTGATAAAGCCAAGACAGAATCTGAGCCTCTTGATTGCTAGCCTCATGTAGTTTTCTGGCCAGTGAGTCTGGACTAGTTTTTGACATACTAATCGAATCAAGGTTAATTTTTTTTGGGCGGTTCAGTTTTCATTTCTTCTGAAAAATCTACCTAATTAAGGACACAGCATACAACCAATACTGCTAAATCTTGGTGTGAGTACAAAAGGAAACAAGCCTAAATGCTGAATCAAAGCTCTCTGCAGCCTAGGGGTAGGGCTCAAGTCTGAAATTAAATCTATTTTGCTCACCAGCTTAATGACACTGTTACTTGTCTTTTAATTAAGTCACCCTAAACTGCTACACTGAATGAATTTTAAGAGCTTGTGGAAATGTTGTGTCCCAATCTACTTTAACAAGAAAAAAAAATTGAATTGGTTCTTGTCTAACAGGCTTAGGTAAGGGTATTTCTAAAAACAGCTTAAAAGTGTTTTTCCAACTAATAAAGTCTAGACATTCCAGAATGTTTACTATGTCCTTCAGGATCTGGGAGTTAAATTCTTATTCTCCCAAAGCACATTGGTGAATGTCCTTATTTATCAAGGAGGATCCATGACCCTGCTAACCAAGGGAGTCATGAAAGGACCAGGAAACAAAGTTTTCACCCAAACAGCCATTTTTAGAGCAATGGAAAAGATGGATTTCCTCATTTTATTCCTTTTAATTTTCCAGAATCAAATCACTACTCATGGGAAAGCAGATGTGCCATCCCCTATTCTCAGCCTTAAGGAAGGCTCATTGTAGATAACTCTTGACCCAAAGAGACAAACTAGAGTCAGTATATCCCCATTACATTCAGAAACAAATCCCAACAGCACCTCTTCCTTGGGAGACAGCCTAGCTGAAAAAATAATGTCATTTCCCAGGAGACCAATTGTTTGCAGGAAAATACGCCAGTGCTGTTCCTTAGCAACCATTGCTGTTCTTCAGAGGCGTTGTGGTGGAAGAGCCGGAGCCCTCCTTCTGACCCTTGTATCGAACAGATAGCCAGAGATCCTGACGAGACCAACTGTTCTGCTGGCCTCTTGGAAGCACTCATCAAGCCATGGAGTTAAGAACAGCCACTGTTCTGATTTCAAAGCAACCAAATAAAGGCATCAACCATAACCCAATGTGTGCAGGCCAACGGGAGACATAGGATAAGCCAGACTCTGGTCTACTCTGGTTGGTAGTTACTACTGCGTTCAGTTCTCCCTCATCTCCCAACTCTCATCTCCTTTTCCCACTCTGCCTCTAAACGGGACCGATGAAATAGCAGGTGATTAGGATACTGAGATGTTGTGGGATCTTGAAACAAGGAAACTTCTATTACTTAAAGTGACAGGATACCATATATTTGACAACCTGTGATTAAAATTTTTGGGACCTGTAAAAATGGTTCTATTGCCATCCAAACACAATCAGAAGGAAATATATATTTCTCAGTGTTTCACTAAATTAGGCAGTAAGTTGTGTGTGTGTGTGTGTGTGTGTGTGTGTGTGTGTGTGTGTGTACACGGAGAAGCCAGAGGTCAACTTTGGTATCGTCTTCCACAGCTTTCCACCTTATTTTTTCAGACAGGTCTCTGACGGAATCTGAAGATTAACATTTGGCTATTCTGGCTCATCAGCTAGCATCTGGGATCTACCTATCTCCGCTTGCTCACTACTGGGGCTGTAGGCATGCTCCTCCGTACGTGGCTTTTTACATGGGTTCTGGGGATCCAAACTTGGGTTGTCAGACTTGCCCAGCTAGCATTTTACCCTCTGAGCCATCTCCCCAGTCTCTAGGTCATAAATTTTAAGTCTGGTTTTACTACTATTATTTATTTTCCAGATTTAAAGTCCTGGTTGAATGTCATTGAGTGCCTCTCCCCCAAGTTTGTATTAGACTGTCTACTTGTTGTTCAAAGAATTCCTTGTTACATATGGCACAGAATGACTACCAAGCTGATTTACAGTTCACAGCAGACATGGGCTGTATGGCAGCTTGAGTTCTGTGGTGGTTTTCCTACTGAAAAGGCGACGTGGAAATTCTGTTTCACATCAATACTGCTCATGTGTTCATTTGTCTGTATCCTTGTTTGTTGATTTACCCAACAAGTATTTTTTGAGCCTCTCGCTGGCCTGAACTAGGTTATGATCAGCAAGACAAACCCTTCTCCCGGCCTCTAAACATAGGCATACACATATAAATTTAGGCATATATTTAGCATTATAGGCATATCTATACAACATTATAGACACAGAGAGTAACATTCAGAAATAATCCAGCATACCAGTGCTAATGAGGGGAATGTCAGGATGGATCCTAAAGGAGCACCTAAAACACCTCCTCCCTTAGACCTAGAGAGGGTGAGGGAAGGCTTCCTGAAGGACATGGTGATGGGACAGGACTGAAAGCATGTATAAGCACTCTGAGAAGAGTGGCTACCCAGGCTGGTTGTCAGTGAAGGCAGAAAGCATGGGTGGGAATCAAAGAAAGATGCTCACTCCCAGTATAGCTGTGTTGGGATAATGTGGTCAAGGGTAGTAAACGGGGGCCAACTCAGAAAGGGTGTGGAAACCGAGAGAAGGGAAGCATTAAAGAGTCTTGAGAGACATATAATATAGGATAAAGCTATTAAAATCTGTACACCTAAAGAAACTAATCAAGAATGAGGACTCTAGCTAAAATGCTCAATCCCCATTCAGAAAGGCAAAGAGAACAGACATCAGAAGAAGGAGAAAATAGAGAACAGGACAGCAGCCTGCCACAGAGGGCCCCTGAAAGGCTCTACCCTGCAGGGTATCAAAACAGATGCTGAGACTTATGGCCAACCTTTGGGCAGAGTGAGGGAATCTTATGAAAGAAGTGGGAAATAGTAAGACCTGGAGGAAACAGGAGCTCCACAAGGAGAGCAACAGAACCAAAATATCTGGGCACAGGGGTCTTTCCTGAGACGGATACTCCAACCAAGGACCATTGATAGAGATAACCTAGAACCCCTGCTCAGATGTAGCCCATGCCATTTCAGTGTCCAAGTAGGTTCCATAGTAATGGGAACAGGGACTGTCTCTGACATGAACTGATTGGCCTGCTCTTTGATCACCTCCCCCTGAGGGGGGAGCAGCCTTACCAGGCCACAGAGGAAGACAATGTAGCCAGTCCTGATGAGACCTGACAGACTAGGATCAGAAGGAAGGAGAGGAAAACCTCCCCTATCAGTGGACTTGGGAAGGGGCATGCATGGAGAAGGAGGAGGAAGGGTAGGATTGGGAGAGGAGGAGGAAGGGGACTATGGGGGGGGGATTCAAAGTGAATAAAGTATAATTAAAATAAAAAATTAAAATAAAATATATTTAAAAATAAATAAAAAGATAAAATAAAATTCAGTATCCATCTAAAAAAAAAAAAGAATCTTGAGAGGAAGAGGGTATTTGTAGGCATGGCCTGGTCCCCTGCCACCAGAGGGATGCTGATACCAGATCACTTCTCCCCTAGGACTACAATACTGACGCCACCCATTTCAGAGACCACTTGGAACACTTTATAACTGCACTTAATAACTCCTCCATTTTTTCAGCATAAACTACATGGTGTTTAGAAGCTAGGCGCCTGTGAATGACTCGGTAGATAAACACGCTGGCCATCCATGCCCAATGACCTGAGTTCAAACCTCAGAACTCAGCAGAAGTAGAGAACTGACACCCAGATGTTCTCCTCTGACTTCAATATTCTCACTGTGATGTGCATATTCACACACACACACACACACACACACACACACAAACACACACACACACACAGACACGCTGCTTATACACAACAAAAAAGAATTATATAAAGCTGGACTACTCATGTTCTTGGTCTTAAAAATACTTTAAAAACCCTATACTCTAGCTTGTCTGATTTTTTTTTTTTTTTTTTTAGTTTTTACAATTTATTCACTTTGTATCCCAGTTACAGCCCTCCTTTGTATCCCACCCAGCCCACTCTCCCTCTCTCTTCCTTCCCTATCCCTCACCCCTAGTCCACTGATAGGGGAAGTTCTCCTCCCCTACTGCCTGACCCTAGCCCATCAGGTCCCATCAGGACTGCCTGGCTCCTCTTCCTCTGTGGGCTGGCTAGGTCATCCCACCAGAGAGAAGTGATCAAGGAGCAGGCAACTGAGTTCATGTCAGAGAATGTCTCTTCTCCCTAACAGAGGTTATAAAAAGGAATGTGGTCTTAAGGCTATTACTACAAAAGCAAAAACAAAGAAGCAGAAACTACATGAAGCTATAGAGCTTCTCACAGCAAAGTTAAAAAAAATCTTCAGGGTCCAAGTGTGATGGCTCATACCTGCAATTCTAGCACTAAGAAACTGGAGGCAGGAGGATTAGGAATTCAAGTCCAGCCTAGATTCCATGAGATTTTCTCCAAAACAATCAAGGGGGTGGGGTGGAGCAAAGACCTTTAATTGTTCTTTTTTTCCCAAGTCTGGGGAAGGTGCTCAACATCATTAATTGTTAGAGAAATGCTAATAATATCCACAGTGAGTTATCTCCATATACTAGGTGGACTATTAGCAAAAAAGGTAAGTGCTAGTTAGGATTATGGGAAAAGGTAAGGCTTGTATGCTGTCAGTGGGAAAGCAAAATGATAGAGGTATTATGGGAGACAGCACTGAATGCCTCAGAAAACTAGAAAGAGCATTAGAATATGATCCAGGATCCCATTACTCAGTATTTTCCCCAAAAGAAATCAGTAAGGATGTCAAAGAGATACCTGCACTCAACAAAGCATTTACTGCAGCCCTCTTTGCAACAACCAAGACTCAGAAACAGCCTGTGCCCATCAATACATGAGTGGATAAAAGACAATGTGGCACATACTCAAGGTGGGGGTTATAAGATTATACAATGCAGGGGAACCTGCCCTTGTGGCAACACGGGAGACCTGGGGAGATTACACAGACTGAAATACAGCAGTCACAGAAAGATAACTACTGTTCTACTAGTTGAAAAACACTGTATACTTTGTGGACTTTAAAAAAAAGCTGAACTTAGAAACAGAAGAGAATAGTAGTTGCCAGGGGCTGCCATGGGAAAAATGGAGAACTTGGATGAAAAAAAAAATCCATTAGAAGATGAATAAATTCTGGGGATCAAATGTTCAGTGTGGCAACTACTGTTGATGTATTAGATATTTTACTCCACTGCTGTGATAAAATACCTAATGGGAACAGTTGAAGGGAAGGATTAATTATGGCTCACAGTTTTGAGGGGGCACAGTCCATCTTGACAGGGAAGGCATACACAGGTGGCAGCATGAGGTGATTGGTTACATTGTGTCTATAGTCAGAAGGAAGAAAGAGACAAATGCTGGGCTCAGCTCACATTCTCCGACCCACTTTCAGTCTAGAATCACCCACATTTAGCATGGGTCTTCTCAAATTTTAAGCTTCTCTGCAAACACCTTTATAGACACATCCACAGGTGTATCTCCTAGGTCATTCCAAATCCAGTCAAGTTAAAAATGAAGGTGGATTATTCAGTAACAATATATTGTAGGTTTAAAATGTAAATTATGGTAAACCCAAAGCATTGCAAATATATTTACACACAATATGGTAAGCAGATGAGGTGTCAGATAAACGAATTGCCTTGATTAACATTGAATCCATGTATCAAAACATCACATGGTATATACAGTAAGAATATTCAACTTTTACTTGCTGGTTGGTTATGGTTTAGGCAAAGCTTATAGGAATAAACAAATATGAACAGTTTCTTGGAACACATGGGAGTTGTTGAGTGTTGAATAAAGCTTCAAATCCAAGCTCCTGGTACACAGTCCTCTCTGTAGTAGCAACTAGAGGGTAAATTTTTATTTGGCCACTTTCTTCCCTTATAAGCATATGGCACATATGCTCCCAGCGTACTTGAAAGCTGAGATGGCCTCTTGATGATTTCCATCAGGGATGTCACTTGAGAAAACCTATGCTAGAATCATGCAAAGGCCAAGTTTTTATATTTTGAATGCACAGAAGACTTTTAAAGGAAACCTCAAACTTCCTCCAGTGTTGGCATCATCAAATTAAAATGTAATAATATCATCCTAGCAGTATCTTCATGGAAGGTAACTTCTTTAAAAAAATTAATGTGCCTACAAACAAAACCAACACAGCAAAACCAGACTCCTTGGCTCCTAACTCATCCTTTGTCTTTCCCTGCTGTCTCAAAACAAATAGCTATTACATGCTTTAATTACTGCTTACAATGTTTCCTGAAAAGAGCAATGGTTGCCACAAACTTTGCAGGCTGCATGTATCCACGGCACAATTTAACCACTGCCTAAGAGGCTGATCTTCTAACCTGGGAGAACATTTGACAGAAACTCAAACATGCCACAGCCATGTCTCTCCTAAACTTAACTTTCAAAGCCTTTGAAAGAACTTTGAGAAAGCACAGGCAAATGCTAGGGCTGATTTTATCTGTAATGAAATCATACATGTGAATTATGGCCCACATCTCTCTTAAGACACAGTTCCTGAGAACTGTTAGAGCATTTTTAGAACAATGGTACCTATGTGCCTACAGACCAACCACCACGAGCATACCCCGCCCCCAAAGTAAGACACAGTTTAGGAAATCTTTAAAAACAAATGGGAAATATATAGAGCTGTACGCACTCTTTAAGTAGATTTCAATAACAGCCCAATTTTCTCTCTCATTTTCTGTTCATTTGTTCATCATTAAGTAAGAATATGATTCTTTGGAACTAATCAGTACCAGAAGTACTCTTCTTTGTAGAATTTGTCTAGTAATTGGGCATCACCCATCTCTCAAAGGGCAGACCTGCTAGTGAAGATCTGAGATAATGAACTGTGGCCCCGTGGGTGTGCAAAAAAAAAAAAAAAAAAAAAAAAAAAAAGCTAGAGAAACAGAAAAGCAGAAAAATGCAGGAAAGACTTTTATTCACATTTATGCTGTTTTGGAGTCTTTTGCTTGTGTCTGTGTAAAGCGTACATTTGTGTGTAGCATCCATTCGTCGTATGTGTGAGCATGTTTACATGTGGGTACGCATCTGTGGGTACGTATATTCACGTGTGCACGGACTCCCTCTCTCTGTCTTACGTGCATGAGGACTTCGGGCAAGGCAACCATGCCCTCCCAGCTGTCATGTGGGTTCTGGTCCTTGTGACTGTCTGGCTAGTGCTTGCTCTGCTCACTGATCCGGCTCCCGCTTCTGTGACAAGTCACTATGTGGCTCTGACTGGCCTGGTACTCTCTCTGTAGTCCACGCTGGCCTCCCGCTTGCACCGGTCCTCCTGCCTCGGCTTCCAAAGTGTGGGAAATCGAGCTGTGCGCTGCGTGTCCCTCAGGAGGGAACTGTGAAGCCCCGCTGTCTGCGAGTGATTCGGGTTTGTGGAAGGGCTGCACTGTTATGAAGTACAGCCTTAACCCAGCCCTCTCGCTAAGACCTTACAGGGCGCAGTACAGGTAGGGAGACCCAGAAACTACCATCCAGGTGACGTTATTAAGTAGGCTACAAACTTCAGTCAAATTCCCCCATGTTTTCCACTAGTGTTCCCTTTTCTGTACCTGGATCCAAATCAAGACAGCCTGTTGCATTTAGTCATTGGGCCTCTGAGTCTCCTTCAACCCTGACAGTTTCTCAGGCTTCTTTCACGGCCTTGGTACTTCTGAAAAGCACATCAGGCATTTTGCTTTGTGGTTGTGGAACTTTGTGAGAACACCCTGGAGGTGAGGACCATTCTCATCACGTCTAATCAGGGCACACATTCTAGCTGTGTCGCTGACTATTGGTGGCGTTCATCTTGGTCATACGGTTAATATTGTGTCTTTAACTAACTTAAAATGTGGCACCAAGTCCAAACCCTGCCAAAGTGGGGTACTTAAGCTTTACTTATCAGATAATTTCCAGCGTATGTTATTAGCACCACAATAATAACTACTTTGGAAGAGATAACTTGAGTCTCCAGAAACACACCATTTCTCAAAGTTTTGCCCCATTTTAGTATTCATCCGAGGGACTTTTCTATTCCCCCATCTGTTCTCAGCCTATCACTTTTATACTTAAGAAATGCAACTCTGGGGCTGGAGTGGTGGATCAACGGTTAAGAACACTGGCTGCTCTTCTAGGACCCAGGTTCGATTCCCAGTGCCCACACAGTGTCTCACAACTGTCTATAACTCCAGTTCTAGGAGGCCTGACACATTCTTCTGGCCTCTGTGTGCATGAGGCTTACACGTGGTCCACAAACAGACAAAACACCCCCTCCACACACACACAAAAAAAAATAAAATAAACCGTTTTAAAAAAGAAGTGCGATTCTTTAAAACAAACAAAACTTCCGGTCCTCCTCTGCTCTCTACTTATTTACAGCGTTAAGATCTCATGGGTGTTTATTTTAGCCCCGTGTTATAATACACTATATGAACCTTGTTGCTAAATCTGAAGCCAGGCCGATAGCTGGGGGTGCTGTCAGGTGAGCTTCTGGGTTCTTTGGAGGCTCACGCTCACTTTCTCTCCCTCCCCTCCCCCGCCCTTCTTTTCCCTTGGAGCATTTTCTTACTTTCTGGTACTGCACAGGATTCCAACCTCAGCTTGTACTTTCTCTGCTGTAAACCCAGCCATTTCTACAGGAGCTCTATTTGTTTTGTCTACCTGCTCACTGTTCTCAGGGGCACAACTAGGATATATATGTGTATATTAACTTATGAAAACACATCTTACCTTTCATGCGTATGCACTAAAATATGAAGCACTCGGCAATATCTCTGACTTTAAGCCAGTACCACTAAGGTGTTTTCAAGGCAGAGGTTCTCAACCTGTGGGTCAGGACCCCCTGGGATTATCGAAGGACCTTTTCGTGGGGTTGTGTATCGGATATTTACATTATGATTCATAGTAGCAAAATTACAGTTACATTGTAGCAACAAAATATTATGCTTGGGAGTCATCACAACATGATTAACAGAATTAAGGGTCACAGCACCAGGAAGGTTGACAACTACTGATTTAAGCATTCAGACGAGAGAAGTGTTTAAATAGAGAAATCCTTTAATTGAAGATTTCTCGAATACATTAAATGTTTTCACTTGTTCTCCAAGCAGATGCAGCTCAGGGCAGAAGAGAAAATGCTGAAATGGTCACTAACTGGGTTGGCCTGAATAAAATGTTCTCAGCAGCAGCCAGTCAATCGTGCTGGCTGTATTTGGAACATTTGCAAGTGCAGGCTCTGAGGGGTTTGCCCAAGGTGCCGGTCCCAGAGCCTTCGTCTCCCATCCAGAGGGTCCCTAAGGTGGAGCATCAGCGAGCAGAGGGATGTACCGAGGGGTCGGGAGGTGCAGTGAGGCCAAGGCAGGCAGCCCAGGGTCCAGGGAAGGCAAGGACCTTAGTGCAGAGCACAGCCTACTCTCCCTTCCTCCTTCACTGCTACAGACTTAGGGTCTCCCCAGGGACTTCGAGAATTACACAATAAACGCTGCTTCTGCCGCCTTGGGCAACTGGCTTCCTCTCTCTGTTCCCCTGTTTTCTCACCTGTAAACAGGATTTCAGTATCTTTTATGTCACAGAGCGACAATAAAAGGAAAGGAATGAAGAGATTAATGGAAACTCTTCTGCCTCCTAAGTGGTCTTGCTTTTGAGCTGTTATGAGAATAAAGTTCAATGATTCCAGTAACGAGGAACCACACACATACCTTTCTTTTTCTTCCAAACACCTCCAGATGAATTGACTGGAGAGCTAAGATCGTGGGGAGTATGGATTGAATATATCAACCTCTAAGGTACGGAAGAAGACACGTTCAAAAGGTCCTATTTCAAAGGATTCAGACTAATGTGGCACCTGTTTCTAACACTCAACAAACCTAAGTAACAAAGATAAGCTCCGGTGCTAAACGATGTCCCAAACTTGTGTGAGCATTTTCGTGAGCAAAGCACAGCTTCTCTCCACAATAAAGGGATTCCTACCTTCTTACTGGAAACTGTGCTTGTTCAAGAGAGAGACTGCACATTCTCTCTCGGAGACAATGGGGCACTCCATGTTCATCAAAGGCTTTGTCTTCCCCAAGCTTTGTACAGCATGGAAAACAGTTCCGGCATCGAGGAAACCTTCCGCCAAGACACCTTTACACATTTCTTTGTTTCCTGGTAGCTTGGCATTTGCGTCACCCTCACTAGGGAAGAAAACGAAGCAAAGGCCCACATTTCCACAGCTGACGCGTTGGCTGTGCCGTCTCTAGTCTTGGGATTAAAAAACAGCCAGAAATCTGGATCTGTGTATATGTGTACATACTCTGTGCATATACATGTGTGCTCATGTGTCTGTGAAGGCCAGAGGCTGATGGCCAGGCATCTACTTCAATTGCTGCCCATCTTGTATTTTTGAGGCACCGCCTCTCGCTGAGCTTGAGGCTCACTGCTTTGAAGACCAGCTGGGTCGGCAAGCCCCAGGAATCTTGTCTCCACCAACTGGGCACAAACCACTGTGCCCACCTGTTTACATGAGGGCTGAAGAGCTGAACGTGGGTCCTCATGATTCCATGTCAAGCACTTCACCCACTGAGCCATCGCCACACCCCCACCCAGAAAGCGCAGCGGTGATAAAACATCACCAATAGGTGCCCTAGCTAACATTTAAAAAAAAACAACAAAAAACAGTTTAAAAGTGTGACTATGACAGGGATGGCTGAGGCACTGGAGGAGCGAGTCTCTTCTTCAGGCGTTACTCAGGACAGCTTCTGGGGATGAAAGGCTGGGAAGTTGGGGGCAGGCGTGGTGTCTGCTTCAAGGGAGAGCACCTGGGGAGAGAACAGTCACCACAGAAGCCACATCTGTTCTCTGAAAGTAGAGGAAACACTAAAACATGCCTGAGGCAGTGTGCTACAGATTTTGCCACTAATTATACCTGTGTTTGAACTGGGGCCAACATGCGACTGCTTGGAGACCATGGCGCTTTCCCAAGTCTCTCTGCGAATCTGACTTTCTCTACCTGCACAATCGACTAATGTAATCAAACTAATGCAATCCCGAATGGCTCCCATGTGCTCGCCCGCATGACGCCTTGCACTCGGCCTGACTGATGCCACTCAGAGGCTGGTGCTGACAGAAATGGACCTGGCTCCTCTGCAGAGGCAGGGACAGAGCTCATGCTATCCCTGTGATTTATCAACTGCGGCCACGAAAAAAACCTCAAGCCTCGTTCTGCAATGTAACAACCCCCCAGTCTTACCTTTCATCCAGGATGCGATTCATTTCTGCCTGACACTTTCCCTCCTGAGTTCCTCCTTTCATCTGTTCTTTAATAGCCATGGATCAGAGCCACACACAGTGGGGTACCATGCGTCAGCCACCATCACAACATAAGAGACTAAGAGACTGGGGCTTGTTTTAGGTCATGATGCTGTTGGACAGAGGACAAATCTCCAAATAAAACACTGGGTGAGACGAGATTTGACTTTTTTTTTTTTAACTGCTTGGTTATCTCCCTTTCCTCTGCCAAGGGATGCCCAGCTATGATGCTATCCTCTCCCAGCTAGAGCGGTCCTTACTGGCACCAGGAGGAAGAGGAGTTATTGCTCAGGTTGACAGACACAGCCGCTGCCACCCAGCTCAGGAGGCTGTCTTCTCGCTTTCGGCAGAGCCCAGTGCAATTACTACAAATGACTGAGCAGTCAGGCACTCAACCACACTGGTGACTCACACATCCAATGGAGAGCCCTCCCCTGTGCCCACAGGCCAGGATGTGGTGTCTAAGGGGAAGTGATCTTGCTAGCTAAAAACAGCAGGGAGGAAGCATAAGCCCTGGAAATACATTTTTAATTAAATGAAGGAGTTTTCCCCTCTCCCCTCTTCATTTGCTCTGCTTCTCTGACCGTCCTTCTATCCCTCTCTCTCCTGTGGTAGCAGACACTCTCTGACACCCCGGGTCACATCTGTCACCTCACTGCTAAGGCAAAAATAGAATAAGAGGTCCTGCCTCTTGCTGCTGCGAGCAACCACACTCGACAGCAGTGATTCTGAAAGAGCAGTGAAGGTGGCACTCCATCTCAAATCCCTGTGCTAGGCTGCAACTGAATGCTACCCGTTCTTTCATTACTCCCCTAGACTTCAACTGAAAGCTACCTAATTTTCGATTACATCCGCTTGCTGCTGAAATTCCATCCCCCACACCCTGAAGTGGTGATCTCTCTTCTAATTCAGAAATCAGAAGCCACGGCCATCGAGCCTACACAGCAGAAGATGTCACTGAGTTCTCAGCAGGTATCAGGAGCAACTCTTGATTCTTGTAAAAATCAGCCTGCTGTTTGTTCTGAGGACGGGTCAAAACTTCTGTTACCAACTAGACTTATTCTCTTTTCCACCAGAGACAGTTTTCTCTTTGTTCCCAAACAAATACCCCGTCCTGTGCTCATTATCCAAAAGCATCCCTAGGACCATAGCCTTTAATCATCTGTGCTTTTCTTTTTAAGTATCACTGGGAGATGTTCTCTTCATTATCTTTGCTTTGCCATGGTCAGCACCTCAGCCTTCCCCCAGTAAATACTGCCGCACACCCTTCATGGGGTCACACGTTTCACCCCTAAATAATGCATCCAACCTTGTAACTCCTCCTACTTGAAAGCTGCCCCAATTCTCTGCTGCTTTCAGTTAGTATTTGAGGCTCTTCATAACCCATCAGTTCGTTTACCTCTGTAGATCCATCTGGCACCAACTCATACCTCAACCTCACCCACTAAGACTGAGGAGTGTTCTGTGAATGAATTCACAGCCTCCTATCATCTCATTAATGCAAGCACGTGCGCACACACACACACACACACACACTCACACACTTCTGCCCATTTGCACTCCCTGCTGAGAAGCCCCTCTCTTGTGTTCTCACTGTTTTATCCTATCCTCTAATTTCCTACTTAAGGTACATTGTAACGGTGTATGTTACGGGAGCATATTTTATCTTCCTGTTACTGATAAGTACCATAAGGTTTACTGTTAAAAAAAAAAAATCTACTTAATGAAACCTAAAATACATGCTTTACAAATGAAAAAAAAAAAAAAGGAAAATGATTCCAAATGGAAAATGGCAACGAGAAGATAGTAGTACATAGACAGGTGGAAGCAAGCAGACATTATTCAAAGATTTATGCTTTTTGGAGGGAAAATAGGGACACTAAAGGGATGTAAGTCTTTTCATTGAGGAGAATGAAAAGGAACACGCCCATTAAACAGAGATGTTTTAAAGTGTGTGTGGAGGGGGGCTCAGTTTCACATGACTGAGGTATCACCAACACGATTGCCCCTGAACACCCCTGCTTAGATTTTTCCGCATAGTTTCCCCCACAAATTCTAAAGAGATGAAATCATTAGAATGGTATGTGGGGCTTTACGCCAGACCCCGGTGCCAGGTTGGGCCTGACTCTGATATAATTTAAAGACCCATCAAGATACATTCCACCCAGGATGGTCCTAAGTTACACACACGCTCCTCCTGCAAGCTACAGGGACCCAGCTGGTCTTGCTGCCATGGAGGAACACACTTGTGTTAGCCAGTTCCAAATAAACTGAGCTCTGTCCGAGCCTGGGGTGTCTGCCTGTCTTCCTTTAGCCTCCTGGCACATGGGAGCTATTTCCTGTCCTCTGGAACCAGGCTATTCAAGAAATGGTTTGTGTTAAAATAGCAAGCGCAGCTTTTAAGGGGTAGGCATAAAGCATGTAACCTACAAAGTAACTGGAAAAATTAGAAAAAGGAAAATGAGAAAAATATTTACCAGTTCAAACGACAGCAAGAACAGAAGAGGACACACACACACACACACACACAAATACTCACATATCATTGGTTAAAATTTTTAATGATGGTATAGAGAGTTGGGACTATAACTCAGTGGTAGTGCGTTTTCCTAACACGTCCGCAGCACTTGAGAGGTAGAAATAGAAGGATTAGGAGTTCAGGGCCTGGGCTATGTGAGAGTTTGTTTCAAAATGATGGCAACAGAATATCTTAAATATATTGATTTTAATAAATGAAACTAGGAGCAAATACCAAATAGACCTAAATAACTTAGAATGAACAAAAAGTATGGCAATATGTTGTAAGACACACCTATACCGTGGAAAAGGGTCAAAAGGTGACAAGGTAAAGGGGAAAACCACACCATTTTATCCCTCGCTTCCACAGTACCTTTAAAAGCCAAATGTGGGGGTTATTTTCCATCCTGTAACCATCCACTGAGTATCTTACAGTTCTAGTCAGTTGTGCCACGGCCTGGAGTCAGTGCCCGACTCTATAGGTGGAAGGGCCCAGTATCAACCAACAGATTCCACTACAAATACCGACTACAATCCCTAGCTTTCCCCAGCACCAGCTACAAGCTAAGGGTTCCCACAATGCTTTCCTTTGGTCTGATACTTTCCCAGAAATGCCTGCAGAGCTCAGGAAGGCACATTAACCTACCATTTACTAGCTCGTTACAAAGGCTACAATGAGAAAGCATTGAATGGAAGATGTGTCTGTATACACACACACACACACACACACACACACACACACACACGGTAGGGAAAGGGAATGTATCTATGTAGAGTAGACTTTCCATGCCCACTCTGCATACAACAAAGGTCGCAATTCTTTCACTAAGATGGACGCTCCCTGAACTCCAGCTTTAGGGATTATTTTGATGTAGGCTCACACATTTATTAACTCAGTCCCTAGCCCCTCTCTCTCCCAGGGTATCTGAGGCGGCGGTTATGAGTTCCCGGCCTCCCATCACAGTTTAGTCTTCCTGGTGGATACCTCTGATCTTGAAACTATCCAGAAGCCCACCAAACGCTGCCTCATTTGATAAAAACAAACTCTTATCACAAAAGGGATTTCAAGGAATTCATGAGCTGTCTGGCAGACACACTAGCCATCTCTATCACTCAGGAAATGGGCAGGTTTTAGGAGATCTGTGTCGGTGGCCAGGTCAAAGGGTAACAAAAGAAAAGAAGATGGGCCCGACACTCCAACCCAGAAAATTTAAAGCATCTTAGGAATGCTGTGTCAGGAGCAGGAGGCAGCCAACAGGTATTTATTACACTACACTTAGGCAAATCCATCAGCAGGGGGAAAAATTCCAGTACAAATTTGATACCCACTTATTAGGTAAGAAGCCAGTAAGCAAGGAAGACTTAAATAGCTAATTAATACTATACCGTATTTTTTTCTCTTTTAAGATTTTTATTTTGTGTGTGTGTGTCTGTGTGTGTGTGCGCGCGCACATGTGCATGCCCACAGAGGCTAGCCAGGGATGCTAGATGTCCTGGAGCTGGAGTAACAGGCATCTGTGAGCCACCTGGTACAGAGACTGGGATCCAAACTCCGGTTCTCTGATAGAGCTCTGATAAGCTCCTAACACTGAGCTATCTCTCCAGCCCAATACTGTACTTTTTAAGATTTATTTTATTTTTATTAATTACAGTTACTTATTCATTTTGTATCCCAGCTGTAGCCCCTCCCCCATCCCTCCAAATCCCACCCTCCATCCCTCTTCTTCTCCTATACCCCTCCCCCAGTCCACTGATAGGGGAGGTCCTCTTCCCCTTCCATCCTACCCTAGTCTATCAGGTCTCATCAGGACTGGCTTCATTGTCTTCCTCTGTGGACTGTTAAGGCTGCTCCCCCCTCAGGTGGAGGTGATCGAAGAGCAGGCCATGAGTTCATGTCAGAGATGGTCCCTGTTCCTATTACTGGGGGACCCTCTTTGACACTGAGCTGCCATGGGCTACTTCTGTGCAGGGGTTCTAAGTTATTTCCATACATTGTCCTTGTTTGGAGTATCAGTCTCAGAAAAGACCCCTGGGCCCAGATTTTTTGGTTCTGTTGCTCTCCTTGTGGAGCTCCTATTTCCTCCAGGTCTTTCTATCTCCCCCTTCTTTCATAAGATTCCCTGCACTCCGCCAAAAGTTTGGCTATGAATCTCAGCATATGTTTTGATACACTGCTGGGTAGAGTCTTTCAGAGGCCCTCTGTGATAGGCTCCTATCCTGATCCCTGTTTTCTCCCTCTTCCAATGTCCATCTTGTTTGCCTTTCTGAATGAAGATTGAGCATCTTACCAGGGTCCTCCTTCTTGATTAGCTTCCTTAGGTGTACAGATTTTAGGCAGTACTGTACTGTACATAAGACATATAGAAAACATTTTATGTCATAATAACTGAGCTATTAAACAACTCTGAAGACCCACAAAAGTGTAAAGACAGCCTCAAGAAATTCAGAAGGCTGGTATATGCGCAGATCACATTCCTTTCCAGTATAAAAGAACGTATTTTCTAAAGATAACTAGAATAGGGAAAGAGAACCCGGTGTGTACACAATGGATTCTGTGACACCTTTAGACAGAAGGCAATCCTGACATTTGTGACAACATGGATGAAACCGGAAAACAGAAAACAAAATGAGCCAGGCAGAAAAACAAATACCCCAGGAGCTCACGTGTGAATGGGTAAAATCTAACTTGAAACATGCAGAAGCAGAAAGTGAAGTGGTGATTTTGGTGGTACCGAGTGCACAGAATGGCATTAGGGTGATAGAGTGATGGTAAGGAAGGGAAGAGGAGTGTGTCTGTGTAGAGCTTCCCTTCCCTCTCTGGGGGCAGCACTCTCCCAGCCTATGTGTGGTTCACCACATTGGGAATTACCAGGGCAGGGTAAGGGGCATTAGGGAGATGCTCATCAAAGGACACAGAAGACCCATTATACAGGGGGATCAGTTCAAGAGATTACTACAAAACATGGTGGCTAGAGCTAGCAGCCATGCGAGCTGTTCTTGAATATCACTAAAATCAGATCCAAAGTATCCCCACCATGAGACTGTGTGAGGGATGTAAGGTAAAGCATATGTTAGTTAGCTTGATTTAGGTACACATACTTGAGAGCATCAAGTTGTACCCCGTAGGTATATAGGTATCTAAAACTTTGTCAACTAAGACAAACGGTTGTTTTAAAAGAAAACTAGGAAATTCACATTTTTGAAACAACTCACAGCCAAAGAAGAAAGCAGCCAGCTTAAAAGGTGAAGAAAATAAAAGTTCAAAGGAAGAGGTGAAAACAGAAGTAAATATTTAATAGGGATAATCAAAGAAGCCAAATAATGGCTGTGTCAGCTGCTTTCTGCTGCTGTGATAAAATAGCATGATCAAAGGTAATTAGGAAGAAAGTTTATTCATTTGAGCTGTCACTTCCAGAGGGCTAGATGTCCATAATGGTGGGGAGGCAGGCTGTCAGAACAGGAAGCTGGGAGATCACATCTCAGCTGCACACAGGAAGCATGACATGAACTAGAAGTGGAGTGAGGCTATAAACCCTCAAAACCCAACCAATACTTCCTTCAGCAAGGCTGTACCTCCTCAGGGTTCCCTTAACCTCCCCAACAGGCCCACCAGTTGGTGACTAAGTGTTCAAATAGCAGAGTCTATGGGAGACATTTCTTATTCACAGTACCACAATGGGTTCTTGTTGAAAAAAAAAAACAACAACTAAGAAAACAGACTATTAATGGCACCATTAATGAAGAGAGAGAAGAAAGCAAGCCCAGTGTGGCTTCATGCACATAGCACCAGAACTTGGGAGGTCAAAGCAGGAAGACCTCAAGTTCGAAGGGATGTCAGTTAGGGTTTTATTGCTGTGAAGAGACACCATGACCACAGCAACAATGATAAAGAAAAACATTAAATCGGAGCTTGCTTGCAGCTTCGAATGTTTAGTCCTTTAGCATTATGGTGGGAAGAATGTTGGCATGTGCCTGGCAGGCAGACAGGGTGCGGCAAAAGGACCTGATAGCTCTGCATCTGCATCCACAGGCAGCAGGCAGAGAACTGGCTTGAGCTTCTGAGACCTCAGAGCCCACCCCTTAGTGACACACTTCCTCCAAAGCCACACCTACTCTAACAAGGCCTAATAGTACCACTCCTTATGGGACCAAGCATTCAAACACATGAGTCTATGGGGAGCAAACCTATTCAAATGACCATACTGGGAGAGAGAGAAAGACTGTCTCATCTATTCCCCTCCCACCTAAAAATCTACCAACAAGTAAATCATTAGGTATAATGATTTTTTTTTAAAAAAATTATATAAGATACTCATGGAACAAAAATCTCACCTTTTTCTTCCAATGTTATAGAGGTGAGAAAAATAAAGAGTGCTTCCCAATGCCTGACATCACCTTGATTCCAAAGGGACAAAATGAGAGTCTGACAGGTGAACCATATACACCCAAGAAAATCTAAAGCATAGCACTAGTAATTGTAGCTGTACGACTATACTGGGGTTAGCACAGGAAAGTAAATTTAATAATTAGGAAACTGATTAACATATTTTATCACAATAACACATTAGAATAAAAACAATCATGATCAAATCATTAGTTCTAGAGAAATGTTTGGTCAAATTCAGCGTTCATTCACAAGTTTACTTTATTCTTGATGGCACCAGGATGGGTACATGCCACGCAAGGGCTCTAGGCAATGGCACCCCTAGCCTTTTCCTTTGCAATTTATAAAACTAACAAACTAATAATAATAATAATAATAATAATTTTCTTGATCTGATAAAGAGAGCATACAAAATAATAATAAAGTATGCACCAAAACCATGTACTTAATTATTAAAATAGATTTAAAATTTTCCTTTAGTATCAGATGTAAGACCATTATGCTGGTTATTACTTACATCTGTTTAACACCCTGCAAGTCTTGGCCAGGATACAAGGGAGTAAAAGGAACAAAATCTATGAAAACGATCATGGAACCTATAAAACATTATTTACAGGTATACTTTTGTAGAAATCATCAAAGAACATAAAGGAAAATTGTTATCCAGGTTAACCGAAATATTTGGAACTAGAAATGTTTTAGATTTCTTTCCTTTTTTTTCCTTAGATTTGCCAATATTTGCATTTGTATAATGTGTCCAATGGGGTTAGGTGTGGAAACCCAGATCTAAGCACATAATTCCTTTGATTAGCACATACCTTACTCTGGGTCAGGAATATCCACCAAGGCCTATGTATTACCAGCTTGGTCCTCGGACCATGGAACTATTGGAGGCAACAGAACCCTGAAGAGCTGCTACCTAGTGGGAGGCTTCCGGGAGCCAGAGCGTGCCCCTGAAGATCGTGGGATCCTGTGTCTTCCTCTCTTCCTCTCTTCCTCTCTTCCTCTCTTCCTCTCTTTGGGCTTGCTCAAGAGGTGAATGCGTTTCCTCCCCCACATGCTTGGGCCATGATGTACCTCGCTATCATAGACCCACGTGACGGCGTTCATCGGTCATAGATTCAACCTCCAAGTCTGTGAGCCCAAGTCAGCCTCCCTGTTGCTGCACGGATTATCTTGGTATTGGTAGCTGCCTAGCACAGAATGCACTTTGACAGCTCAGTCCTCACACAGGATGTTCACTGAACCTGCATTTCAACTCTGAGCTGCACCAGGAAGAGGTCAGGTGTGGAAGTTTCCATTTGTAATGTCCAACAATTTTGGTGCTGGACCGCTTTAGATGTTTTGACTGGGCATGCTCAATTTGTAATTAGTATCATTAAGCAAATGTAACTGTCCTGAACGCAATTTGTATAATAAAGACATCAATTGTGTGTTTATACTCAGTATGAATCCCTTAGGAAGGCATGCCAAAGACACTGGCCTCAATAGCAGCAAAAATATAAAGAACCTGACAATAAATTTTGAAAATTCTGCTGGTATTTGTTTACTCATTTTGTGTTTTCCTATTTGTCTGTTTCTGTTTCTGGTGCCAGGGACTGAATCTTGGACCTCATGCATTCTGCCATTGATTTACGATTCTGAAAAGTTTAAACGGAATTAAAATGTATGATATGAATCTCTCCTCTTTTTTTTTTTTTTTTTTTTTTTAATGAGGCTCTTATCAAAGGGATGGAACACCGTAAAAGAGAAAAAAGGAGATAATTTGCACAAAGGGTGGGGAGGGCTGAACTTCAGGCAGAGTTACGGGAAGTGATGGCTTGCTTCGGAACCTCTGCGGTACGCGCCTGAGTAACCCCGTTTTTAATTCCTCAATAGTGCTCATGAATTTTAAACACTGTTTCATATGGATGCCTTGCTTTCATTCTGGAAAAGGCCTAGAACACAATGTTGTGTCCCTGAGACACGGGATTCTTGGGTTTTCCACGTACAGCCTGAAAGAACACACTGATTTTGTAAGCATTCAGAGACGTGGCTTGAATAATCATTTCATTTCCAGAAGAGGAGGCGGCAGGTGCGACGGAACGAGAAAGCGGGCTCTCGGGGAGCATGTGGCATTCAGGCTGAGCAACGGTATTGATGTTTTTAGTTTTAGATGGAAAGTTTCCTGCGAGAAGTTGTTTATGTAACTGTCAGCTGGCCATCCCAACCCGCTACATACACATACAAGGTAGCTAATCAGAAATCTGACCACGGTCCAAAAACACTGAGCAGGAAGCAGCGCACAAAGAATGAAAGAGTTTGACGTAACCCTCCGCTCTTCACCTTTATTAAACCTAATCTGCCGGCGCTTCACAAGTCACTTGGTTACAACAGTAAACAGATCGCCAAGGATCTGCGGACGAGTCGTCGTTTTTCTGAAAAGTGTAAATTATAGTGGAATAAGTAAGATCCATTTGTATGCCAGTGTGCTCCCTTTGGGTGGGAGAGGAAGGCCCATCGTGGCATCTGGGCTTCAGCATATAGTCTGCAGCCTGGTTTCTCCCTGTTGGCAAGTCTGTATTTTCCAAAAATAGCCACAGCCAAGGCTTTTCCAGACACTCTGCACCTCCCATCAAGGTGTGGAACCCACTTCTCCTCTCCTGACCCAGTCTTTGGGATGGCCTCAGCGAATGAAGCACAGGAGTAATGCTCGCTGTTGGGTCAGAGAAGATGATGATGCCCTTGCTTTGGCTTTCTTCCTCGAGGGCCCAGCTACTCTAGTCCTCCCAGCCAGGCTGCATATGGAGGGTGCCTGCCACTGGCTGCCTGGAACCCAGAGGATCTCAGTAGAACAGAGGTGAGCTGCTCCCGCTGAGCCCTCCTCAGACTGCAAAATTCAGGAACTCGACAACCATGAAGCCTAAGTATTGGAGTGGTTTGTATCACACCACTAGATAATGATAACAAAGAGTTGTCATGGCTACAGGAAGGGCACTGAAAGCATATATGCTCTCATCTGCCTTTTGTTTCCATCTATCTCGGTAGCTACAGTTTGAGATCAGGAGTCCTCAGACTCAGTGGAATCCAGCAAAGCCACTGGACTCTACACTGCTGTCTGCTATTGTGTCCTAGTGAAAAGTACCCATACTCTACAGCTAAATAGAAATCCTCGCCCATTTCCTTACTGTGTGACCCTAGACAGAGTGCTCAGCCTTTTATTCATTTCTACAGTGGAAACGGTGGTTATTTATCTTACAGGATGGTTACAGAATCAAACAGGCCACGGTATATAAACTATCTAACATGCCTGACACATTAGAGGCAATCAACATGTTTCTTTTTCTTGGATGCCTGGCCAAGTTTTTAACTAGGAGAAGCATGAAGACCAGGGTTCATCTCAGACGAAGGAAGCCATAACAGGAAAGCCATGCCTGGCCTCTTCCGTGTGAGTGATGCTCCAGCACCCGAAAGAGAGCACCAGTCTACACTGGAAACTTCCACAAGAATAGCTATGCGAGGACCCCTCTCGCTTTGTAACTGTAGCTGAGCCAGTTTAGCGCTTCAGCCCAGCAATAACTTCCCCCTTTGCTGCCACGTGACTTGTTTTTCTTTTTAATTTTTATTCTTTGGAAATTCTAGCCATGTGTACAATAGACCTTATCAAGCCACTCCTCATCTTCCTCTCCAGCTCACTTCTGGAACTCCAATTATATCCATCCATCCATTCATCCATCCATCCGTTCATCCGTCCGTCCGTCCATCCATCCATCCATCCACCCACCCACCCACAGGGACCAACTAGAGCTCTCCTTATGAGAACATGGATGTGGGATCATCCTTTGGGGCATGGAAGAACCTGGGAACCTGGTTCGAACTCAGTACCAGTGGCCCACACTCCTAGAGAAAACCGACCTGCCCTCTGGTAGCTGCCATCAATCCCAGTGCCTCCTCAGCCAGGGGTGGATCCTCTGGAGCCCCTCCCCACTCCAGCTGTAGGTAACCACAGCTGTGGAGTTCATAGGTGCAGCGGCCATGCCGTGTTCAGAGCACAGCCCTTCACAGCCCTCCTCCCCATCCTCTGGCTCTTTCGTTCTTTTTTGGGACAGGTTCTCAGTCTGCAGTCCTGGCTGACTTGGAATGCACGGAGATCCTCCTGCCTCAGCCTCTTATGTGCTAGGACTATATGCATGAACCACTAAACTTGCCTTGCTTTCACGGATCTTAAAGTCAGAAAAGAACTGACTTGTTTTCCTTTGGAGGCCACTGAAGGCTTTTAGGCTGTACAAACGATGAGCTGAATTACTGACCACTTAAGGAGAGAAAGGTCCCAGAAAATGTAGAGGTTTTAAAGATGTGACTGCATACTACAAGCAGACAAAACGAAGGCTGTACAGAGAGAACAGAGAATCAGCGAACCATCCGAACACCGTCCTTCCGTTCAAACTCACTCTGGGCTTTGCAGGCCTTCCTTCGATGTGACCAAAAGACCTCAGGGTCACCCAGCTCTTATGAAACTGGTGAGAAATGAGGCCTGGAGCAACTCCACAGCTGCCCCGCTGTCTCGCCTGCCTCTTGGGGTGGGTGGACTGGGGACTGGCTTCTAAGGTTTTCAGGCTATCTCGGACTCACGTCCCACCAGTCTCAGCCTTCTGACGGTAACGAGAACCGGGTGCAACATGCATTCCTATTCTGATTAACTTAAAATGGCTCAACAGGGCCCAGACTTATCCCCTAATTTCCAAGCTCACTTCCTTGCCAAGGGAGGACTGGTTATTGTCTTGGACAAGAGCCCACACCTCTGCCAAGGCCTTTGCTCTCTGGACCTGGAGAAGCTCTCAGTGATTTTCACTTGAAACATTCTAAGACACTGAGGATGAATTTTATTAACACGTGGGTGGATTCTGTCCCTGGCAAGTGGCCATCACCCAACAGGGAATGACAGGCTTCTATCTTCTATAACCTATTGATGAACAGGGTCGCTTTTATAGTCTGTGACAAATGAGTGATAGCCAAGCAAAATGCAGGTCAAAAATCCTGTCAAGGCTGTTGGCTAAGTCAGTACTTTCCCACCCACCAGAAGAAAGTACTTTTTAAATTCCTCCTTTCAAGGAACCAACATAAAACTGCTTCAGTTAGATTATAGATTGACTATGTTGAATAACTCTGACCTATCTGTGAGGTCTGTAGGCCTAAATACCATACAAACCTAAGGCAAGGGATAGAGGAGGCAAATATTCATATGTAAATCTACCTAAATCAACACGCTGACTGTGAAAGACATGGCTTTAATTAGGCACCAAACTGACATTTGAACATTTGACTGCTGTACTCAGGTCAGAGAGAAATGCCCACCAGATGTAGGAATTGAAACAATGAGAAGGATAAAGGGAATTACACCTAATCAGGAAGCACACTGAGGTAATGGAAAGAAGGAAGGCAGTTGGCACACTTTTATCTGCAGTAAAGACAATGAGGGTGCATTGGGGAACAAGGGTGGAGATGGTTGGGGCCACCGGTCAGAGAGCTCTGACAAGCCTGTTCTAGCACAGCTTGATGGGAACTTCCTCCTAACAGTGTAAACGCCACACACCCACACTTAGAAGGCAGGGTTCTCCTTCTGGTACTCAGGGGTCTCCCAGTCTAAGCAGCAGCGATGCAGATGAGGGCAGAGCTCTTCTCGTGGCTGAACGTAGCCGCTCCTTGGAGTGACGATGGAGTTTAGTTTTGTGTTAAATGTCATGAAACAGAATCCCAGTTCAAGCCAAATTGAAAGTTAGAAATGGACTCTCTGGGGCTCATATTTGAGGTTCTTGTTATACTTTCATTCAAGATCACTGCTCTAGATTTTAGGGGTGCTATAAGAAAACCATTCTTTAAGAGATCACAGTCAGTGTGTATTTGGGCATCTTTGTCAGAATCATATACATCTATGTCATCTGAAGAGCTCAGGGACAGTCTTTCTTATTAGATGACACTCTCACAGTAGTCAGTCTACAAATGCGCCTCCACTTTCATGGATTGTTATCAACATGCCAGCTCTTGGGAATTCTAAAGTTGCAATGACATTGTTGTTTCAGACCAAAGGACTTGATCCTGCCTTCAAACAACAGTGACTCCTGATCCCTTAAGAATGTATGCAAATTTTGGGTATATGCCTAGGAGTGGTATAGCTGGGTCTTGAGGAAGCACTATTCCTAATTGTCTGAGAAAGTGCCAGATTGATTTCCAAAGTGGTTGTACCAGTTTACATTCCCACCAGCAGTGGAGGAGGGTTCCCCTTTCTTCACAACCTCTCCAGCATGTGTTGTCATTTGAGTTTTTTATTTTAGCCGTTTTGATGGGTGTAAGGTGAAATCTCAGGATTGTTTTGATTTGCATCTCTCTGATGGCTAAGGATGTTGAACATCTCTTTAAGTGTTTCTCTGAGATTCTACATTCCTCTACAGAGAATTCTGATTAGCTCTGTACCCCATTTTTTAATTGGAGTGCTGGATTTATTGCTTTTTAACTCCTTTAGTTCTTTATATATTCTGGATAGCCTGTGGTAGCTCAGTAACCAATTGGTTTTCCCTAGTAAGGGGACCAGGGACTATTTCTGATATGAACTCAATAGCCGGCTCTTTGACTTTCCCATCCCATGGGAGGAGCAGTCCTGCTAGGCCACAGAGGAGGAATTTGTAGCCAGTCCTGAAGATACCTGGTAAAACAGGGTCAGATGAGGTCCTTCCCAATCAGTGGACTTTGAAAGGGGCAGGGAGGAGATGAAGGAGGGAGTGTGGGATTGGGAGGGAATGAAGGAGGGGGATACAGCTGGGATACAGAGTTAATAAAATGTAACTAATAATAAAAAGAAAAAAGAATGTACGCAATACTAGAATACAAATATTTGACAATAAATATACTCTTCAGTTTTCTTTTACATGACCCATTCTTCCAACTAACCAACAAAAACTACATCAAAAACTGGGCCTTGTCTTACAGGCCTGTTATCTACTGGAAAGGCTAAGGCATAAGGATTTGAGAAAAGTCTGGTCTACAAAGGGAGTTCAAGGCCAGGTGATACAACTTAATGAGACCATCTCTCAATATAAACAAAGATTTTTTTTTTCTTAATGGCTGGATATATAGCTTCCTGGAAGAGCATTTGCCTAGACATACAAGATCCTAGGTTCAGTTCCCAGTGTTGCAAACACATGCGCGCGCGCGCGCACACACACACACACACACACACACACACACTCACACACAGAGAAAGAAACAGTGATGGATCACACCAATCCTATCTCTATTCCTATTTTAACAGAAGAAACCACTTTAAATGCCTCTTAACATCTGGAAATCAATCAAATACATGACAGGAGATAACAAAAATTCACACATACTTCCTAGGTACAATACAACCTCATGATAAAAAGAAAACTCCACTAAAGACTGTGAACTAAGAGACTGGAAGCCTCTGACACACAAGCCCTATCAACAGACAGCTAGGCCACTCCTCACGGGCGCCTGCACCCCGGGCTTACACACATCCCCCAGCAGTCGGAACTAAGTGAAAAGAACATCACTCTGGCGAGGCAAGAGAGAGCTATCACCTCCCACCTAGAGCTGGAAACTGATTCATCCCAGAGACACCGAGAGCACATTCAATGCCTATTATTTCTGCACAGACCCCAAAACTTCCCTCCCCCAAACTGCCACCCAGTGAGAGGGTGCCTGATATTAAAAGCCCCATCAGAGGGTCCTCCAAGGCTTCCTACCAGTAGCTCAGTTTGGACGGTTATGCTTTTTCCTCCCTATGAATCTGAATTGGGTAAATACAGGATAATTCATTAATAACAAATCTTTAATTACCACCTTTGCTTCATGAACTAACAGGAGGATGGCATATTTACAGAAATACCAAATACTTATCTTCGGACTAAATAGTCTTTCCTAGCGACTTGTGTTATTTTAAGTTCCCATATTTTAAATCTGGTTTTTCCCCCCAGAGTCTAATTAGAATTATCCCTGACTTAAGACCAGATTGTAAATTCCCCTACAAGCATCGGGTCTTCAGAGCAGCCCCAGCAATCACACCTCTCCCATTTTTGAATACACATGGCCTCTAGGGCTTCACCTGCCCAGGTCGTGCATTTTCATCACAGAGTGCTGTGTCCTTATACCTTTGTCCACCCTCGCTCCCAAGGAATCCTGGTCTTTGCTCCTTCCTCCCGGGGCTTACCTCGGCTCCTCCACCCACCGCGTGTTTCCATTCCCTAGCAGAAAGAGCCATGGAGGCTGCCGGCTTATTCTCCCCACTTTGTGGTCTGGTTCCAATCATGGAAACATTCCTATGGCAACCAACGAGCACCCCCATCTCACTCCCCTTCCATGAAAGTTTCCCTATTTGCAAGGCAGGCATTTGGCAAGGACACTGAATTGCTTTAACTTGCCTAGCAACTACTAGCCTGCTCCAGCCCCTTTAATGGGGATTGGCTTCTTTTCCCTCTGATCCTTTAACACACTCTTCGGAGCTGGCTGGCTAGCTGTAAAAGGAGAGCTATCAGATGGGCCTCCACTGAGCACTGGCAACCTGGCGACCTGGGCAACCCGGAACCATGCTACTGCCCCAAGGCAAAAAGCTACCCACAGGCTCAAGCCAACACACTGGGCATGGACAGACAATTCTATGGTAATTGCCCTGGCTAGCTCCAGGGAAATTTCAATTCTTAAGGATCTAAAGATCTTCCTCATTCTTGGCTACACAGAAGAGCCAAAACATCTAAAGCAGCCTTCCATCCAGAAAACCAGGTCAGGGGCTGGGAGATGGTTCAGCTGGTAAAGCACTTGCCTTTCGAGCACAGGACCTGAGTTTGATCTTTAGGATTCACGTAAGCAGCCAGTCTTGATAGCACACACACAGCAACCAGGAGGCTGAGGGCTCCGGGATGCCTGGGGCTTGCTGCCTAGCCAAGCTAGCCAAATCCAAGAGCAAAAGATTTAAAATAGGGAGAGACACAGAGAGAGACACACACAGGGAAACAAACAAACAACAAACAAACAAACAAACATAGTAGAGAGCAACAGAGTAAGGTCAACCTCTGGCCTTGACACAGACCCTTATACGCACGAATCCACAAGGATTTATTCACCCATTATGTGTGTTTGGGACCCTCCTCTATTTTATTTAACAGCTAGCATGTAGATATTTCAAGTTACAGATTATATCTTATTCCCTTAGTTTCTTTTGGTAGCAGGAACAAACACTGCCTCAAATGACTAATGCTACTGTATTCATTTTTTTTTTTTCTTGCAGTGAATTCTAAAGGAATACTCAGCATGCCTATAACCTAATTTGGGTGCCCTATGTGAAACACCATACCTTCTCTGACAGTCTCTGCAGGAGAACTTGAAAGAATGAATTACCTCTTGGGGACACTGCCAAACAATCCTACACATGCTTGGTGTCCTTTCAGGAAAGACGCCAGCAGTGGGTGGCAGTGAGTGCTTGCTTCTAATTGCAGTACCTGCAGTACTCAAGCCAGGTTGCAGAGAAATATGGAAGCTACTGGGAAAGCATTTCTGCTGCAGCCAACTGCTCTCCACAAGGAGAACGAGGCAAGTGCTGCAGAAGGGGAGAGTTTCCAATTTGGGAAGGAAGAAGGAAAAACCAGAGTGGGTATGGGTAGACACCATCAGGGGCGGACATCATCCATGTGGGCGTTGAGAATCATTGTCAAAGCTATGAGACAGTGCCTTCCTGTCAGCAGAGAACAAAAGACACACATCATCTTCTACCACTGACAGCTTTGAATTTCTTCTTGAAAATTCCACTCTCATGGTGTTTTAAAGGACAAGGACAACATTTGGTCACCATGTCCTAGTCCAATGATGAGACACAGCACATGTTCAGTGAACAGTTATTGAAACAAGTTTTAGACACAGCAGCTACTGAAGTACTAACATTTGATTCTGTCTTCGCCATCAGATCTACAAACTCAAATTTTGTCATACTCATCGTTGACAAAGATACAGAGAAAAGAACATTCTCCTATGGCATTAGTGGAAGTATAAATTAGCATCGTTTTGGAGGACAATTTGGCAGTGTTAGGGGATGCTTTAAAATGCACATTCTATTTTATCAATTAGCCTCTTACAGTATCTGATGAATACGCCCTCAGAAACAAAAGGACATTATTTCTAGGACGCTTAAGTGGACGACTGTAGCAGGGTAAAACTAGAGAAATCTAAATGTTGTTCCACTATGGCACGTGAGCACAATGGAGCGCTATGCAGTCATTCAAAAGGAAGTGAGGCTATGTGTATGGAAAAGGACAGACTACTGCTGAGAACGTGCACTGTGCAAGAGAGTCCACACATTGACATAAGCATAGACGTGTTAAGTGTTTGTGGTCATGTGTACGTGTGTGTGTGTGTGTGTGTGTGTATGTGCTTGTATATTAATAGATGTTAATAAGGAAGCAGAGAATAAACTGGGTATTTGTTGCAGTTGAAGCTGAAGCCTCTTCCAAGGTTCCTGTTTCGAACATGTAGCTGCTGGTGTTTTGTTTTTTTTTTTTTTTTTGGGGGGGTGGTGGCTGAAGAAATGGGTACGCCGGAAAAAAGAGGGTCGCTAGGAATAGACCTTGGAAAGGTCTGTAGCCAGCTCTCAGTTTCTGCCTTTCTTTCTCTGCCTCCTGGTCCACCATGATGTAAACAACCTCTGCCATGTGTGCTTGCTGCCATGATTTAGTTGCTCCACCGTGCCTCCACTGAATGAGAGGCTGAATTTTGGGAAACCACGGGCCCAAGTGAACCTTTCTTCCCTCAGCTGTCTAGTATCAGGGATTCTGTCACAGTGAAGTAACTAACACAGTGTTGGTTTGTATTTAAGTGGAGTTTTCAGATACTGTAACAACCCTCAAACACTGCTCAAAGTCCCCAAGGCTGCAAAACTCCCATTAGACTGAGAGTAAGTCTGTAATCCAGATCTATGGGTCAGATAGAGAGAAAGTAGCAACATGCTCCTGGGCAGAGTCCTGGGCCAGGCTTCAGAGTCTCTGGGCTCAAGAACTGTGAACAGCTGGGGACAGATGTATTAGACCAAGTGCAGTCATGCAGATGTAGTCTGAAAGTTATGGGATGCTGAAAAAGTCTAACTATGAAGAAAAGCAACCATTTTCCTTTTTGAAACAATGTTGCACAAACATTTCTGTGTGACTCCATTTCCTCATCTATGATACGGGACACATACTCACTTCATGGTTACAGGTTGAAAAGAGGGCACAGAAAAAAAATAATTTTAAAATAGTATCTGGCATATTGAGAGCAAGTATTAAAAAAAGAAAAAAAAAAACAATTAGCCATTTCCTTAGTCCAAAGCTACTGTCTTTCCCTAGTGTGTGGAACCCCAGTACTGGAGAGAGTCTAGGTGTGACAGGATTCACAAATGTCTTTTGTACAATCACGAACAATCACAGCAGAATGGCTAGCAGAGAACTGGTTAACTCACAGATGGACAACTGAATACAAAGGGCAGAAGGTTGACTCTTTTGTCTCTCTTCAAGGTTGAGTGTCTCTGCCCTAAAAGGGAGATGTAGAGGACAGGGACTTCCTTAGTGCTCTTGGCTGGCTGGTGTGTGCTCAGTGTTCCCTCCCCAGATGCCTGAAGCCAGGTGGGCGAGTGGTGGACATAAAAAACACAGGCAATACTTTCAACACAATTCCCTTGCAGCTCCTATCACAACCCAGACTGCCTGAGAGCAAAAGACAGTCATTAGGAAACACATTGGGAATCCCAAAAGACATACGGGCACACAGGCCTTGACTCGTTAATCCATTCATTCAGGATTCACTAGCTATCCGTGCAGATGTTTTAGGGATAATAAAGCTTATTTCTGCCGTTTAAAAAAATCTGACCAAGTTTTCTTTTTTCTTTTTTTAAGGGGACAGTTGGCTTCTGTTTTCCACTCAAGTCTAGACATTGTGGGGACAACAAATTGTATTTCTCCTAGTTGGGTTTCTTACAGGCAATCCTGCTCTTTATACAAATGTTTTAATGCCAGGGTGTGTTTATCCTAAAAGAAAAGATGGAGAAAAATGAAAAGAAAAAAAAAAAACTTGCCCAAAAGGATGTATTGTATCCAATCGTATCTAAGGGATGTAGGGGAATATAATTAATAAGGATACTTTTTAACAAGTTCATAAGGATAAAAGGAAGATGTGTGTGACAATACTGAATTACGGGTGAGGCAAAGAAATGGAGTTCTATTAGAGTAATTCAAATTAAGTGCTAATGAAATATTACCAAGTAGCAGCCCTCCCAGGACTACCTTAATGGCTGGAATCACTCATAATCAGCACATGGCTGGGATGCAAATGGATGCAAGGAAGCTTTTAAAAGCACATCTTCTCGAGCAGGTTAATGTGTTTGCAGCAAGTGTATTTACACCAGGAACTTGCTGTGTGGGTCCCCCTTCTTTGTAGACAAAACAAAGTCAAGCAGATATACCCCAGGCAAAGTACCCAGGGTCACGAATGAATGAAGTCTAAATGAACTGCGTTTCTAAAGAGAGAGCCTGCTCTGTCAGATGGTTGAAGCCAATTGCATCTGGATGTTTGGGGAAATGAGTGTTTATCCTCCACACTATCACCAGAGCTTCTGTCTTTGCATACAAAGCAGGAGAGAGCTGCTGAATGGAGGCATATGATATGCTGACTGGGACCCCGGGTGAGTGAGTGGAAGGGGGTGCCTGTCCCCTTTCACCTCACTTTTCTTTCTCCTCTTCTCTGACTTGGTAATCTCTGAGAGCCTTTCACACTGGGGAACCTAAAAGAGATGCCATCTGACGCCCCGATTGCCCCATCCCAAACACATATGTAAATGAAAAATATCATTCACCAGCCTGTGTCCCACATCACACCTATATTTCCAAAGCTTCCCAGAGTCCACAAAGAATACTGACCAAGGTCATCTGGTCTTAGGACCACCTGTGAGAAAGAGCAGGCTGGTGTGTCTGTACTAAAGTAAGAGAGGCAGTGAGGAGGGGGAGGGGAAGATTGCTCAGGCACAAGAGGGAGTCAGAAGTAGGCAGGCTTGGGAAAGCAAAGGAAAGGCAGCTGGAAAATATTTTGCAAGCACAGAACTTGATACAAATGTGTAATTAAATTAACCTTGAAACATTGAATTTTCTCTTTTTCTTTCCCCTGGAGAGAAGATTCCATTTAAAGACATCAAGCCATGTCAAAGTATTCTACAACCATTAAGCAACATTTTTCTTAGGGACATAGAAAAATAAAACCCTGATAAATTACAGTATCACTTTAGATGACGGTAAAAATCTCGAGACTGGGAAGCATTAGGTAGTTTTGACATCAGCAGCCACAGCTTGGGTTAGCTGGGTGTGGTGGTTTGAATAGGTATGGCCCCCATAGACTCATGTTTGAATGCTTGGCTCACAGGGAGTGGCATTATCAGGAGGTGTGGCCTTGTTGGAGGAAGTATGTCACTCAGGGGGTGGGCTCTGAGGTCTCGTGTATGCTCAAGCTACGCCCAGGTTGACGCACAATCTCTTCTTGCTGCCTGTGCATCAAGATGTAGAACTCAGCTCCTTCTCCAGCACCATGTCTGCCTGTCCTCCTGCCATGCTTCCAGCATGATGATAGTGGACTAAACCTCTGAAAATGTAAGCCAGTCCAGAATTAAATGTTTTCCTTTATAAGAGCTGCAGTGGCCAGTGTCTCTTCACAGCGGCAAACCCTGAGAGAATGAGTGTGGGGAAACACACAAAACCTGGCCGCTTAACAGGTGGTCAGAAGCCAGCTGATTACCATGTGGCTCCCTGCCCTCAGGGAGCCTTTATTGTTATTCTTTTAAGTGTTGGTTGTTATTGTTGAAATGTGGACTCGTGTACCCCTTCACTGGCTTTGGATTGGCTTCGAATCCTTGGTCCTCTTGCCTGATTGCTCGGGTAACAGGCATGGATAACCAAGCCTGGCTATGAGAGAGAGGGGCTTTCAATAATAAACCCCAAGAAAGGAGGACTGTCCCCCGCCCTCGTGTGTATCTGAGTGTTTACATGTTTTGTATATGTTTTCTCGAGTGTGTGCATAGGTGTGGCATGTGCAGGCTATGCAGGCCAGAGGTAACTACTGGCTATTTTTCTTACTTGATCTCAATTTTGATTTTGGACATAGAAGTCCTCACAGAATCAGAGCTTATAAATAAGTCTGGCTAGGCTGGCAGGCGCTCAGTTCTTGACTCGCTCCTGTCCCTGCACTGGGGTTATAGACATATGCCTCTTGCATTCAGCTTAAAAAAAAAAAAAAACAAAAAAAAAAAACTTGGATGCTGAGGATCCAAACTTGGGTCCATGAACCTGTATATCAAGTGCTTTAGTGACAGAGCCATTCCCCAGCCCCAAATCAAGTGTTGTAAAATAGTTTCTCCCACTCAAGGGATTTTGTGTATTACAGAATAGCAAACCTTATATACATCTGGATTAGGCCAAAGAGAAAAGTAGAAACTGCTGAAGAAAAAGAGTAGCCAGCAGTGAGAACTTCAGAGACATTTTGAGAGCATGTTTTCTGTCTGAATTTTTCCCTTCCAAATCTATTGCATTCAACACAATGCTACAAATCTTTGCTTAGCCTCTATTAGGGATAAGTACTGATGGCTTCTAACCTGTGAATATTTTGTACTTAGAGTAAAACACAATAGTTGAACCACAACCAAATAAAAAGATACAGACAGACAGACACAAATATACCATCCCCTGGTACCTTCGCAAATTGGGCAAGTCTACCTGTTGAGGAGAACGTCATCATGAAGGAGCTGCAAAGTTAACAGTGATGGTCATGGAAACAGAAGCCAGTGGTACTGGGTAATACTCAGCTCCTGCTAAGAAAGATGATGTGAAATCTGACACTCCCTTAGGAGTTTTCATGGGTTTGTGCAAGGAGCCTAGACTGACTGGAGTCTTTCATCAGGCATTTGTAGAATGCACAGGAGAGGAGCATATTCCTCTTTAAGGACTGCTCACAGTCCTTAACACAGAAGAAAGGGTCTGAACTGTTACTGACTGACTGACCTGTTCTTGAGCAAATAGTCATCAGAAGCTATGTGGCTGTAGCCTACAGAAGCCATTAGGTCATCACAGGAAATGGTTCCCTGACACACCGGTCCAAGTCTCAACATCATTGTCCAATCTGGGACCAATGTCCACTTGACTGTTTACACTCTTACCACTTGTGCCATGGTCTGAGATAGTTTTTTAGATGGGGTTTCTCTGTGGAACAGTCCTGGCTGTCCTGGAATCCACTCTGTAGATCAGGCTGGCTTCCAGCTCACAGAGATCCGCCTGCCTCTGGGATTAAAGGAATCCACCATTGCACCTGGATGGTCTGACTTTTTTTTTATTTCCAGCACAGCCAAGCAAATGAACACTACTAGAGTTACACACAGAGAAGTGGAAACACCGACATCTTCTCAGAATCAATGCTACCCACCTCCCACCTGCCGGGGCATCCACACAGGGTTTCGAGTTATGCTGGACCCGTGTCAGGGTATAGGCTGACTGACTCTGACTGACTCTGACGGCACAGTGTTCACCCGGAGGGGATCCAGCTCCCATCTGTCTTCAGAGCCAGGGTGCAACGTGTTGGGTGACCTTGAGCAATTTGTGTCAATAAGTGTGTATGTGTATATACACATCTGTGGACAGCCATTCACATAAACACATATCTACATAAGGCACGTGTCAAATCCTAGAATAACATGCCAAAGTTTTCAAGTTTTTAGGCCGTCAATAAAATATAATTTCTACTCTGACTTATATTTTCTCAGTTTTTTTTTTTCTTCTTCTTCTCAGGACCCTGAGACCCTCGTGACATTGGTTTTGGCAAGACTCTATCTTGCTTGCTTTATTTATTTATCATTCTGCTTTGCATCCGTATGCTCCTCTGTAGCTTTTACAGACCCTCAGTCAAGCGTCCTGGCTTTAATAAGTATATCTTTCATGTGGGCACTTAGGGAATACGTATAATATTGTGTGCATTGTAATAAACTTGAGGAGGTGAGTCTTCACTATAGGGCGTCATTTGTCTTGCGTTTCTCACTTGGCGCTATGCCCCTGAGATCTGCCCATGCTGAGAAACGTCCATCTCAGCCTTTGTTTCACTGCTGCTTATGCTGACCTACTCACACTCCCAGTGGCACCGAAGCTGCCTGCAAATATCTCATCACCGCAATGACCCTGTGCAATGATTTCACATTATATTACTCCCTCATTTCTCCTTCCTGCTCTTCCTCCTGCTTCTCTTTTCGCTCATCTGAAGAGTGTCAGATTCTCTTGGTAGGCCGAGAGAATCTAACTTGCCCTGATATTTGCAGGTGGTGCCATAAAATAGCATCAACAATAGATGGAGCCCTAGAAACATTTGGTGTAATTTAACTCTCCAATACACTATATGCTATAGAAATAATATATCAGCATGATTTAATTTATATTCCTCTCATTGCTTATTTTTCTTAATGGCTGCGATTTACATTCATTTTATTTTAAATATATTATTATTTATATTTATTTTTATTTTAATATATTATTATTTATATTTATTTTTCTTTTTGAGGCAGGTTTTTAACTATGCAGCCAAAGCTCTCAAACTCATCATTATTTTGTCTCAGCTTTCTGAGTGCTGGGATTGTAGGTAGGTGTGTGTGTGTGTGTGTGTGTGCGCATGTGCATGTGTGGGCATGCTTGCCATGATGTCTGGCTGTTGATGGCCTTTTGAGTTTCCTCCTCTGGAGACTGCCAATTCAAATCCTTTGCCTAAAATTTCTACAAATAGCCTGCACTGCTTTAAAAATAGTCCCCGGCACCATGTGAATAAGACAGGCAATAAGAAAACCCCGCACTTGAGAACAGATGGTAGCACATCTATCCTCTGAAAATGGCAGGGACTTGAGAGTCAACAGTGAACTTGACAAGTGCCTGGTGACAACAGTGGGGCAGCTACTGATGATGTCACAGGAGGGGTATCTGGTACAGTGCTGGGCTTGTAGTCTGTGTTCATCAAATACCTCTTCTCGTCCCTCTCCTTCTAAGATTGTCACACACACCTGTGAGAAGGGAAAAGCTTGTGTTGTTTTTACTCTTCTCTACCAGACAACAAGGCTGCTTGGAGGAACCGTTTAGTTGGGGCTGACTTCAGTGCCTTCGGCTCCTCCCTTCTTTCCTACCAGGGCTGTAAGCTTGGAAGCTGACACCCTGGCTCTCTACTTCATCATCCATACTTATTAGCTACGTGGTTTTCCAAAAACAAAGGTCGTCCTCTTTGAACCTCAGTCTCCCCAACGAATGGGGGTACCAATGCCAACAGCTTCCTCACAGACTGCATGAAGGCTCAGTGCGTCTGTGTGAGCCTGCTACCTGGGTAGTGCTCTCTGAATTTTGGTTGTGTGCCACATCCCACAATGCTGCGATTTCTCGTTCTAGTCTATCACTCATCTGCCACACTCGCCTGTCGGCAACCCCAGTAAACATACACGTGAGAATCCAGCTGTCGTGTCTAATGAGAAGACAACACCTTGGGTCTAATTTGATCTACTGGAGATAGCACCGAAATTATAGAGATACCTTTTCTATGGGTGGATTTTCCTTCTCCTCAGAGTTGACCTGGAAAGCTAAAACGCCCAGAAATCCCCAGATTTAACAGTGATGTGCTCTGATGCAGGATCGTCTAACCCATGTCCAATTCAGAGTCATGTCCTGAAGTCAGCGAAGACAACCTGAAGTCAACCTTCTTCCACCTCTCCACTGTAACCTATTAATAGGTGAGCTTAATTAATTAATTAATTAATGTGCTTCACCGAATAACACGGCATCAGTTCAGCATCTTCTTGGGCCATCAAAATATAATCAAATATAATCTTCAGGAAGTCAAATATAATCTTCAGGAAGAAAAGGACATGTAGACATCGAGGACTGGGCCCCAACCTGGCTCTCAGCTCAAGAGCAGGACTGACACGGGGTCATCTTTTCAAGGCCATGATGAAACATGGAGGATGCGTGAGCTTCCAAAAAAATTAACACTCATTTGTCTTGTGGGCCCGAGATGGAAGTTTTATGAGACTTCTAATAGAAATATGTTTAAAAGCCATCCCTACTTGACTCCTTATCTTACAGATAGTCATTATATATTTTTAAAAGGTGTGTGTGGGGGGGTGGCAGCTTCTACATCTTTAAAATTGATTGGTAAAGTCAGTTTTGTTATAATGCATATATTGAAGAAATAAGAAAATAAGTTTGTATTTGTGCAAATATTGAGCAATGAAAAAATTCACAGTTGAGTGGTTTCATCTGTGAGCACACCAGCTAGATTCAAGCACGTGAACAGCCTGTCTGAGACAAGACCTCCCTACTTAGCTGATGCTGGTGTTGACCTCATGGTCGTCCTGCTGAAGCCTCCTCAGGGCTCGGCTCACAAGCGCCTGAATCACCAGCCACCGAGTTCCCACCCACACCTCCCCTTCACAGTGACTGGGAACACCCTTCTGGGGCCTCCTGAAGGGTTTCCCAAGGTAAAGGATCACAGCCTCTCTCTATTCCGCAGCCATTTCAACATGCCAGCCCTATTACTGGAGATTAAATTTCTGGGTTCTTTTTATTAAATTTATTCTTTTGCGATTTCATATATAAATGAAATGTTCTCTGGTCAGAGTGCCCATCTCCCATCATGCAACCTCCCACCACTAAATGTGTGTTCCCCACGTCCCCCTTCTACTTTTCGTTAAGCATGTGTGTGAGTGCACGGTGTGTATGTAGTACCCACAGAGACCAGAAGAGGGCGCTGGATCCCACGGACCTGGAGTTACTGCTTACTGTGTGTGCCCTTGCTGGTGCTGGGAACTGAAGCTCAGTTCTCCTGAAGAGCAGTAAGTGATCTTAACCTGTGAGCCATCCCTCCCTGCGTCTTCTTCCTCCTTCTTTAATGTCTTTTTATTTGTGTGTATGACCCACTGCATTCGATCAGAATTGCCTGTATGAGCATGGGGCGCCACATACCAGAGGCTACAGCACTAAGGAGTACAGCCCCCCCAACCCTTGCAACCTTTAATTGTCTGTAACTTGCTATGGCACTAGCCACCTCCCCACACCTAACACACACACACACACACACACACACACACACACACACACACACACACGCCTGAGGTTTGCTCTGCACAGCTTTGAAAAGCATGGTGTTTTTTTCTTTTACTTTTTTAGTCTTGAGTTTAGTAGTTTTAATTTTTATTTTTGGTGATATTAGGGATTAAACACAAGGCACTGTGCATATTAGGTAAAACTCTGCTGCGGAGAGGGGTCTTTCCTGAGACTCATACTCCAACCAAGGACTATGCATGGAGATAACCTAAGACCCCTGCACAGATGTAGCCCATGGCAGTTCAGTGTCCAAGTGGGGTCCATTGTAATAGGAACAGGGACTGTCTCTGACATGAACTGATTGGCCTGCTCTTTGATCATCTCCCCCTGAGGGAGCAGCCTTACCAGGCCACAGAGGAAGATAATGCAGCCACTCCTGATGAGACCTAATTGACTAGGATCAGAAGGAAGGAAAAGAAGGCCTCCCCTATCAGTGGACTTGGGGAGGGGTATGCATGCAGAGGGTGGAGGAAGGGAGGGATTGGGACGGGAGGAGGGAGGGAACCACAGGGGGGATACAAAGAGAATAAAGTGTAATTAATAAAGAATTAAAAAAAATTCATAACCCTGAAAAAAACAAAAAACAAAAAAACTCTACTGCTGAACCACAACCCCAGTCTTATTTTTTTTTAATTTTAATTTTAATTTATTTATTTTACGTCCTGGTCATAGCCCCCTCCCTCCTCTCCTCATAGTCCTACCCTCCCCTCCCTGTTTCTCCTATGCCCCCTCCCCCCCACATCCCAGCATATCAAGTCGTATCAGGACTGAGATCTTGTTCTTCTCCTGTGGCCTGGTGAGGTAGCTCCGCCAGGAGAAAGTGATCAAAAAGCAGGCAACAGAGTCCATGTCAGAATCAGCCCCCATTCCCCTTACCAGGGGATCCATGTGAGGACTGAGCTGCCCATCGGCTACATCTGTCTAGGTCCAGTCCATGGATGGTGTTTTTCAAGAACTTTAATGCCCCTTAGTAGCAGCAGGGCAGGCTGTGTCCTGCCATCTGAATTCCCCAGTCCCTCCCCCAAGCCTGCGATGGCTGCAATGATTTACTTTCAACCGCCAAACCGATTTACCTGCTTGCTCCTGGAACCTGCTCTGCCTCCCACTGGAACTCTGAGATGCCAGACAGTTCCGACTTTCATAGATCCCCATGAAAACACTCCTGTTTGATTAGTCACGAGCTAATGAAGCTGGAGGGAGGCCTGCATGACTGTCTGATGGCCCTCGTTCTCAGCTCCTCTGCACTCCTCACATGGATATTAAATACAGGAAAGTTTCTCTCTGATAACAGGGCAGGGGGCATGACTGGACCCCCCCTCCCTGGGGGTCACAGACTTCCAGCAAACATCATTATGATTCTCTGAGAGTAACAATCTCTCATACCCATAGGCTGTGAATGGAGGAGAAAGTCAAGATGTCATTAATAGAGAGACAGACTCCGGGATAGAGAGGGTTCTGTGGCACATTCCGCCACCCTGCTTGCTAAGGTCAAAGCACAGCTGGAGGGAGGTACCAGCTGGTGAAGAAGCTGCTGTGCAGATATGAGGACCTGCCTTTGATTCCCCAGAACCCACAGAAAACAGCTGAGTGTCATGGTGCATATCAACAATCTAGTCCCAGAGAGGCAGACAGGATCCCTTGAGGGTGGCTGGCCAGCCTGCCTGAACTACTTGGCAAATGCCAGGTCAATCAGGAACTGCCTCACAAAGCAAGGTGGATGGTGGCTGAGGCACCCAAGGTTGACATCTGACTTCTACACGCACAGCACAGACATGTACCTGCATACATATACATACCAACATGAACATGAAACACACACACATACACACACACACAGTGACTTTATGTTCCCCCGGAGCTGTGTTCTTCCTGGCACAACCAAAGTCACATTTTCCTCTTACGACAATCCCTCCTATACTACAGTTCAATGCTTTATTCTAGCCTTCAATGATAGGTGGCAGAGTTTGTGTCTTAGTGTTCCTGGAATTCTCTCCCTACGGGAAGAAATGTTTTCCTGTTTTCTACCGGAAAGAAGAAGAGGACTATTTCGCTCTCACTGTGGACAGAGTGCAGGGACGCACATCACAGAGCATGTTGCAGAGCCTTCCGGGTTTGCCCCATTCTCCAGCAGACAAGGAGAAAGTGGAGTCCCGCCCACTGCCTCCCATCAGCTCTTCTATATGGTGAAGGGCTGGGCTGGGGCAGAGAAGATTCAACCCCGCATACCAACAACAGCCAAGGGCATAACTAAAGCCAAGTCAAGCTCTTAGCCTCCAGAGACATATTCCTACAAGGCATAGTTTTGCCTCTTTTGATTACCAGGTCTTTTATATTAGTGTACAAATACAGGCCTCCTTATGGCATTTTCGGACATTTTATTTACGCTGATCTTCCTGTCCCACTTCCCTTCTGAGTACCCCACCCTCCACCTGATGGCCCCTTCTTCCCTGCCGGGTTCCCCTTTCTCCTTTCAAGCTACCTGTATTCCATTATTTGCTCTCTCCAGTCCCCACGTCCCTCCTGTCCTAGTGATGGTTCCCTTTCTATTTTTATCACACACAGACACCCACACAGACACACAAAAGTTAAAATCTAAGCTGTGGATATAGGGGAAAACATGAGGGGTATTTGTCTTTTTTGGCCTGAGTTAATTAAGCTAACATGAAAACTTCCAGTTCCTCTCACTTTCTTATAAATGTCACGACTGCATTTTCCTTTTAGGCTGCATGAACTTCCACTGTATGTGAGTATCGTACTTTCAATACTCATTCATTTGTTGACAGCCATCTAGGCTGGTTCCACTTCCTTGCTTCTGTGAATAATGGAGTAGTAAAGATGGATGAGCAAGCCACAAATAATATAAAGTGTCTTGGTGTAACTCTAACCAAGCAAGTCAAAGACCTGTATGACAAGAACTTCAAGTCTCTGAAGAAAGGAACTGAATAAGATACCAGAGGATGGAAAGATCTCCCATGCTCATGGATCAGTAGGATTAACATAGTAAAACTGGCCATCTTCCTGAAAGCCATCTACAGATTCAGTGTAATTTCCATTAAAATATCAATACAATTCTTTACAGACCTTGAAAGATCAATTCCAAACTTCATATGAAAAAGCAAACAAACAAACAAACCAGAATAGCTAAAAGAGTCCTATATAATAAAGGAACTCCTGGGTGTATCTCCTTGCATGATTTCAAGATATATTACAGAGCAATAGTAATAAAAACTGCATGGTACTGGCATAGAAACAGAATGGTTAATCGATGGAATTGAATCGAAGACCCAGAAATAAATCCACATATATATGGACAGTTGAGTTTTTGACAAAAGAGTAAAACCATACAATGGAAAAATAGACAGTATCTACAACAAATGGTCTAACTAGATGTCTACATGTAGAAAAATGCAAATAGATTTATATTTATCACCCTGCACAAAACTCAAGTCCAAGTGGCACAAAGACCTCAACATTAAACTGGATATACTAAATGTATTAGAAGTGGGAAAGAGTCTTGAACTCACTGGCACAGCAGACAACTTTCTGAACAGAACACCAACAGCACAGGCTCTAAGACCAACAATTAATAAATGGGACCTCAAGAAACTGAAAAGCTTCTGTTAGGCAAAGCACACTGTCATCAGAACAAAATGACAACCTATAGATTGGGAAAAGATCTTCACCAACCCTACATTTAGCAACGGGCTAATATCCAGAATATACAAAGAACTCAAGAAATTAAACACCAAAAAAAAAAAAAATCCCCAAATAATTCAATTAAAAAATGGGATATAGAGCTAAACAAAGAATTCTCAAGAGAGAAATCTCGAATGGCTGAGAAGCACTTAAAAGAAATCCTCAACTTCCTTAGTTATCAGGAAAATGCAAATCAAAATGACCCTGAGAGTCCATCTTACACCAGTCAGAATGGCTAAGATCAAAACTTAAGTGGCAGCGCATGCTGGTGAGGATGTAGAGAAAGGGGAACCCTCCTCCATTGCTGGTGGGAGTGTAAACTTGTACAATCACTTTGGGAATCAATCTGGCACTTTCTCAGACAAATGGGAATAGTGCTACCTCAAGAGCCAGCTATACTACTCCTGGGCATACCTGAAAGATGCTCTACCATACAAGGACATTTGCTGAACTGTGTTTATAGCAGCTTTATTCGTAATAGCCAGAATCCAGAAACAACCTAGATGTCCCTCAACCGAAGAATGGATACAGAAACTGTGGTACATTTATACAATAGAACAATACTAAACTATTAAACATAAGGAAATCATGAAATTTGCAAGCAAATGGATGGAATTAGAAAAGATTATCCTGAGCGAGGTAACCCAGTGCCAAAAAGGCATACATGGCATGTACAAATTTATGAGTGCATTTTAGCCAAATAGTATGGGATAAACATACTACATACAATTCACAGACCCAAAGAAGATAAGTAACACGGAGGACCTAAGGGAGGATGCTTAAATCTCAGCCAGAAAGGGAAATACAGTAGACAGCAGAAGAGGTTGAAGAGAGGGAACAAGGTGGGAGAGGGAGAGTGGAAAGAAATGAGGGTAGAGATTAGATATGTGGAGAACAGGAGTTGGGGGGGGGAGGCAGAGGGCCTGTGGAGAGAAGAGAAACTTCGAGCAGGACACCTCTGTGACAAGCTGGAGACCTAAGAAAGGGTGGGCTCCTAGGAGGATATGGGATGATTCTAGCTGAGCCTCCTAGTAGCAGGAGTCATGGAGACTGAAGAGGACACCCTCTAACTAGACACAACCCCCAGTGGGGGGAGAAGAACACCAACCTACCCATAAAAACTTCAACCCAAAATTTACCCTGCCTACAGGGTAATGTCCAACCAATGCCGGGCCTAACCTGTAACCCACCCATGGGAGAGGGCCAACCTCGACACTGTTAATGACACTCTGCTATGCTTGCAGACAGGAGCCTAGCATAGCTGTCCTCTGAGAGGCTTCACGCAGCAGTGGGTGGAAACAGATGCTGAGACTCACAGCTAAACATTGTGCGAAGGGTAGGGAGTATTGTAGAAAAGTGAGAGGAAGGACAGAAGGTACTGGAGGGGAAAGAGCTCCACAAGAAGACCAACAGAGTCAACTAACTAGGGCTCAGAGGGGCTTGCGAAGACTGAAGCACCAACCAAGGACCATGCATGGACTGGACCTAGGCCCTCTACAGCCAGATGTAGCCGATGGGCGGCTTGGTCTTCATGTGAGTCCCCTAGTAAGGGGAAAGGGGTCTGTCAATGACATGGACCCTGTTGCCTACTTTTTGATCACCTCCCCTGGGCGAGGCTGCCTCAGCAGGGCACAGAAAAAGAGGATGCGCTCGGTCATGATGTGACTTGATGGGCTCAGGTGGGTTGGTAGAGGGAACTCCCCTTTTCTGAGGAGTAGCAGATGGAAGATAGGGGGAAGGAGAGTGGAACCAGGAGGAGAGGAGGGAGGGGGCTATGATCGAGATGGAAGGTGAATAAATAAATTAATTAAAAATATCACCATTAAAAAAAAAAAAACAAAAGAAGGAGGAGGAGGACGATGAGCAGGTATCTTGTGATCCAGGATAAACTGGTAAGATGAAGATTTTTTCCCCATAGTTCTTTAGGTCTGTGCCCAGGGGTGGTACAGCCGGGTCATGCTGTGCCACTTTTTTATTTTCAAGAAACCTCCACACTCACTGATTTCCATACTGACTGCATCACTTGCCATTTCCACCAGCAATAAGGGCTCCTCCTTCCCATCACACTGCTTGAGCTTGGCCCTGCTGACTGGGGTGAGGAGGGACCTCAAAGAAGTCTCAAGTCGCACTTCCTCAAAAGGCTAAGGGGGCTGGATATATAAAAAATATTGATTAGCCGTTTTTTTTTTTTTTTTTTTTTTTTTTTTTTTTTTTTTTTTTTTTTTTTGGAGGGGGGACTGCCTGTTCAGCTAATTATCACAAAGACTGAGAGATTATGCCTACTGGTGTTTAATTTCGGTGATTCTCTATATAGTACGGATACTAATATTACCTCCTATCTGAAGTTTATCTGGCAAGGTTTTTCTCCCACACCACGCTGCCTTTTTATTCCGTGGTCTCCTTTGCTGCACAGAAGCATTTTACTTTCTGGTAATCCCACCTGGCAACTTTTGGAGTAACTTCCTTTCCAGAAAGTTCTCGCCTATGCCTATCTCTTGACATGTTGTTGTTTTTTTTTTTTCCCCAGTAGTTTCAGGGTGTTTTTTTTGGGGGGGGGGAGTGGTGTTATATATTAAGGTCTCTGGTCTATTTTGAATGGATTTCTGTGCCTGTTGGGAGGTGTGGATCAAATTTCATTCTTCTGCATGAACATCCAGTTTTCACAGTACCACATGTGTCTTCTTTCTATTGTATGGTTCTGATGCCTTTGTACAAAGCAGGTGCCTATGATTCCTGGGTCCTCTATTCTGTTCCATTGGACTACATATGTCCATTTGGTGCCAGTACCATTCTAACTTCGCCACTATGGCTTTATAGTACAAGTTGAGGTCAGGTGTTGTGATACACTTCCATTTTTGTTCTTTCTGTTTAGGACTGCATTGCCTAGTCAGACTCTTTGGTACTTCCACAGGACGTTTTGTGTCTTGCTCTAATTCTGTGAAATTTTTCATTGGAATTCTGACAGAAATAGCACTGAATCCACAGTTATAACTTTTAGTAACATAGCCATTTTCTCATTATTAATTCTGTCGCTCTATAAGCATGGAAGATTTTTCCCACCCTCTTGTGCCTTCTTCTCTTTCTTTTCTCAGCATTTTAAAGTTTTCGTTCTAGGGCACAGCTTCTTAAACTGAGGGTTGTGACCCCATACTGGGTTGTGTAATTGAATGTGGGAGCAGCGAAAGTCTTTGCAACACTAAAGAGTTTCTGGGTGTGCAATGGCCAAAAATTAATTCAAAGTTGAACACGTAATGAATACAAGGTATTCAGGACAGCACCCATCTGTGCTGTGTCGTACAACTTCACTGCAGCCTCGGTTATGAACACGCAAGAAGCAGTTTGCATTGCTCATGGTGTCGCATCATCCAGTGGCCAGGAACAACGTTTGGAACACCACCGTTCAGATTAAGACTACCGTATGCTATGAACTGCAGTGTTTTTATGTCAACTCCACACAAGTCAATCATCTGAGAGGTGGGAGTCTCAGCTGAGAAAATTTCTCCATATGATTGGGCGAGACTACAGAGCATTTTCTTAACTAGTAAACACTGGGGAAGGGCCCACCCCGTTGTGAGTGGTGGCAGCTCTGGGATGGTGGTTCTGAGTTCTATCTGAAAGCAGCCTGGGCATGCCAGTAAACAGCATTCCCCCACAGCTTCTGCGTCAGTTCCTGTCTGCATCCGTGTTTCTGCCTCGTTTGCCCTGACTGCCTTTGAGGATGAACTGTGAATTGGAATTGTAAGCAAAATAAATCCTCTTCTCTCCAAGTTGCTTTTGGTCACAGTGTTTCATCACAGAATTAGCAGTTCTAACTAAGACATGTGTGTGTAGGATTTTCCACTCCTAAAGAAACATTATCTTTTATTGAACAAACTTGGTATTTTCATATTCTTAGTGCTCAGCATTTCTCAAATTGATGTGTTTCTAGATCGCCTTGTCTTAAGTGCTGGGATTAGAGCAAGCCACCTCACTCACCCAGCATCTACCCGGTGCTGGGAATCCAAACTCTGGTTCTCAATGCATGCTTGACAAAGTCTTTTACCCACTAACCCATTTCTCCAGCCCCCAAGATTTCATTCTTTATGTAAAACTAAATAAGCAAATGCCCATCACTAGCATGCAAATTTGCTTTCCTTAATAAATAGTAAAATCACATGTATGCCAGAGAACTGTTTCCAAAATAAGCCTCTTTATGAGTTACCTTTAGTATGTGTTTGATTTACTAATGTTTGATTTTTACATACTCCTTGGGTTCCAAAGAACTTTTGGGGGGCATGAAAAGGAGTTACGAGTAGAAAAAATTTTAGAAACCCTTGTATAAAGTAGAGAAGAAAAAGCCAGTGGGTGAGTAATTTGTGCGCATGTATTCACCATGCTTAAAAGTTCCCTAGACCCAATGCAGTGATAGCCACACAGTGTAGAACCTGATATAAAAACAAATGCAGAGTATTAAAAATGAAGCAAAGGAAGGTGCCCGCACATATTCATACAATGAAGGCATTCATAGATACAGAAGCCCTGTTTCAAACTCTAACTAAAGAGAGTCACGGTAATGAGAAGAGAAGGTGGGGCAATCTTCAGTTTAAAAGGAATCAGGGCAAAGAGCACAACGAAAATCGGGTGCTGAAGCCAGAGTCCTAGGTTCGAACACCACTGCTGCTGCTTCCTGCACTTTCTAGACAAATAATTTAAACTTTGAGTTTTGATCTCTCCTATATAAAACTGTTCCCAACTAAGAGCGCTACTTCAGTTATAAGTAAGAATGTCCCAGCGGTAAGATCACACATTCTGCCCTATGTCTAGAGCTTTACTCTGTTTGGAGAGTCAGACTTGATGGGCACCCCAGAAATCAGATGATCTTAATTGTCTAGGTCACTATACATCATATGAGCAAGAAATGAGCACACTCCCATGATTCTAGGCCAGAGTGGCAGGAGGTCAGAGCCACGCTGCTCAGCTGAGCCACAGAACCGAGAAACGTCAGGACTATGGCCTGATTTCAAATCATTCCACGCTTTGAGACGCCTTAAACGGTGGTTTATCAAACTGTGCTCCCTAGACCTGCTTTCTTTCACCTGGGAATGATGAGTAGGGCAAATTTGGGGGCCCTGAGGCATACTTCCTAAATCAGAAACTCCAAGGATAACTGGGTTGTTACAATATCACCCCTCCCCCCTCCCCCACATCCTTGGCTCAGGGGCTGGAGCTTTACCTCAACACCTGTTCCCAGGCAGAGTATAAAGAAGGTCTGATCAATCCAAAAGTCAGTCCAAGGGTCCTTCAGGCCCTGCTGGGCAGCAGTTTATATAGTCCTCAGGTGGAAGAAGAGCATAGATGTTGGTCACCCAACAACAGTGAGCACTGGTCGGTCTGCTGGAGGTCCTCACCAGCTCCCAACCCAGAAACATCCCAAAACATGCCTCTCAACTGGATGTAGACACTGATGGACACAGCAGCAGCAGATGATGATATGAACCTCCTAGAGTGATGCATGGAAAGAAAATGAATCAGCGTGCCTGAGTGTGTCAACAGGGTCCACAGTGGAGAACTAGGGAGGAACATTTGCCTTCAAATATACAGTGTTGCTGCTTTCTTGTCATGTCACCTGCTTGGTGTCATCTGTTGTGTCTACATCCTCAAGGGGCCACTACACCTGGAGACCACCTCCCTTCCCAACCTAATCTCCATGTCACCTTAGATGCCCCAGGCCTTTTTTTCCCCAAAAGATTCATTTTATTATTTTAACCATGTGCTTGCACATGGATAAGTACATACATGGGAATGTAGGTAGCTATGGAGGTCCCTCGAGCCCAACATGGGTGCTAAAAACCAAACTTGTGTCCTCTGCAAGGGCAGTGAAGGCTCTTAACCACTGAGCCATCTCTCCAGCCCTGGAGTTTGATAGTACATCAGGTTATCTTAGCCTCTGTAAGTTCTTCCTTTTCAGACACTTCTTTACATGACTGATTGCAAGAAAGAAAAAAGACAGAAAGAAAAGAAATCCGGAAAAACTAGTTAAGCCTGGTAAAGAAAATAAGCAACTACAGTAGAGGCTAAAATACACCAGACTCAATCAATTAAATGGTGTCAGGGGTCTGTAAAGTTCCTGCCTCCACTTACCAAGCCTGGAAAAGAAAACCTATAATAACTACAAAGTGCAATTCCCAAGTACTACACACACACACACACACTCTCTCTCTCACACATGTACAGGCACACACACTCTCATACACATACACATATGCACAGGTACACATACACATATATACATTCTCACACACACGCATGGGCACACATACACACTCTCATACACTCACAGGCACACGCACACACACACACAAGTTGAAGTTAGAACAGAACAAAAAGTCTTTTTGATAATTAGGCAGAAGCAGCAACTCCTGCTGAGTGTGACAACGCTAGCCATCATAATTTATTAGAATTTCAATTATTACAGACATAAAGCACACCAAACAGTGGCTATGGCACGGAATTACTTATTCGTGCATTATGAATGCGCGCGGCGGCAGCCTTTCTCACTTTTTTCCCACTGTAATTCTTCAATGTCTTAGGAACTGAAAACTGCTTACAATGACAAAGTTGTGCTTTACACAGGAGCTCCGGACAGCAGTTAGCAAGCAAGTATTTACTGTGCCTGAAAACAGAGTATGAAGTCTCCAAGGGACCTTTTTGTCTCCCCTATCTGTCCTCGTCTTGTAGGGGAAGTCAGTTTATTACATTATTCTCTTCTCCAAAGACATAGGCTACCTCCGTTTTGATGGAGACATCATGGCATCACATGTCTTAGCTGCAACTAGAACGAACCTTCAAAGCCACCCACCCACCATCCCTCACTTGATAGGAATTCAAAGGGAAATTCAAAGACTTTCCGGGGATCAGTCAGCTCTCGTGGGTCTAGTAAGAACTAGCCCTCTCCTGTCTAGACTCTCAACCCACTGTGCCTTCCACTGACTGTGTCATTCTGTCTGTGAGGTCCAAACAGTCAATCAGGTGTGAGAGAGAGGCTGTCTGATCTGCAGGACCAACTGCCCCCAGGCCATGGCAGAGTCGAGTCTGGAGACAAAGTTTCTGTCCGTCTCCAGCTCTTAGCAGGGTTAAGCAAATTAAAAGCTATGGGGCTTCTTTATGCTGCTTCTTCTGCGTGTTGGGTTTCCCTTCACTAACATGGAAAGCATTTCCTCCACCCACTCGCACGTCTGAGATGACTGAGGCTTACAAACTATTGCTGTTTGCTGACAAGGCTCTGGAGGAGGCCTTCCAGACCTAATGTGCCCTGGGCGTCTTACTAAATCATGACCCATCACTCTTTTGACAAGTAACTTTATGTCAAGGTCTTGCTGGCACTATAAGCCCCACCCAATTGAGTTGGGCTCCTCAGGAGGTGAGGACAGACTTCCAGATTTGGTCTCCTACTAGACACCATCCCTGCCATGTCTCGGCTCGACTGAAATCTGACCATCGTATGCTCACATGCCACTGTGATCTCCTCCCTGGCACTCCTCCAAGAGCTCCTTGTTATTAGTTTATTCTGTCGGTTAAGCACAGGGTTGCTCTGTATAGCCCAAGGCTGGGCTCCAACCTGCCATCCCCTTGTCTCGGCCTCCCAAGTGCTAAGACGAGGACTACAGCAGTGTGTATGCCACCATGTGTTGCTGCTCTGGCACTCTCTGGCAAAACTGCCTGCCCCTTCACCCACTCAGGAAGCCCTGTCTGTCTAAATGCTGACATTAGGTCACTCTACCCATAACTGAAAAAAAAAAAAAAAAAAAGTAGATACACACATTCATGTTTTCAGGCAAAAAAGAAAACACTCATGACGAAGTATTTGGGGGTGTTTCGCTCCTTGGGAACTACTCTCGAGCTTCACATGACATGCAATGTGGGTCCATCTGTAAGCAAGAGCCATGTAAGCAAGAGCCCCCCTAACAGTCAATTTTCCTAAACACTCTACTGCTTTAAACCTCTCGGTGCCTCTTTGTGCCTCCAGAATGAAAAAAAACGCAGCTTCCGGACAGGGAAGCATGTTTTTGTTAACCGTTGGCTCAACGCTATGTAAATAAGCCTGCCCACAGTCCATGCTGTACTAGCCATCGACTTAGTGTGAAATAAACTAGGCCAAATTTTCATGACCTAAAACAACGAGAGACCTTGAGTATGCCCCAAGGCACCTGTGGGGGAGGGGATATGGACGATTGAGTTGAGGGCAGCCGATATGGATGGTTCCAGCTCAGGTCTTTGCATGGGGTCTGTCTCCATGCTGTAGAGAGCTGCAGCCATCAGAAGGTGGGACTCTGCTTTGGATGAACTGCCTCTAAGGTGGCTTCCCCAGAGGACACCCCAGGGACTTCAAGACAGTAGATGTACAAGTCAGCCAGCAATGCCTGCTGTTGCTGCACTATTCTATTGGCCAAGCAGCTTAAGCCAAAAGAGGGCGTAGATTCCTGGGACTGGCGTTACAGATGGTGTCACAGTGAGGGTGCTGGGAATCAAACCTGGGTCCTCTGGAAGAGCAGCTCCTGCTCTTAAGTGCTGAGCCGCACTTCTAGCCCCTGTACAAACTTTCATAAGGCCTTGTCTCTATTGGAAGGCCGAGCTTTCCAGTCCAGGATCTAGCTGCACTATGTGCATCCTTATACAGCCTTTCCGAATTCCACACTGGTTTACCTGACAGTCATCCCTATGCAAATTCCCCAAGAGCAGGCTCTTCAGAACAGAGAAGAGTCAGTAAAGGTTTGATTCATGGGACTGACCAGCCTTCAAAAGCCTCCACTCTCAACTACTCCCCGGAGAAAGAAAAAAACCTCCTGCACAGGCTGCCCATGAAGAACACACAGAGATGGCTGACCTTAGCCTCAATTGTCCAAAGCTCCTGAAGTCTGTGGCAGACAAAAATACTCTCAAAAGTTCTTAGGTACCAAAAGCCATTCAAGGATAAACGATGGTGTGTGTGTGTGTGTGTGTGTGTGTGTGTGTGTGTGTGTGTGTGTGTTTTGCAAATTCCCACCTGCCTAGCTTTTCCTTCTACCTAAGAATGCAAGTTTGGGAGGTCTGGGGTAAATGTATACATTCAAACTTCTTAATATTTTAAGAGTTATTTATTTATTGTGTTGGGGGTACACATATGCCACAGTACATGTGTGGAGGGTAGAGGACAACATCCAGGACTCAGTTCTCTTTTTCTACATGTGGGTCCTGGGGACCAAACTCTGTTGTGCCCTTGGCTGCAGGTACTTTCACCCAATAAGCCATCTTATTGACCAGTGATGTCAAAATTACACACACACACACACACACACACACACACACACACACACACACACACTTCTGTGTTCTGTTCAGCCAACTATTTAATATGAATGCAGCTGTGAAAGACCTTTGTAGACAGAGTTAAGGCTGAGAACAAGTTGATTTTTAAGACGATAAGATTGTCAGGTGAAAGTGTGTGTCACAACACCAGTTCCTAAGTCCTAAAAGCCATGGTAAGAAGGACTAACGGGATAGATTCATGAAAGGAGGGAAGCAAGGAGGTAGAAGGAGGAAAGACAGTGAGATGAGAAGCATGACAGGAACTCAGCTCACCACCGCAGCCTTGGCAGATGGAGGAAGGAAGGCAGTCCAAGGAATGTGGGCAGCTTCTAGAGGAGAATGACCCTTGCTGACAGCCAGCAGGAAATGAGAATCTTCGTGCCTCAAACACACAAGTCACCAGATGCCTCTTGCCCATCTGGTGAATTTGTAAGTATGGCTTCACTGCAGCCTTGTGAAGTCTCCCCATTTGTGCCAAGAGTTACCAGCCGCCAGCACTGTGTGGGGTACATGTCTATGAGTGCATGCAAGATTAGGGGGAGAAGAGAATGACAAACACTGGGCTCACTAGGAGAGACAAGGGGTGTGAGAGCGTGAGAAACACAGACCTACGTGTTTTCACATCATACGCCTCCTTTGGAAAGAAGGACTTAACTGAAGAGCTGGGCAAGGTATTGTGTCTGCCCATACGATGGTCGAGGTATGATCTTCTGAGATCTTGATACTCAGGCACCTGCCTCACCCTCCCTCCCTTCCTGTCCTCACTCCCCAGGTACGCTCACTCATACATCAGCGTACGAATGAACAAGATGTTCAACCAGACTGTTAGCATTACACCTGCACAAGGCTGAGCCCTTCACCATTTCCTCATGGAAAGGGGCCCCTATCAGTGAAGGAATTCGGATAAGCTGGTTAACGGTGGCTGGAGAAAGGGCTATTGCTTTCTGCCCGGGTGTTGTCACTGGCAAGTTGCCCATGCTCCAGCAAACAACCTCAGGAAAGCAACTCTCAACTCCATGGGAGCCACCTATACAAAAGTCGTGCAACTAGGCGGTGGACCTGTTGGGCAGGAGAAGCGATTTGGTGAGAGAAGATGGTGGATGAGACAGGGGGAAGAATGGTGAACACAACTAAAATTCATTATATACATGTATGAAATTATCAAAGAATGAACATTAAAAATAAGAATTAATTATATTGAACATTATGATTCATTGCATTTTACTTAAAATAAATAAGTTACATTTAATAAAGAAATAAACATAGTGTCAAGTCACAGAAGCAAAATGGCATGTAGACTAGCACATTGACCCAACAACTTATCTGTCTCATTCCAGTGGTGACCATCCCATGCTTCAATGTGAAGTGTCTCAGGGCTCCATGAACAGATGCCTGCTCAGCCAATCCTGATGACAGACTGAGCCTCCCTAACTGGTCCCAAGCAACAATGCCACAGCTGTCATTGTGCCCGAGACCAATGCCATGGCTCTTACGGTCTGTCTAGAAAGTAGCTACTCAAATGTCTATTATCAACTGGAAATGTTCTTAAAGAGTTATTGATGTCTCTATTTATTCTAAGTCAAGCATCCACATACTCCGTGAAAGCAACGCTCTGTGCCGTGAATCATTCAAAACCCCCTCTTTGTGTGATGAACTGTTGGTGTGGATCTATAAAACTGAAGTACTGTTGCTTCAGGAGGGAAATGAGATTTGCTATTCAAAGGAATAGCACCAGCAGCAACTCCTCACAGAGTGTTCTTGCTTCTTACGAAGTGAATCATGCATGACCTTCACTAAAACATTTAGTTTCATCTTCAGACACTGCACACTGGAGACTACTGCCATCTGTGCTCTACAACTAGCCTCGATTTACCCAATATTACTTCATCTCACCGGCTTTCCCTACACTTTTCCTACTCACTTCCTTCAGATACACCCCAGATGAAAGTTTTCACTCCATGCATGTTCTTTGGTTGGTGCTCCAGTCTCTGTAAGCCCCTGTGGGCCTAGGTTAGTTGACTCTTTTGGTCTTCTTGTGGAGTCCTTGTCCTTTCTGGGTCCTTCTATCCTTCCTCCTAAACTTCCACAAGACTCCTGGAGCTCCACCCTATGTTCAGCCGGGAGTGTTACCATCTGTTTCAATCCACTGCTGGGTGGAGCCTCTCAGAGCTATGCTAGGCTCCTGTCTGCAAGCACAGCAGAGTCCCATTAATAGGGGACTGACTCTGACAAAGTCAGAGGTTGGCTTTCTTCCATGGGGTGGGTCTCAGAGTGGGCCAGTCGTTGGTTGGACATTCTCTTAATCTCTGCTCCCTCTTTATCCCTGCACTTCTTGTGGGCAGGATAAATTTTGGAGTGAAGGCTTTGTGGGTGCGTTGGCATTCCCCTCCCTCCCTCTAGTCCTGCCTGGCTAGAAGGTGGCCTCTTCAGTCTCCATGTCCCCTGTGGCTAGGAGTCTCGGGTATAGTCACCACCATCTCCTCCTACCTGGACCTCGGCTTCCTACGTATGTGTGGCCAGTGGGCAGCTTGGTCTTGATGTGGGTCTCCTGGCAAGTGGGATGGGGGCCGTTTCTGAAACGGACTCTGTTGCCTGCTTTTGTATCACTTCCCCCTAGTGGGGCTGCCTGGCCTGGCCTCAGTGGAGGAGGATATGCTAGATTCTGATGTGATTTGATGTGCTGGGGTGGGTTCATATGGGAAGGGGCTCCCCTCTTCTGAGGAGGAGGAGGGGGAGGAGAAGAGGGGAGGAGGCTCCATTCAGGATGTGGAGTGAATGAATAAAAAAAAAAAAAAAAAACGACTTTCACTCTTGTTGGCTTCCCTCAGTGGTCCTCCTCCCACCCTCAGGAATCCCTCCATTTGTGGAGAGCCAACATAAGAATTCATGTCCTCCACCTGTGTGGAAATAATCTTGCCTGCCCTTTCATCAGTCTTATAAGCCAGACCACCTAGTCCAGTGCCCCCTTGTCACAGCCCTGGCACTGCCAGTCAGTTGTTCTAGGACTTGCCTTGCTAACAGGACTACGATACAGTGAGCGCGAGGAGCATGGCCATATCCCTTGCAACCTGAGCTGATGGTGCTAGCATCTCTTCACTGTGTGCAACAACCGGAGAAGGGCCGCAGGGCCGCCTTTTTATTTGCTTTTGTTTGTTTTTGTTGGCCCAGCCACCACCTGGTTCCAAAGGACAACAGCAAAGGCTATCATAATGCCACAGCTCCGTGACATTTTTTAAAGAGCCAGCATAAAGAACAAACATGATTCAAGAAGGAAAAGGAACATTCTCCGTGCCGGTACAAACCAGTATTTGCTTTCCCAAACTAGGGCTGAGCAACACAAGCTGCCACCTCCTGTAATCGTTAAGGGGTAGAGTCTTGGAGCTTGTTCAAGAAGATTTACCATTACAGGGTCATCGCCTACGAAGAAGAAAAGAAACCGGAGAATGGGGTGCTAAGGCATAAAGGGACTCCCTCAGCAGCACCGAGGACTCAATATGAAGAGCACGTCAAGGAGACACAGGGCAATAACTGCCAGAGAACACAGGGAGGGACCAGAGGAGGACAAGACTGAGTCACACACATCTCTAAAGAAAGAGTGCAGTTATCCGCTGATGACCCTAGCTGAGAGAAAGTCAAACAGATCCAAGGTCATAAAGCTGAACAGTCCTCCTTGGGCCTTTATTTCCATGTATGAGTGGAATTAAAATGTTCCAGCTAGGCGCAGGCACCTGCCTTTTCCATGCTGGAGATGTGGCTCAGTCGGTAGAGTACTTGCCCAGCTTGCATAAAAAGCTCTGGGTCAGGTGCCCAGCACCCCACAAAGTGGGCAGGGTGATGCCATCGGTAACCCCAGTGTTGAGGATGTAGTAGCTCCCTGACAAAGAGTTCAATGTAAAAGACTTGCGCCTCTCAGGTTATTTCGTTATTTTAGAAAGACAAAGGAGATCAGACCCTCCACAGCAGGAGGGCAATAAAGGGTTGCACAGTGAATCCACAGACATGCTCAGCCGTGTACTGCAGGGGACACAGGGCTCTGGGTTTGAGTCAACGTTAACCTAGCTGAATGGAATGTCCTCTCTCCTCCAGTGTGAGACTGCTGACAGTACACTGGAGCCTGATGTACCAGCTCTGCCTAGCTCCCCACAGAGCAGGGCTCGTTTCATGTGGATGGTGCTGACAAGAATTCTCATCTCTTAAATTTAATAAACTGCTCAACGGTTTTATGTGATGTGAGTATCTGGCTTAAATTTAACAATAAAAAGGTTTATTGAACACAGCAGCCATAGCCTGCGGATGTGCTGTGGTCTAGTTTGAATCCTCCAAATGTCTATAGAAACTCCCCCCAAAATCATATCTTCATGGTATTTAGGGTAGGGCTTTTGGAAAGCAATTTAGGATTGGAAGGGGCCACGTGAGAATGGGTGCGCTCTGATGACATCTGTGCCTGCGACTATAAGAGGCAGAGAGACCTGAGCTGACACAGGCCTGCTCCTGCCAGCTGATGTCCCCTTCTCCATCTCGTGCAGTGAGAAGAGCTGTTGGGAGACAGAGAAGATGCTCACAGTTTGCTCTCTTGAACTTCCCAGGCTTCAGAAGCATGGGCTAAACAATCTTCCACTCTTTAGAAATAACCCAGTCTATGGTATTCAGTTATAAGACAAGCTATAAACAAATGGAATCCAAGTTAGAAGTCATTCAACAACTATTAAATGCTGCTGTTGCCTTGGGTCCCGCACTGCTGCTGTGTAGAGGTTTTATTAATCTTCACTCAAACTTGTAAAAACAATTTTTAATCCATTTTAGAGATGACAAAAATTAAATAAAAACCAACACAAACTCTTCAAAGATTAAGAACATAAAAGGTGACACCAGGTTTATCTAGCTCTGGAACAGATGACTTTAGTTGGTCTAGCCAGATTCAGAGAGGCAGGGGTGGGGCAGGAGTGGGCCCCTCAGGACATCCTAGGCAGGCCAACCTGTTTGGACGCTCTGGACAAGGTCAGACCTGAGAACTCTTTCCTTTCACTTTCATACAAAATATCTCCAGTAAGAAATCCCAGGGTTGTCTTCCTTCTCTTGTCTTTAAAATACAGCCTAGCAGCCAAAGCGAGAAATCAGTATAAGAGTTTAAGCAGAGAAAGGATGGCATCAGTAAAATATAGAAACCCTTGATTTAGGAAACACATAAATTCTCTTCCTGAATAAGACTTCACTGTATAAATAATATTTCTGAAGACTGGCACTTTAAAAAAAATCACAAATAATACAGTGATCCAACTAAAATCTTTCAGGCTTTTATAAAATATCCTCAAATCTATGTAATTTAAACTATTATATTTTCTCACAAAAGAAAAAATAAGTGGTGACTATCAAAGAAAGAAAAGCTAGTCAGAAAGTACAATATGGCACCTTGAGATATCACAGAAGAAAGAAAGAAAGAAAGAAAGAAAGAAAGAAAGAAAGAAAGAAAGAAAGAAAGAAAGCTCAAAGACTAATGAGTTCATACAAAAGGACACAGGGACCACAGAAAGAAGCTCACAGTGGCCAAGTCTGCTCCAAAAACTAAGGACTACAAATGATTTTAACATATTGATCGGATAAATAATGCCTGTGTACAGAGTGGCAGGCATGAAAAACAAACAAGTAGAGGCAATCTTCCTGTCTCAACCATTCCCATCTGTCCTTGTGCCTCTGATCTCAAACTGGTGATGCTTTCTCATTGACTTTTTTGCTTTGAAAAGGCTTTTTCCATTACAAAAGCAACAGAAGAGCATGAATAAGCACAGCAGTGGGCAATGCCTTGGGTGGCAAGGAAGGATGGTATTCTTCATACCCAGGACTTTATGAGGCTATAAGGTAGAGGAAATAGAAAAAAACAGAAGGAGAACAATTCACTTTATTTTGGGGATTTCAAATAAAGGGGCAGGAGACATTTCTAATTTTACACTGGCTTTGTAGCATGTTTTGTTTTGCATGGTCTAAATTCTCGCAATGTTGGCAAAATTCAAAACACTGCATAGTTATAATTAAACAAGAAAGAAGGAGAGGAGGGGAGGGGAAAAGGGGTGGAAGGGACAGATGGAGAGACAAACAGACAGAAAGAAAGGGAGACAGACAGAGGCAGAGATAGAGAAGAGTCAGGAAGTATTCCTGGTAGTGAAGATGAAGGCAGGGAGTATCCAAAGAACCATGGACCCAGGAACAGCTTCTACAGGGCGGTCCCAGTCCCTCCACCACTAGGGATGTGACCTGGAGACACCCTCTTTGCCCCTGAAGCTACAGTTTCCTGACTAAGGGAGTTGGGTCTCAATGACCTTCAACTCCAGCTTCTCACTACCTTCCTGAGCCCCAAGTTCTTCATCTGTGCCCCAAGTTCCTGTATCTTGGTTGCTATGAGAACTAATGAACTTAATTTATCCACTGGACGTATGTGAAGCTGTGAAAAGTATGTCACAAGCTTGACAGACTGTTAGCTGTCATCATTACGGCAACAAATACGATTATTATAACCTCTATTGCTTATCTCCACGTGTCTCCAAAAGCTAACACTGCTCAGGAGTGAGTCTTCGTCATTCCAGCAGAAATCACTTTTGCCAATCTTGTTCTTCCTTATTGGTGTCCTAACAGCTCACACCTCTCCCACAATTTCAGGTGAGACCACTGCCCACAGCAATCCACCCTCTCCCCTCCCCCCAAAAAACCACAACAGGAATCTACTCCGTGGGTGGGTAGGAGAAGTGAGACATCTATCAGACTGGTTTCTGTTCCCACAGATAATTAGGAACATATCCAAAAAGAGAGTCAAACATAAAAAGAAAATCTGCTGGACCAGAGCACTTCAGGAAGGCAAGTGTGTGTGGGTGTGCAATCGGTACAGGTGGGCAAGGTTGCAGCCGGGGCACGTGGTTCCCAGTGCTCTTTTCTTTGGCTTTTACCTGGATAAAATTTCCCCTATCATTGGACTGGGCGAGAGGCATAGGAGAAGAAGAGGGAGGGAGGGTGGGATTCGGACAGAATGGGGGATGGGGGCTACAGCTGGGATAAAAAGTGAATAAACTATAATGAATAAAAAAATAAATTTTTTTTTTCTAATCAGGATTTTTAACTTACAGGAAAAAAGTGAGAGTTGATGCAACAGTCTCATCCTCTATGATGTTGAGGTATGTACTATACAGGTAACAAAAACTCCTGGCGTTGGGGGAACTCAGCTCTTCTCTGTTTCCAGGAACCATCAGGAGAGGTTCGCCTGTGGCAGCTGAAGAAATCTATGGAAGGTCTCAGCTGCATCCACACCAGGAGCAGGCTGCCCCTGGACCTGAGGCTTATATTCTCTTCAGGATTCCCAAAGATAAAACTATGTTTCTTTTACATTCCCCTCGGAAAGCGGGGAGCAACTGCATCAACACAGAAAAAACTCCCACCTTTCTGTCCTCCAAAATTTCCCAACTGTTCTGTCCCTTTTAAAGTCTCTTAGCAAGCTGCAAAAGCTCTACTTTAATATATATTACCTTATTTTAAAAATCCTCTGAAATATCATTGTCTTTGGGTTGCCCTCTGGGCTGGAACTATCTAAAAATAAAACACTACACTGCAGAGACATGGAAAGAAATAGAAATCTCCCAATGAATGAGAGGCCACGCAGAATTATGGGATACACTTTTTTCACGGATGTCCCTTTTTATCTCCAGCCCCAGTTTGGTAGATCTGGGGACAATGCTGAGCCAGGGAAGCAGTGAGTACCTTCGGAAGGATAGACAAGGGCAGAAACATCTAGAAAGAGGTACAGTGACCCACTGCAAGTCCGCTTCCGGTTTAAGTCCACGTGCCCACACTGACGAGCCTCTTTGTAGAGGCAGTCATTCATCAGATTTGCTGAGCTCATACTGTATGTGAGGTGCTGGGACGCTCATGGGGGATGAGGAGAGAGCGCTCCTAGTATCTTCAGTTTGTCACAATGTAGGTACATATAAGAGAGCATAATCTCACAGGAAGTGGCCCAGCCAGACTCAGGGGTGAGACGTGGGTGAGAAGAGAGTTTCCCAAGTCTGGTATCACCAGGGGCAGAGTAGTGGTGGTGGAATACACAGGCCCCGGGGAGACCTGTGTTCAAAGGCTGGACCACTGGCTCAGGGTCCCTGGTGTATGTTACCCAACCTCCGCCTTACTTTTCCTTCTAAAACTCATTTTCTTTTAAGTCACTGTTTCTATGGTTAGTCTGCATTAGGTGAGTATTTTATGTGCAATGCTTAGAACAGTGTTTGGAAAATAGTGGCCATATGATGCATTGTCCAAACTGGGACATTTCTGAGCATAAAAGAAAGGGGCCTAAGTGATTACCCTGGGACAAGAGGAGAGACTCAGGACCGTCCGAGGCAAATCGGGACATTTGGCCACTCTCTCTATACACTCACAGTTACTGAAGGATGCCAGCCAACTGAGGAAGCAAGTGCTGCGACAGGAAATGATAGATGCAGTGACACAGGGGCAAGAGACCGTGACAAGTCCAAGGAGCTCGTGGTCATGTGTCAGTCACTCCTTTCCCTTCAGACCACTCGATTGCAACCGGCAGTACTGCAAATATCGCTGTGGATATTCAGGAGGTAATGACAAGGGAAAGTTTTCCCTAGGAAAAATCCTTATGTTAAAGCCCCGAGGTGGTATTTAGAAATGGGCCTTTTGTTCTACAGAGTTAGTGTGGGGACATTAATGCCATTATAAGAGGAGACATCAGGGAACTTGGAGAGCATTACATAGAGCTTGTCTTCCCTGGGGTTCATGTCAAGTACCCCACATGCAAACCCGTGGGAGGAGGTATGGCAAAGATGAGGTGAATGGTTTAGTTTTAGCATCCCAGCTCTGTAAGTTCATTATTTAAGAGCACCTGGAAATTTACCCACAAACCAAAGAATTCTGAATTAACACATGGCCTTCACCTGCTCAGTACTACTTAACATGACACATTCCTACTCTGAAACAATGAATGGCTGTGAATGGATACGGCAGAGGCAGCCAGCAGTGGACACCCTACTGTTACTCTGTGGGTGACTTTTGGAGTTCTTGGCAATGCAGCTGAAGAGTCTCCAGTCGGAGCTATCCTTTGGAGCCTCTTTTCATTGTGGGCACAGCAGCTCACAGCAGCTGCACAGGATATTCCTCAAGTGGAAGGCTAGTGGTACAGACAGGGTCTGCTCTGCACAGCTTGTAGCCTTGGCCTTAAGCAAGAAGGGCATCTGAGTGAAACTTGGGGCTTACTGACCTCCCTGACTCGGAGGTCACTTCATCTCTAGCAGGCCCGGCCTTGGAGAACGAGCATCTAGCATATGAGCAAGGAATAGGACTATGGGACTTGAGGGCACACTAGCTTGCCTCTTGCCACCGTCTGCTTCTTTAGGGATGTTCTCTTACTTTTCCCTTTTTCCCCCTTCGTGATCTCCAATTTAAGCTAACAGCGGGCCTGGGCTCTCGCACCTCAAGCTAGTGGTAAGTGACAGACGAGGAAGGAGTTACTTAAAGGGCACTGTAGAAACTCAGCTTCCATCTGCAGCACAGCCAGCCTGTGCGCACAGTAAGGATGGTGAGGTACCCCCCACTCTTCAGAGATGAAAAAGCACGTAGGGTTACAAAACAACAGACGTGTGTAAGGCACCGTTAGCATTCCCCGTCCTTTTTTAAATGTCCAGCTTAACGAGGTATAACATATAAAAAATACATACATTTACATAGGTACGTCCACACTAATGCATGCACCTTGATGAACTTGGACATATATTCATGGCACCAGACTGCATCCAATGTATAGAATGTATCTACAACCTCCAACTTTTCCTTGTGTTCTTCTGTGTGTTTGGGAGGGAGGGAGGGGCGTCAAAATACTTAATGTGAGATCTCTTCCCTTGCTCTTTGAAGTGAGTACCGCAGCGCGGTGAGGTACAGGCACTGTTCCATTCACCTGGTCTCTAGATCGCCTCATCTTGCAGAGCAGAAACTTCACATCCTCTGAAAAACGAGACCCCGTCTCTCCCTGTCCCTAGCAAGCATTAGTAGAAATTGCTGCTCCTGTAAATCTATTTCAGAGACCTTATATAGCAAAATCACACGGGATTTGTTCTTTTGTGACTGGTTTAATCAGTACGAATTTCCGTCTTTACGCTAATCCATTTTTTTTTTTTTTTGCCATAAATGGCAGGATTTCCTTCTTTTATAAGGTTAAATATATGTCTTACCTATTCATCTGCAGACATTTAGGTTTGTTTCCTTATCTCGGCTATTATAAATAATGCCCTAATGAACACCAGGCATATGATATGTTAAGAGTTTGTAATTTAAATAATTTGAAGATGCAAATGACTCTCACTTTACAATAAATCAACTCATCATTTTTGACCACACAAAGGGCTGAGCTGCTTCCTCTCAGAGGCAGCCTGCTGAAGCCAGCCTTGCATTCATTCCAGCCTTCATTGCTCATTCCTTTCTCCCATGCCCAAGTCTCATCTCCCAGCTGGAGTTCCCAGCACTCAAGGGCAATGTCCCACACACCAGGCACAAGGAGAGTCTCCCAGTCTGTGGCTGTGGCAGGTTACGGAATGTTCTAAGTCGTGTGAGAAGAGTGTGGGAGGGTTGGCAGTGACCTCTAAGGGATTTTGACATCGGAGGTACCACCTGGGGCCTGGGTGGTACAGGAAAAGGACTGAGTACCCATCAAAGTCCAGCTGTATGTAACTGGACTCACCACCCTCCTACATGCCCAAGAACACACACATATTCTGCCTGGAGCCTTATATGTTACCACCAGTACAGATACGACGAGAGGTTCTGAGTCAGGGAGAAGAGTGAGAAAAAGGTAGCATTAGACCTGCCCAAGATGGCTAGAAACTTAGAAAAGACATTTTTTATTAGGGCAGAGGAGAAGACAGATGGAAGAGATAGATGCTATCAGATTAAGGCATATCTATTTTCTTAGAGTAAATTAATTATATTTTCATGATTATAAACAGTATATGCTAAATTCACAAACCCAAAAATCATAAATTTCTGGTAAAACCAGGAAACAGCATTCTTGGGAGCATAACAGTGAGGTGAGTCTGGTTATACCCGTGGACTTTAACCAGACAGATAGACAGACTGACAGAGACTGGGTGGACCATGTGCCCCCCACCCCTGGCTCAGCATGATGAGGTAAATTGACAACACAAGAAGTGAAGGGAGAGGCCAGGACACAGTCACAAGCTCACCTTAAAAGACCCTGCAACAGTGTCGTTCTCCTTGGCTCCTTCCCATCCATCCTGCCTCAGCCAAGCTCAAGGGCCCGAGGGCTCTGCCTGTGCTACCACAACCAAAGTTCACGTCTGCGTGCTTTCCAGCCCCTCAGCAGTGCCCGACACTCCGCTCACACCGTGGAGTTCACGGCATTTTAATTTCCCCATGTACGGCCTGCCAGCCCTTGACACCACTTCATGACGAAGACGGTCTCTGAGAGCAGCGCTCATGTTCTGCTCAGGTGCTCGGCTGGGCAGTTTTCTCATTTACATGCTGGGAACCAAGAAAAAACCATTAAGTGGAGGAATTTAAAAACTTTTGACTGTTTTGGACAAATAATCGCCCCAAACGGTGGGGTACGCGGTGATGCTGTGACGTACTGCATACTCTGTGGGGAGGCAGAACTGAGCGAACTAACACGCTCATCACCTCCAGAGGTGATCACTCACGGCTTCCCTGCAACTGCAGCTTTGCGCCTATGAACCAGCAAATCTCCCACTGCCCACACCCCGGCCTCCTGCAATCACCGTTCTACCCTCTGCTTCTGTGGCTTCCGAAGTGTGAGGACACGCGGCGTCTTTGACAGACTTGACTGACCTCACTGTTAATGTCGTCCAGATTTCATTCACCTTGCGGCAAGCGAATTCCCTTCTTCCCCAAAGCCGGACTGTATTCCACGGTGTGCATGTTTGATTATATACGAATACACCATGTACACATTTTTCTTTATTCATCAGTGAATAGACAGTTTGTGTAGATTCTCCGTCTAAACACTGTAAATAAGGCTGCAGTGAGCATGGAGAGCAGGAATGCCTGCAGCAACTGACTTCAAATCCTCGGGATAGATCTAACCAGAAGTGGGCCCACTGGACCACAGAGCAGTGCTAGCTTCAGCTTTAGAGGAACAACCACAGTTTCTCACTAGTGGCTGGACTGACTGATGTTTCCACCATGAGTGGACAAGGGTTACCTCTTCTCTGGGGCCTTGTCAACATTATCTTTCGTCTTCATAGCAAGAAATTGACATTTCCTCTCTTTAACTGAGTTCTGTTCTTTGGATATTAACCCATTATCATGTGTCATTTGCAAGTATTTTCTCCCAACCTGGAGGTGGCTGTCTCTACTGTCCCCCTGCTGTGCAGAGGCTTTTTAGTCTGCTGTAATCCATCTGTGCATCCTTGTGTTGCCCGAGCTTTAGGGGCTAAATCATTTTCCAGGGTGGTGAGTGCCCCCCCCGCCATGTTTCCCACTAGGATTTTCACAGTCTCAAATCTTACCTTAAACTCTTTGATATATTTTGAGGTTTCATAGGTAGTATAAGAACACAAATATATTCCCCTACATATGGATATATCCAATTTCTCCACCAACATTTACTTAAAAGTCTGCATCCTATTGTGTCCTATTGTCATCTTTATAGGAAACAAACTGACCCTAAATGAACAGGTCCACTTCTGACCTATTTATTTTGTTCCATCACTCACTGTTCCTATTTTCAAACCAGCATCATTCTGTCTTGATTACTATACCTTTTCAGTGTACACATACACACACACACACACACACACACACTCATGATGTATTTTAATTTTAATTATGAGTATGTATGTGTATCTGTATGTGAGTCAGTTGCCTGAAACGACCAGAGGTATCGGCTCCCCTCACAGCTGCAGTTATAAGCAGTTATGACATAACTGGCATAGGTTCTGGGAACTGAACTCCGGCTCTCCGTGGGAAAGGTACACACTCCTAACCAATGATCTCTCTCCAGATGCTCCTTTAGTATGCTTTGAAGGCAAGAAGTGTCATGCCGATAGCTCTATGCTTTTCATTCAGTGTTGCTTTGGCTATGTTGTTGCTTTTCTATTTGAATTTTAGGATTGCTTTTCCTATTTCTGTGACACATGGCATTGACTTGTGTATTATCTGAGAAAACCATCACTGAAAGAAGACATATGAAAATTCTCTAAGTGTCAAATCTACAGAGGTGGGAGCAGACGAACATCTGGGGCACTGAGGTAGCAGAGAAACAGTTGAACTTCAGGGGTCCACATCTGAAGCTCTGACAGATGAGGTGAGCGGAAGGACCAGGTCCCCACCTGCCGCTGGGGACCTTCTGTCCTTGGTAGTATCCTCACAACAGATTCACTGAGTGGGCAGGATGAATTAGCAGGCAGACACTTGCCACCAGCTTGACAGCCTGAATTCTATCCTCAGACCCACACACGGAAGGAAAGATTCAACTCTCACAGGTTGTTCCCTGACCTCTACAATGCAGCATCTGCACGCGTACACGTACACACGTACACACGTACACACGTACACACACACACACACACACACACACACACACACGCGCGCGCACGCGTCTTAAAATTAAGAAATAAGGACATTAAGAGTTCAGGAATTGTCCATCAGATAGGTAAGTATTCAGTGCCATTCCAACAGTACCAACTGCTCACAGATGCGGAACAGGAAAGCTCCTGTTTCACTAGGAGGAGTGTGAGGTGGTGATTATCACTTTAGCAAACAATTCTACGTTGCCTAGAAAGCCAAGTAACAAGTACAGTTCTCAGGGCAGCACAGACAATGGCAGTGCTCAGCATATCGTACGTGTTTTACCTATGAAAGACACACACAGGGAGGCATGTACCAATCTTCATGAGAAAACTGGCAGCACTGCTCACTGTTGAAAAGGGAATTGACAAATAGCATATACATACACATTAAGATGTGCTGTAGGTTCAGACTTCAGCATGACCCCAAATGACGAGAGTATGAGGGGCAAAGATGGGAAAGAGCATTCGTATCAGGCTTAATTTCTACATATGGATATACAAAGAGGTCTTAAAACCTAAGAACCTTCCTAAAGGAGACCTGCACTTTGGAGGACTAGTTACATCTAGTAGGAAGGACAGAGAGAGAGAGGGGAGTGGGGATGGGAAAGAGGGGGATGGGCTTCATGGGAAAGGTAAACATAAGATGCATCTCTTATTCATAAGCCCCCATAATGTACATTGTAACTATGCCACTTATATGAACCAATCACAGATGAGTGGAGAACGGTCTATTCTTATACTAAGGACACAGGAAGCGCAGAAATCCCTTCTACACAGCTATGAAGGCCCACCCCTCATGTGTGTGTCCCCAAAGGCAATCTCCATCTCAGCAGTTTGCAAGTTTCAAGGCTTCATTCCCTATTCTATGTATATTACCTCCGCCTTTTCTTCCTCACTCTTAAATGGTAAGTTGTCATATTTTATGTCTCTCCACGAGCCATCCTAAATCCTAAATCCTTCTTATAACGAGATGTAACCAGGATAAATGAGATGTGCACTAGAAATAATAACATGGTAATTCAAAGCAGGTTGACGAGACCATCTCACCGGCAGGCACACAAACCATGATAGCAGCTCACACCAGATGGCAGGGAATGAAGCTGGTGGCTGTCCCCCATACAATGCTGATTAAATTTCAAGTTCTGAGAAAACTGTTACTTTGCAGAAAAGATGAATTTAACTAAATCAAGGGAATCTAGTGTGGGATGTCATGTTATGGCTGCCAAACAGATGAAGGTAATTGGAGGATAAGTATAGAGGAGGAGTTATAATCGGAGAAAGAGCCCACAGAAACTGCAGTAATGAAGCAGAGAGCAACAGCCGAGCACCTACGAGCGCTGTCTGGAATCGTTATACTTAATTTAGGAAGCGTCCAGAACAGTCTATTTCCTTGTTTGTTGAACTGAAAGTACCATGCATTAATAGCCCCACAATTACACTGAAAAATTCTAATGTGCGATCCCCGCCCACCTTAAGCCTGGGAAACAGCTGAACTCTGTAGAAACAGGCTCATGCTGGCATTTCAATTTTCAGTTTTAAATGATATTTTTATTCCTAGAATGCCGTGTACAAATACTCATAACTACATGAGGGCCATATGGACGTACAATTTATTTTTTAATTTGAAGAGAACTGGCCCAGTTATGAATAAAACAACTTGTTGAAAATAAGGTCAAGGAGTTATTTAATAAATGCTGCACACAAGTTCTTAATTAAGCGACATGCAGCTGGAGGTGGGGCTACGCTGGCAGACTACTTGCCTGGTATGGAAACAGCTCTGTAATCCTCCCTTCGGTGTAGCGTTAATCAGGTGGTGACAGACGCCTGTAATCTCAGCACCTAGGTGGTGGATGCCTGAGTAGCAAAGGTTGAAGGTCACCCTCTGCTACACAGCAAGTTTGAGGGGCAGCCTGGGCTCACGATGACAGCCACAAAAGCAGGAATGTGTGCCCCCTGTTTAAATACTCCCCTCCCTTCTCTCCTTCCTTCATTTCTTTTCAGCAATAAGGAATGTTTCCGGAATGTGAGAGGAAACGTAGTTTCTTCTGCAATCACTGTAGCTAACCATGCTCAACCAGGTCCGAGGCAAAAAGATTAGGCTTACGCCACTGGAAGCAGACAAGGTGCCGTGTTTGGCTTTCTACGCACTGTGATTCTATGATTTCCTGAGACAAATTTCATTGTTTTCTCTAAGAAACAAAAGATGAAGAACTGGGGAGAGCAATTACGTTTATAGTAAACCCACTTCTCAACCATCACAGAGGCAGGCAATGGTCTGGCTAGTTGAGATCCACCTGAGCCAGAGTCAGGGTCCCCCTCTAGGTAAGAGAGTACCTCGTATGAAAGGGTTGGTGCTCGCACGTATGTAGATTTCACAGCCACATTTTTGCATCCCACAGAACCATACAGGAAACAGAGCAGTTACCACAGTGACAATTTCCTTCACTCAGCAAAAACACCACCAGCTGGATCTACAGTCAAGGACCACATCGGTACAGCTTTGTCATCCTGAACTCCCCAAAGACTGAGATCACTTCCACAGAGGCAATGGGTGAGACAGAGGCCTGGCCCTGCCCTCTTACGCAGGCCTGATTTCACTTTGCTGTCTCCAGACTTTCAGGGGCTTCCAGAGCTAGGAGGAAGTATGAGAGCAAAGTTTGGGCAGAGAAGAGGTCCCAAGCCAACTCAGGCTGTGGTATTTCCATGCCATGCAAATGGACACTAGGCAGACAACTTTGAAAGTAGGACAGGGTGTTTACGTTAAAAAAAAAAAAAACAAAACAAAAACAAAAAACCATCACGAACACCACTTCCGTTTCACTCCATCTCTCCGACCTTTATCACAAGCTGTCATTTTCCGGAAGAGAAAAGGTGTCCTTTTCTAGTGACCTTCATGTTCACCTCTGTCCTTTCACTCTGTTTTGCAAATCATGACTCACACCTGAGACATTCCCTTACATACAATGGGGACCCAGGGGTGATAACAGTTCACAGGGAATGACATTTCTGTGTGACAAGGGAAGCAGAGATCTGGGAAGAATGGGAAGTAGTCTTCCTTGAAGTTTTGTATTTTCCAGGGCCTGTTTGGGGCTCAGCAGAGTGTGACACAGAGAACGAAGATGCTAGAGTCTGTCCATAGGGAGATGTGAGGACCTGTCCTGGACTTCCTTCTCAGGTCTAAATCCAGCACTTGCAAAGAGGAAAACATGGATCATTTTCCCCAAAAAAGGTTACTGTCACTCAACGTTCCTTGAAGGTGTTTACCACTTTTTTTGGAAGCCTTCCTGTGCTAAGCTGACAGTGGAGCTGAATGCTTGTTAGGTTGGTAGAAGACATCTTGGACATTAGGCACAGATAGCGCCTTGGGAAGAGCTAGGGGGGCACCACAGTGCCGCACACTTCCTGTCTCCCAGTGGCATACGGTGGCATGCAAGGCAAGGAGGAGGGTTCTGAATCAGGAAAGACTAGCCATTGAAACAGCCTAGTCTAGGGGGATGCTTGTCTGCCTGATGAAGGGAGAGCAGAGCTGAGTCAAGCAGGAGGGCCTCGCGTGACCTCTCCTGTGCAGGACTCTCCCTGGGTGACAGGGAGAGAGCCTTTGATTGAGGGCAGCCACTCTTGGGGCTGCAGTTAGATGGCAGTCTTATGTAGACTGCGTAAGTAGAGCCTGGTGGGAATCCCAAAGCCCTGGGTGTTGCCCCTGCATGTTCACATCCACAGCCCTGGTAGCATGGGGGCAGAGTCCATCACTTCCATCTGAACGGCAGGCACAGTGAAGTCTGGGGATTCAATGTCATTTGTCACCCATCAGCCTTACTTACCACAGGGTCCCCTGTGTTCCTCTTACCCTTCCACGGAGCCTGCAGCTCCTGAGCCATGTTCCCTGGAACTCTAAAGGGCATCAGCAGGATGCTACACGCTGGCACCCTTCCTGGAATACTGCCCCTAGCTTCCTGTCCTGACTAAAGCTTGACCTTTTCCCAAGAACACTTGTTCACCCCCTTAAGTGCCCACCAAGGGCTCTTAGGCCGTGACTTTCCCCTCAGTCCCCTGGGCTTTGGGGCTGAAGTGTGGAGTGGGTGTCTGTATTTCTTTTTGTTAGCACATCTAGGCCATTGTTCCTACGTAAAACCACGAGTTCTTGAATCACGCACCATCAGACTTATCCCACCCACTCCCTCTCGCTTTGGGAAGGCCTGGGTTGCTGGCTCCCCTGTTGTCACTCTGCCTCACGCCAGTGACTCTGACCAAGGTGAACTCAGAACCACACTGACAAGTCTTCTACTCTGGAGCTCCGTCCTTTTCTCCAAGGTCATAACACCAGTCCTTTTCCTGCAGTTCCTCCAGCCACCATCTCCTCTGTCTGTTTGTACCCCTGGAACCCCAGTTTTAAAAGTCTGGCCCCAGTGAGACCCATGACCCACTGATCCACCACTTTTCTCTTTCCCACAGTCTCCTCATAATGGGCTTCACCTTGCCAATCACTTTAAATTCCACGGTCAGTTATTTTAACTGTGCCCTTCCATATGCCTTGAGCTCCATCTCCACTCTCGCTCACTAGGCAAAACCAATACCCCATTAACTCGGGCCCCCATCACTCACATGTGGGCCCAGAGGGAAGGAAGAGAGACAACTCTTGTGAATGTCTCCACTAGAAACTCAGAATCTTGAACTTTGGCAAAGCTCTTTGAAAATTTCTTCTCCTCTCTCTGGTTATACCGGGGTAACTCATTCTTTGTAGAAATGAGCTGACATTAAATAACAGCACAGGATTTCAGGATAAGCAAATTTAATTCTGTCAAAGTAAATTTTCTCTAAGGCTTACTTCCACTTTCTAAGGCGGCACATTTGTCCTAAGTGAGACTGTCCAGGTCCCCCTGGCCTCGACTCTTACGATGACGCTAAAAGAGGATGAATAGCTGTGTATGCCACAGATCGTCTCTTCCTGTGGTGCCAGGGTTTGAGCCCGGTGCCTCTCTCACACCATTAACTACATCTCCAACTCCCTTCACGCTTCTTGTTCATTTTGAGACAGGGCACCCAGAAGTCATCCGGGCTGACTTTGGGCTCACTCTGTAGTCTAAACAGGCCTTGAACCTGTGATATTCCTGCCTCAGTTTTCCAAGTAGCTAAGATTACAGACCTATCTCTACTCCGAAGACCCACCTTTATCACCTTTCCTTAAACCTACGGAGTTTTAGAATAGGGGCTGGTGGGTACTGGCCCCAAATAATATCTACTGGCTACAAACAAACATTTTTATTCTTTGGGCACAAAAAGACTAAGACAGCTTTAAATAATGGGACGTGAGATGAGAATATGAATTATCAAAAACATATCTAAAAGGCTTTCCTCGATATTGTTTGCACATTAGGTCAACAGGTTATGATTCTTCAAGGTCAAACAGTAATATTCTGTTGCCAGAAATGTTCACATCAGAGAACATCATGTTGGGCTAAGCAGAACTGAAAACGGATTTTATTTGCAGGGGGAGCAGGTGTCCTTTCCTCCTGGGAAATGCATTCTCTGGTTTTCTCTCCAGCATTCCACACTGAAGCCTTGGTGACCAGCCCACAGAGCCAAATTGCAGGTTCTTAGGGTGTTTAATGAATTGCCAAAGGAGAAAATTGCTGGTTCCTTTAAAAAAAATAAATGCCTAGAGTGGTAACAACACTCGGTTAAACAGCCCTGGCAGCCTACAAATTGTGCCCAAATTCTTCCTTCAGAGCGAGGTGCTGATTTTCCTCTCTCATCTGAGTAAACGGTTGAGGTGGAGCGGTGAACTAGAATATTCACCCGCTGTCCCCAGCGGCAGTTCCGACAGACTCCACCCGCACCCTCTCTGTAACGCAGACCTTGGAATTACTCTAGACATTAAGCTGCTGGGGAATAGGAGACACTCTTCAGTGCTCACGTGAACCCGGCCTCACAGTACAGATGCAGTTGAACCTAATAAACGTTCTATTCGGCTAACATCTGGTCCTCCCCACTGTCTTGTTATGAATGATGCTGTGATAGAGCTTATGAACTCCAGAAGAGACAAACGGAAGTGGGAAGCACACTGTACACACGTGTATCATACCTGTATTATTTCTCTCAAAGCTACTGAAGGAGTTATTTTGGCTCGTTGTTGGAGGACACGGAGATCTACCATGGAGGGAAGGCATGGCGGCAGATGGTGTCAGGGGCATGAGGCCACCTGCTCAGATTGCCACAGACCAGGAAGGAGAGAAAGGAGAACACTGGTGCTCACCTGGCTTGTTCCTTCTGACTTTTTATGCCACCCAGAATCCCATCCCACAAGACTGCATGCAGCCTACGCTGAAGAGGCCCTTCCTTCCTCAGTCAGTCCTCTCTAGAATCAAGCCAGAGGTCTGTCTCCTAGTTAATTATAAAGCTAGTCAAACTGACAATGAGTATTTCCCTATAGCCCGCTAATATGTGCAATTTACCCATGTAAATACAAATAAAATCTAAAACCTATAATATGCTGCAGATACTTGGGTTAGCAGCAGGGATCAGCACATTTTAAATACTGTTGTGGGCTCTTCTTAAATTACATGTCTATTTATTTCTGTGCATGTGTGTTTGGCGCGTGCATAATTGCATGTATGCTTACATGTGTGTTTTCCATGCTGCATGAGTAGAAGGCAGAGGCTCTCTCTTTCTGCCATGTGTGCCCTGGGGATTGAACTCAGGTCACAGGCCTCATGGCAGACATTTTTATCTGCTGAATGAAAAATGTCCAATATTTAAACATTTAAACCACACACAGAACCAAAAATAAAACTCACATGAAAAAGACACTGTTAAACTTTTGTTGAATATGCTCCCATACATTTACACACACACATACATACATACATACATACATACATACATACATACATACATACATACATACGCATCGTCACACTCACCGGTTCACATCATTTCTGTTGCTCTATTATCAGAATTGCTTTGTCCTAATAATACATCATGGATATCTTCCCGCACTTGTCACTTCTCAGCATATAACAAGTCTTCCGTTAATGAATATTTAGGTTATAACTACATTTTTCTCATCGAAACAATTCTTGAGTGGGTATCTCTGTCTGTGCCTCGTCACAGCTGCACGGTTGCCTTCTCTGGACAAATACAGGAAGCCGAATGACCCAGTCAATGCGCAGGCACATTTTATAATATTATGTACTTGTCAAACTGTCCTCTAGCCATAGCGACATGCAACAAGCACCTACAGTGTCTGGATGTCCACGGCCGCCAGCACCACGTTGATGACACTCATAAATATGGGCAACATATTTATTTGTACTTGTCTGTTACAAATATTAATAAAGCTACTCTAAACACCTTACAGCTAATCATCTCTCTTGTTGTTACTTACGGGGATATGAAACATTTTTTATCCATGTGTTTTTGTGTGAGTTTGGTACATGTATGAGCGGGGTGAACACAGGTGCGTGGGTGTGTGTATAACCATGTACATAGGAAGAACATCAGGCATCCTGTTTCTCATGTTCTCTGCTTTATTCCCTTGAGACAGGGTCTCTCACGGAACCTGTGGCTAGGCTGTTGGCAAGCGAGGCACATTTTATAATATTATGTGAACATAAACTGTTCACAAATTGTATAGCCCAAAGGCCCGAATGAGATTCAAGACGACCAAAGTACTTCAGTGAGAAGTGTTTCCACAGTACGTCCATGAAATTCAGAGGAATGATCTCAGGGCAGGATAGAAATGTGTGTGTAAGGTTCTGAATGGCCTTGGACAAGTCCCTTCCTTCTCTGGGATGGTAATCATCAGTTTAAACATCACAGTCTCATTTTTATGAGACTTTTTACCTTCCTGTACCCAGAGGCAGCTGCCCAGTGTGGGTTGCTGAAACTGTCAGTACTTTACAATCTAATCAAATTAAATTATCTCTCTGTTCTCTGTCCCTCCCTGCCATTTGCTAGGTCCATTTGCTAGCTACCTTGGTTCTTCTGAGCCTTATACACTGGCTGACACAGAGGTGAAGAAAATAGGGATGGAGAGAGAAAATAATAACAAGTGAAATTCATAAAGTTATGTTCTTATCAAAACATGCCCACGGTGTGCTTATAAGAACATTTATTTCTCCTGAATTCTATGAAGGCTTGGGCCTAATTAAACTAAACCACGTATGGATCGCCACCTACTTTGCTTGCTCTTTAGGACAAAATGTATTGGTAAGAATATATGAAGATCGGGTCTTGTTCCCACCCCTCAGAGAAAACTAAAATGTGCTCGATAACCAGGATAAGAGACTGGGACTCTCATGAAAACATTGACTTCACCAGTGCGATGGAGAATCCAAGCAGCTGAGTGACCTTGATGGTTATGAGGCTACCCCACACTCCGTGAGAGCACACCACACAGAGTAGCAACCCATCTACTCTGCAGACAGACAGCCAACGGGTGGAGATCGCTGGAGATAACCTAAGCCCCACCCCTCCCCCACACTCACTGACAGGAACTTCTTCCAGTTTGAAGTAGGGATTATAGTTTTACAGGACACACACCACCCCCACCACCCCCACTGCCACACCAAACACAAATAAATAGGTAACCAGTAAGGGTTCAATTAGCAATCTACACAAAAGGCCAAAGAACGCGGAAGAGTTCAGTTGCAAAGACATCTTCTCATTCATAAACTGGTGGGTAAGAAGAGCTAGTTAATCCAGTAAGAGCCGCTGTGTATACACGAAAATACCAACCCATATTAATAACGAAGAACAGGATCGAACTGCAAAAACACCATGAGCAATTAAGTTACGACTACCTGGAGTAGAGAAAAGGAGAGCCTTTGGTATTTAAGAGTATGAGAAAGATAGAGGAAAAACAGGACAAGTAAGAAAAGGGACGGAGAAAACGGCTTTTGTGAAACTAAAAATCTATGGGCCTCACACGAGGTTGTACCATGTGAGTGAAAGGGGAGAGCGGTATTTTAAACAGCATGAACAAAAGAGACCCTGCTCCGCTGTCGGCTGGGCAGTGAGACAAGGGCAGAGCTGCCAGCCTGGTACTGCATTGTTCAAGAACGCTGGCAGGTACATTCATGCTAAATGTGTTATAATTGAGAATCAATATGAGGCGGTGTCAGCGTTGAATAAACTCCAAGGGCTTACCCAGGCAACGCTGTTAATGTCATGTTTCATTTTATACAATGGTGCTCAGAATAAAAAGCCCCACGTTTGGGTCCTGGAAAACATCATTTTAAAGAAATATTTCCACAACAGACACTTAGCTGCTGCCTTTTGCTATGAAGCAGAGATTCTTCGCTTGGGCTCATGAGGCAACTACAAGGCAGATGATGCCCTCCTTCCGTGGCTGTACGCTGGCTGAAGGCACGGGGAAAAATTCTTGTCCTTAACCTCTCTTCTCCTGGATTCCAGAAAGACAAAAACCTTGAGGAACAGACAACTCGGACACCCAGAGGAAAAAGATGACCCAGGAGGGCGAGGCTGCACCCTCCCCCATTCGCAGCCACCAAGTGACCAGCTTATCCTGACACCTCAGAGATCAGACCTGAGGTGGGGGCCTCGATGGGTCAGCGATGGGAAGGACTACACCTTGACCAGGACTGCTTAGTTATACGACCTCTTGTCCTCTATTTACACACACACCTCATGCCCCTATCCTAGAAACAGACTTGGGGATCCCTGGACATCTTCGCCTGTTGTTCCCCTTCGCAAAGTGGCAACACTGAACTCTCTGTTTTTCACTAATTCTTTAACTGGTTATACTGGAGGCTCCTAGAATGCAGGCTTGTATCATTAAAAAAAAAAAAAAAGTAACATTTCTGGCAATGACAGCTGTAAGCCCAGCATTTAGTCTTCACGATTACTCTCATCTTTACATGAAAGGAAACAGACATTGGGCTCTAAAACATACAGGACAGCCATGAAACCACTGCCCATTCCTAATGTAGGCAGACAAAGACACCAGGAGGGTCTATGAGCAAAATTCTCAAACTTGTAGAGAAAGGGCAAAGAGAGCATTAGCCGCTCGCTGACAGGCTTAGCGCGCACTGTCCTAGAGGAAGGTGTGAGTAGGGGTGCCGTGAGCACAGCTGGAGGCATGGCTAATGGTGGGTGGTGTAGCTGTGGCAATGGGTGGCTTCATCGACAAGCACATACAGAGGTCACCATGCCGGAGAGGTAGAAAAGACAACAGTGGCGGGAGATGACCATGGCTTCCATGACCCTGCAAGGTTAAGTAACTGGCGTTCCCAACCTAAGAAGATGAAGGGCAGAGAAATACAAAACCCTTTGCCCAAGGTCATGTTTCTAAAATTTGATAAAACACTTCGTTCATGTAGCCAAATCTGTAAATGCCACACATGGCCGCTGAGGAGAAAACAGTAAGGCATTCCATGTGTGTGTGTGTGGGGGGGGGGAGAATAGGATGGAGGACTGACCGTGTGAAGGGGGAGTTTATGTGGAGAAAGACCAGGAACTGATCAGCACAGGATACTGATCTACCTGTGTGCACCACTCACGCCTATTCAGGAGGTACTGCCCAGTCTGCTGCTACCGCAGATCCGTGGGGCAAGAGTTTTCTCTTATTTTTTCTGAAAATTTCTCCTAAGTTTTTTTTTTTTTTTTTTTTTAAACCGGATAAACAAAGCAAAGACAATGGAAGAGACTAACTATTGGTAGTGAGGCTAACAGAAGGAAGATGTAAAAAAGCATAAGATGAAACTGCAGAAAAAGAGAAAATAAAACTTCAGGGCAGTCACAAATGGGACATTTGGGTGTCATCTCCCTCCCAAAGCACATAAAAAGAGGGGCCGGAAAGATCGTAAGAGCCAGAGGTTGAGGAGGACAGGAGCAAAATCATGTCTTCTGGGCACGACAGGAACACTACACTCGTGGACTCGGCAGCGGCCTGTACAAGACCCGCACAAGATCAAGGAAGTCAACGCTCCAGCACGGAGTGGGGGAGCGGTTCAGGAGCCTCCTTTCCTAACTGAGCAGCTATGGACAGCTGATGGCTTCTGGGAGAGGAAGGATTCATTTTCTCTAATGGTGTGGCCCCTGGACAGGTCAACCATGAGTATACGGGCGGCACAAATTGGACTCAAAGGGTTATTTAAAAAGATAAAAGAAGGAATGAAGTTAGAAGTTGAGAAAGAGGAAAAGAGTGGGTTGATCTGGGGAGCACTTAGTGGGGGGGGCAGGGAGGGGATGAATACAATATAAATATATTGCATAAGATCCTCAAAAAATAAAAACATCCTATTTTTAAACTCCAGGTCTTAATTAATTAATACGGAATCTCCCAAGAAAAAAACACAGTATTTTTCTGAGTGAGGCCTTCCAGAGAATACGTTCTCATTAAACACTCAGCAAACACTATACTAACATAGCAGCAATGGGTGAATGTTTCAGAATGATCCATTAGGTTCTTTTCTTTCTTTCTTTTTTTTTTTTTTCTGTCAACCAAGCCAATTTATTTTATAAAAGACAAGCTTTATAGATATACAGATGGGGTTATACAAAAATGTTTGTTGAATAGAATTTTTATGTATATGCATATATATTATTTGATGCTGTATATAACTAGAAAAATAATTATTATAATAATAAAATACTTATTATGTTTTGCACAGTTTATACAGAAGGGAATTGAAGTTTTAGCAAGAAATATCTCCTGTCATATTTGCTCCTGGCTATCAGGTAGCAAGGATGGAGGGCAGGTAGGTATGAGGAGATGGGAAGATGAGTGGGATTGGAGTACATGATGTGAAATTCAGAGACAGAGGAACCAATAAAAAATTTTTTTAAAAAGATATCACCACTAGCAATCAAATAAATGGAGAAATAGTGTTTTGAATAAATGTATTTGTTGTTCCTAGTGAAATTCAAATATTGTATAGCAGTGAATGGGACAGGGGCAGATACCATGGCTAGGGGAGGCACACCCATGGCTGTCGCCCTGCTTCCTGGTCTTCAAGGGGTCCTCTGCTGGGTGTGCTGTCAGGAATGGGTCTTATGCCAACATAGCAGACAAGCTTCACTTCTTCGAAAGGCAAAGACCAAGACTCAATGGTGGACTCAAAAGAAAAAGGCTGAGCAGGGTCTGTGATCTCTTTCTGTGGCTCAAAGGATGAGTTCGGTAGGGCCAGGCTGTGGGTCTCGGTCTGAGATGCTTGAAGAAACATCTATACCCCAAATCTATCTTCCCTGAGGAACTTAACCTCCTGGGAGCCTCATAAGTTTTATGTCAGGAGTGGATTCAAAGATTCAGAAGCCTGGACATCCATTTCATCTCCCAGAATCTCTCTAAACCCTGGAGAGAACAGATGTCTTCACTTCTCTACAGCCATCTGCAACAAGGGGTTCTTGGTTCTTGATTCTATGAGAACTCATATAATTTTGTTATAAAATAGCATTTGCACACATTTTGAGTTACTTTCTTATTAGTTTACACTGCAAAACTAGTGAGCCCTTAAATTTTAAACAGATTGTAATCTCCTGGTAACATGTAGTTGCCTAAACACACACACACACACACACACACACACACACACACACACAAACACACACAAACACATACACATACACAGGTCTTTCTTTTCAGAAGAAACATGAATACGTGTTCAAATTCATTGGCTGCAATTCTATACTTTCCTCCTTTATATTATTTTAAATTCAATAAGTGGAGCAGAGACCTTCCCAGAGTCAGAGAGAAACTGGAGTCAGCAGCTGGGTGAGAAAACTGATCCCAGTCATACTTCAGAATGACATTCTTTGCCCAGCCAGCCACTCAGAGAAGCCCTGCTGAATTCCCTTTCTTTGGAGCCTCTTTCAAACTTTCAAAAAAAAAAAAAAAAAAAAAAAAAAAGCTGTGTCCCTTTAAGAAAAGACAGACTCTCTGTCCCATGATCTGGGAGCCTGAAGAGAAGTGTTACGAGTTTTAAATGAAGTCAATGGAATGATGGGTTGTTTGTACTGCGCTGGATCACTTCACTCACAGCTGTGTGGGTCCAAATGGAGCTGAGCCCATCCTTGCCCTGATGCAGAATCATAAATAAAGGCTGAGCCTTCTGCAATAGCGGAATGCATTCCCTTACAAAGCCACTCAATCAGTAGTGCAAAAGAAAAGAATGCTCCAGGGTCAGAGCTTGAGAAGTGAACAAAACACACTGTAAAAAAAAAAAAAAAAATCAAGCCCGTTTCAGTTAAGTCAGTCATTCCTCACATAATAACACTTGTATGTGATTTATTTTTGGAGTCAAAAGCCAAGTTATTTTCGTTTATCAGAGCCGGAATCTTCCACACCCAGCTGCTGAGTAACACTTGTCAAAGATGTCAAAACGTCTTTCAACATTTAGACAGCCACCTAGCTATTATTCCTGGGAGACACATGGATAGCTGAAAGTCACATCTGACAGATGCAATGTGTGTGTGTGTGTGTGTGTGTGTGTGTGTGTGTGTGTGTGTGTGTGTAAGCCACAACTGGTTTCCCAATCACCCACCCCAGTATTTTTCCCAACACTCTATACCGTGAGACACACAGACTTCCAGAGAAAGTACAGAGCCGTACCTCTTCCCAGGAGCTGCTGAGTATGCAGGCTTTCTCTTTCTGGCTAATCTCCCGATTCTTTATTACATCCATAACTCCAGATTCTGTTTATATCAACTCTAGCTGGGAGTGAAGGACTCGGGGTCTGTAAACCACAGAAGGGTTTCCTCTTCAGTCTACTGCACCACTACTGCCTAGGAAAGCTGTGGGACTGTCGTCCTTACTGAAGCCATCTCTTCAGAGCCAGAGCTGCTCAGAGCAAGAGAGAACAGCAGCATCCCTAAGGCAGCCAGGAAGGAGAGCGTTGACCAGTAAGGAATAATAGTCCCTGCAGGACTATGAGTGAGTCTGTATGCAACGGTAATGCTCCTTTTTATTCTTTGGGGGCTGGTCTCCATGAGTCATTGGTTCAGTTAATAGGTACAAGAAAGAAGAGCAAGAACAGAAGGGCCCAAGAGAAGCCCAAATGGAAATGTACAGCCAAGTTAATGGCCAAAAAGTAAGACGTGGACTAACCAACCACAGTCAGGGCAGGCCTTGCCTCGAACTACAGCAGGCCGGGAGTGTTCTTCCTGTTCCTCCCAGGAGCCCTGACTGCTTCCCCATCCTTAGAGGTCCTTGCCTTTGATCCAGTCTGCTCCCCTCCCTACCTGAAAGGCGCACACCAAGCTCTCCAGCAATATATTCCTCAATAATGACTATTTAGGAATTGGCACGATGACCTGACTAGAACAGTACAGGAGGTTAGTATCTAGGGATACTGAGCATCTCACAGTAGATCATAATGTTCAACACAACAGGGAATCATTCTATCAAAATGCTAATTGCGCTCCTCCCCCCTTGAGAAAACTGGCTCTCCTCTAACAGTTAGGACAGACAGAAGAAAAGAGAAGAAAACTGAAGAGAAAAAGACATATAAAACCCTGGTTGTTAACAAGCAGCTTCCCTGTTATGATCAGAAATGAGGAAACATCTCTGTTGCCAATTAGCTCTAACGTTTGTACTAAAAATCTCTAAAGTAGGAGGAAAATATATAAGATACATAGGTTAGTGATAGAAAATACCCAGGGAGAAACTAACTGTGTGCTGAGCAGACTTTTATTAGATCTGCCAGGCGACACTAAGGGTGGAATAGGACAGGGGTGGGCTTGAGGTTGGCTTGTCATGTCCTGACTGGCTGCAGACTAAGCACTGCTACCTAAGGGTGTGGGAACATGCTGTCTAATGCAGTCTGGTACAAAACTGGGAATCCGAAGATGACCAGTTTCTTCTCTCTGAAAGGGGTGTATCTGTTGGAGGAATTAGAAGCCATCCCCATCTTGAAAGCAACTCATAGGTAGATGGACAGAGCCAAAATGGTGTACGGATGTTAAATGCTGCCATTCCTATCTTTAAGTCATAAGGAATTGGGCCAAGTATTGTCTTCTCTGGCTACTTCCCATGAACTTTGGATGTGGTACGGGGCTAGGGAGGCTAAGGAATGATGGGCACCTTTGGTAGTGACTGATACTCTATGGTCATAAAGATCTCTCTCACCTCCTGGTTGATGAAGGCCTGAATGTGCTCCTGTAAAAATAAAAAATTAGAGTAACAGCAAAAGAGGCCTGGTCCAAAAAGTAGGGCCAAAGCTTTGACAGTGCGAGGGACTTTAGGGGTAGCAGCCAGGGGAGAAGTGAGCCAAAGAAGTTCCAAGAAGATTGTTGGATTTAGTTGCTCATCTGTTTTCTTGTCTGCTCCTTAGCTTAGGTGCTGCATCTTAAACCAGGCCTGACTAATTACGACAGAGGCAGCATTCTTCCCCCAGGACTAAACAGATGTCACCATTATCTGTCATGATGAGATCCAGGCCTTGGAAATTTTGGAGAACCATTCCTACCAGGGAGTCCAGCTTTTACAGTTCCAGGTCCTGGAAAAAAAAGTCTAGAGAGGCAAAAGGAGGGATGAGCTGGATGGCCCATTAGTCCCTTCCTGAGGGGTCATCTGGATTGCCTTTAGAAGTGTAGGGGAGCATAGCTCTCTTTTAACTGCTTTGAGGTCACAAAAAAGGTGATGCAGAAAGAATAGCAGTTTCTGTGCCCCCAAAAAGGTCCATCTAAGAGTTCGCAGTAAAACTTAACAGATGGCAAAGACCTAGAACGTAAGACAGCCATGAGATAATACTATGCATACACCCTTGGCATGTGTTATGCGTGTGGGAAGCAGCTGAAACATACAAACATGAGATGGTCAGGGCTTGTGCAAGCATAGTTAAGAAAAGAGTTACGGCAGTTTTGTCCTTCCTAGAAGACAAGAACAGGCAACAAAACCACCTAAAGCAATCTTGGCAGGATTTGTCAAAGGCATTAGGAAGACTGATGACTTTTGTCACTGTTGTCAATTACAAGGTTGGCATTGGTTTGGGAGACTTGAGGCTTTTTTTTTTTTTTTTCCATTGGCCAGAATTAAGTTCACAGCTGGTCTCCTCTATTACAACCTTGTGGGGAACATTAAGAGATGAAAGTAATGAGAAAAAAATTAGCATCACAGTTAACTTAAGTACTGATTAGTGAGGTGAAATGTAAGTGCACAACTGACTGGACCATGTTCTAGAGCTCTGTAGGATGAGGTAACTGTGCAATCAGCAGCGTGTAAGAGAAGTCAGTTAAAGCTGGCATCTCATTGAAAATTTAACAAAGAAACAGAATGCTATTGGGTTCATTTATAGGATTGTCTAGCAAAGTTCCAAGGACAACCCTTGGACATCTTGACTAATTTCTCAGATCTGTGAGTTTAATAACAGAGTATCTGGTGTCCTCCTTTAATCATGGAACACGGATGGTTAGAATACTATGTCAGTAGCTAGACATACATTTTAGCCAGTTTTTGAAATTTCTTTACCTTAAACCTTAGAAAGTATAAAATCCCATCTATTATCTTTAAATCTCAGGCTGCATGTACTTTAAATAAGTTCGAGGGCTTTTATAACTTGCAAAACCTTTTAGCTTTTTTTTCCCATTTTGTAAACATACATTCATATTAATCTTCATACACATTTTTTGTTTTGTTTTGTGTTTGTTTTTTGAAACAGGGTTTCTCTGTGTGGCCTTGGCTGTCTTGGACTCACTTTGTAGATGAGGCTGGCCTTGAAGTCATAGTGATCTGCTTGTCTCTACCTCCCTAAGTGCTGGAACCAAAAGCGTGTGCCACCACACCCAGCTTACAAATCTTTTTTAACTAAAACAATTTTCACTTTTTTATCCTTTTATAACTCTTTAAAATTTCTTAATGCCATGAAAAAATAATGACATTAACAAATGGCCATACTATCTGTTGAGAGAGTTTTCTCCCTGGGGCAGAAGAGTCCCTAAGCAATGTCTATTTTCTTCTCATAAGATCCCAATGACCAACGGCCTGGGGAGAGTTAAGAGAAGTGAGCTTTGTAGAAGTAGGATGAGAGCTGGCTTGAGGTTGGCTTGTCAGGTCCTGACTGGCTGCAGTTGGAGCATTGCTGTGTATGGGTGTGGGAACAGGAGCTTTACTGCAGCCTGGTGCAAAACTGAAGTTCAGAGGGTGATAGGTTTCCTCTTTCCAGGAGGGGAGTGTCTGTCAGAGGAACTGACACCTTCTTAGAGGCAACTCATGGATGGGCTGAGACAAAATGATGCCACCAATGTTAAGCCCTATCACAGTTAGTAAGAAAGAAAATTACCTTTGTTTGTGGATGACAAAATTGTCAACACAGAAACACAAAAGAGAGAAACTTCCTGGAGCTAGTGAACAATTAATTCAGCAGGGATTCAGGGAACCAGGCTCTATGAAAAAGCCCACCAGGCAATCACATCCTCAGGCATCTTGGATGAACAAGTGCATTTTGAACTATAAAAACACATAACTTAAATCAGCACTCCAAAATTGAATTCTTAGATATTAGTTTTAAAATGTACACAAGTTTACGAGGAAAACATCCTAACTTTGACCAAAGGAATCTAAGAGCAATGAGACATATCCACATTTACGGAGTAGAATATTGGATCTGGCTGTTCCTTCCTCCAGCCACGGATTAGTGTGTTGTCTCACTGTTGTGACAAAGTACCTGATAGCAGCTACTTCAAAAGGGAAAGTTTATTTTGGCTTAGGACTTTAGGAGATACAGTTCACCATGGCATGAAAGGTGGGCAGCAGGAGCAGCAGGCAGCTGGCCACGCTGGATCCACAGTCAGGAAGCAGAGACAGATGAACGCTGGTGCTCAGCCCACTTTCTTCATTCAGTCCTGGAGCTCAGCCAACCAACTGGGTTGGGCTGCCCACATCAGTTAACCTGATCTAGATGACCTCTCACACACAGGGCCAGGTGACTGTAAATCTTGTCAAGCTGACAACTGATAAGCTTGACAACTGACAACCACTACGAGATTCAACACCATCCCCACAAACTCTTGAGGATGTCACTGTGGCTATCAATAAAGGATCAATATTCATATCGAGATGCGGAAGAACCAGAATGGCTAACTTAATATCTCAGGAGCAGTACAAAAGTTGAAGGAACGATGGCTTAATAATTTACTATGAAGTTACATGGGCCAGGTAGTACATCCTGGTGAAAGACCAGACAAACATAATCAATTAAAAACATGAGCCCAGATATAGACCCACATAAATAAAGTCAATCATCTATAACAAAAGAGCAAAGGCAGGCAATATAATGAGGCTACAGGAGTATCCCCAGAAATGGTACCAGAGCAAGCAGAAAGCAGTGCACAAGTGAGCAAATGAATGTAGATAAGCATCTTAATACTCTTCACCATCATCAATGAGCCACAGACTTAAATCTAAAACACAGAACACTATGAAAGATACAGGGGGCAAGGAAAAAAAGTCTACAACGACCTTGTGTAAAACTGTATCTTTTAAAATACAAAACCAAATGCAAAATCCATAAAGTTAGTGACAGGAAGAACTTTGATAAAATATAAAATGTCTGCTGTCTCAAAGCCAACATCAAGAGAACAGGAAGGCAACAGGTAGTACGAATGTATTTGCAAAGGATATTTATGGTAAAAAACCCAAAATAGAAAATGTTCTTAAAAGTCAGTAAGAAAATGCAAAACCTAACTATAAAAAATGGCCAAAACCTTTAATGCATACATGCAAATATGGCTATAACATGACATTCCATAAACAATAAAGGAAGTGGATATTAGGACCACATGAGACGTTACTATGCATGTTTTAGAATGGCTCAGATCCAGAACTCTGACAGCGCCCACGGTGAAGATGTAGCTCACGGAAAGCCTCATTACTTGCTAATGGGACTATAAAATGGTAGTGTGTCTTAGAAGACAGTTTGTCAGTTTCTTACAGAACAAAACATTCTTAGAAAAATCATCCAGCAGAAAAGAGACGAAACTCATGCCTACCCAAAAGCCTGCTCGTGGATGTTTAGGGCACCTTTATTTATGATAGGCCAACCTTGACAGCAACCAAGATTTCTTTCAGGAAGTGAACAGATAAGTGAGAATGTTCTGGAATATAATGAGTGCACAAAAGAAATGACTAACCAAACCACAAAAAGATGGGAAACCACTTAAACGGTTATTTACAGAGTGAAAGAAGGGCATGTCAAAGGGTTACCTACTGTGTGAGTCCAACTGCATGAAAAACAAAACTGTGGCCCTGGGATCAATGGCTTCTAGTGGCTTCGGGGTGAGGCAGGGAAGGAGCTAAGTCTGCATGCATAGACACAGAGGGGTTTCGGGGAGACCTGTGACCGTAACGATGAGCCTGTGTCACCAGGCGTTAGTCCGAGTCCGAGGAATGTGCAGCTGCCAGTCTGCGCACTGACGTAAACCGCTGTCTCGGGGCTAATTACCACGTAAACGTAGCTTCACAGAGTGTAACAGAGACGCAATGGTAGCGATAAGGACAGTCACACGTATGTGGGAGGGACTGGGGCACAGATGACCTTTGTATTTTCCTCTCTCCATTTTGTGTCTACCTAGACCACTCAAAAACAGTCTTTTAAAAAAAACACAATAGAAAGAAAAATAAATAAAAAAGCAAGCATTCTGTCGCCCTCCCAATACCGTCCCACCATCATGAAGTGAATCACCCAGAGGATCCAGGCCACCCCCAAGGCCTTACTCCTTTCTCTTCAAGCCATCCTACTAATGGCGCAGGAGCTTCTCACCCGAATTCCCTCTACCATGCAAAACAACCGTGGGCTCCTCAGCTTTCAACTACATCTCTTTTTCAAAATGTGTCTTTATTTCCCCAGCTTTTCATTTGTTCAAATGAAAATTTCTGGGCAACTAACATTGGTAAAATTAATAGATAATATCAACAGAAAAGCCTTCCGTGTTGCTGAAGGGCTTAATCACTAAATCTGTGCTGTAATAGATGAGTTGGGAACTTTGCTTCAGAGATTCATTCTTCAAGGGATAACTCCTCGGAGGTTAGGCTTGTGGATCAAGACCCTCTCATGAAACACTTTTCTGAGCCAAGATGGGGCTTGGAGGAAGAAGCGGTGAAAATTCCCTTCTCACTTCTAGACTCTTTGTAGAGCTCTAGGCAACATTAAAAAAATAAAATTAAAATTAAAAAATAAAAATAAAAAAGGCCTGCTGCACAAACAAGCCTGCTAAGGGTCAGGCAAAGAGAACGAGTGGACAGAGACAGCTCAGCAGCCCCAGAATAAAGGGCAAACGTTTTTGAGATGGTACACTCCGCTGTGTCAGAAGGACAGACCTATGACACTGGCTGTAGCCGGTAAAAGTTGCAGCATAAAAAGAAAAAGAAAAGAAAGGAAGGAAGGGAGGGAGGGAAGGAGGGAGAGAGGGAGGAAGGAAGGAAGGAAGGAAGGAAGGAAGGAAGGAAGGAAGGAAGGAAGGAAAGAAGGGAGAGAGAAAGAGAAAACAAAGTTTAACAAGACACACAAATGTCTTCCTGGAATGGACATGTTCTAAAAGACTTCTGATCCATATGAATTAATGTATTTTATAACAAGAGTGTGTGGTCACTCCAAACGTGGTTTTCTAACACACAGGGAGCCTTGTGAACTAAAGCTTGTGTTCAGGACACTGAATGGTGGACATGTCATGTATCTGTACAATCTACGACAGCAGCCACAAGCAATGTGTGGCCACAGGGCACTTGTGGCAAGATCAAATGAAAACCTGAATTATTAGCCTAAATAATTTAAATAGTCACATGGGGATAGTGGCTACTATTAGGACAAAATTTAGACCATTTTGGGAAATAGCGTGGCATATTAACATGAGAAAGTCCTATGTGTGTTCTGAGAGCTTGCAAAAACACTTCATGCCTTCCCCACCACGGACACAGAGATATCCATGTAAGGTGCCACAGGTATCAGAAGCCATGTGAAGGAACACGGATTCTCCAGCAGTCACCCTGGGGCCTTGTTAATTTAGACCGTGAGGTCCACACTCTTGAGAGATCTGGCTCAGGAGGTAACAAGAAACCAGGCAATCCTGAAGACTGGCCTAGAGAAAAACAACAAACACTGCCCTACTCCTACCAAGAAAAGGCCTGTACTTGTCATCCCTCTTTTCATGGAAGAGCCTCATTTTTCCAGGTTCACAAACTCTTTCCCAGGCATTTCTTCTGCACACACACACACACACACACACACCCCAGAAGCCAAAGAAACCAGACTGTCTACAATGGCCTCCACACACATTAGATCTTACGTAGAAAACAGCTGCAAATTGTGTATGGACCAGAAACACAGCGAAGAGAACGCAAAAGAAACCTCAGCAGTCTGCAGTGGCTCCGTCCTTTAGTGGGACTGAGGCTCTTTGCTAAAGCAACATAGGTTATTTCAGATGACTTCACAGTTATGGCCTCCTTTCATTTTTCCAAGACATAGCACTGGAAAACACCACAGAAAACATGCCATCGGAAAACACGTTATTTATCACTCTGCGGGAGTACACGGAGGACAGTCTCTTCCCATATTTCATACGCTCAGAAACAAAAAGGGAAAAAGAGCACAAAGGGTTTAGGATAAGGGAGAGTTTCTCTACACAGTCTCCATCTTTATAGGACTTGTAAAAACTGGTCTGGGTTGTCGGTCACTCAGGAGGAAACTTTGGTTTTGGCGATTGCCGCTCTATGTCCTTTGGTCTTACTGTGGGTGAGTCACTTTAACATTAAGCAATCACGCTGTCAGATGCAATTTCTATGACTACTCTTTGGAACGGCCATCTTTTTGTCTCGTGCCCTCTGTTGGTCCTTAACTTTGCAAAGGAAAAGCTTTCATCCAGAATATATTGCTGCAGTGAGCTGGAACAATGACATCTTCAGATACCTCAGAAGCCAGCGCTGCCCATGAAAGCCCGCATCACTGAACTGCACCCCTCCTCAATTCCCATTCCCGTACCCCACCGCCACCACTGTTACTGTTATCATGATGATCGGGGGGGGGGGGGGTTCTTGGGCCCTAAGTATCAGGAGAGATAGTTTTCATTTAGCATTTATAGAAACCCTGATCAACCACACAGTACTATGCACCTTGCTTCCTCGGGATGAGTTACTATGGGGTATGCCTGTTTTTATAGGAAGGGAAACTGGGGAAGGGGAGGGAAGAATTAGAGAGAAATTCAGAACAATATTAAGTCACTGTGTTCCTTCAGCTGTGGCAATTTTGTCTCCCAGGAGACATTTAACAATACTCAGAGACATTTTTTGATGGTCATGATTGCTTGGAGAGCTACTGGCATTTAGTGGGCAGAGGCTAAGGGCAAGGGCACAGTACACATCCCATAATGCATAGCAACAGCCCATACAAACACTGCTTCATTGAAATCAATACTGCCTGGCACACTGGCAACTCTTACACCATTTTTTTTGGCCCCTTATTATTAATGGTTAAAGAATAGTTATCTCCTTATACAGTATTCACACAGAAACATGCCAGTCAGTTGTAGTTTTTTAATGTAAAATACTTCTTAGATACATTTAGAATAGAGGCTACATGAGAGCCACAGATAAAAAGGAGAGGAGCCCCGTGTTAAGCAAAACTCTCTCAGGCATAAAATTTTAACAAGGAACATTCCTGTCGTGAGTGACCTCCAGGCCATGGGCCGAGAGGTCTGTGCCAGGTGGTCACCTGGACTCTTCTATAGCTGGCCTGCCTTACAGCTGTGTCTCCCTGCTCCCTCCCCAGGCGCGTGAGCCACTCGAGAGCGGCAACGACTCACGCTTACGGGAACCTCCGGGGATCTGCAGCCCTTAATCATCTATTTTGTTCAGTAAATTGTACTCATTAGTGAGCCACATGAGGCATGGAACCACAGGCAGACTTTCTGGGTGCCATCAGTCTAGCAAGGCCTCACGGCAGCCTTGAACCCACTGGCTGAAAACAGTCCTCCCTCCAGGTTAAAGCTGAGCAGCGACGACAACGACGACAACGAAAAAGCCCACCATGCTCCCGCCCCTCTGTGACCATTCTTAGCTCTGCTTGGAATAGTATTAGTCATGATTTCTCCTTCCAGGAATCCGATTTTGTTCAAGTGCAGAAGCTGGGGAGCGAGCACAGGAAAGCAGAATTCTTTCTTCCCTGGACCTCCACCTAGACCCAGAAGGGCTCACCAAACACTATCTCCTACTAGTCTGGAATTGATTTCTTTTATTTCTGCCATAAATAAAACATCCAGGTTTGCTTACAAATTCCCCATAGTCACACACAGGGTACCAGCAACTACAAGCAGCTCAGTGACTGCTTATGTGACTTCCAGAGATACCAGATGGCAAACTGTGGAGTGGGCAGAACGCCGTGATTTAAGCTGCTATGGACCACCTGGGGACTTCAGCTCTGACAAGCTACTTCCTTCGTGAACGGAGCGGTCAGGAAAGGGAAAGTTCGGTGAGTGATGCATGGAGAAGGAGGAGCGTGGGAAGGGACATCTGACCAGACTATTCACAACATGATATGGCTTCAGGTAAAAGGCAGCTGGTCTCGGTTCGTCTGCTGCCCTGCTCTTTCAGAGAGCCAGAACAAGCCTGCTTCTACAAACCACACCCCATACAAACCCACTCAACAGCCCTGTGTAGAGATATCTCCACGCGCACAGCTCACCCCCTCCCTCGGTCACCGTTTCTCATGCTTGTTGATTTGAATCCACGATCTGAATAAAGAAGGCTTTAGAAGCCTTTCACAGACAGAGCACCCCACTGCACCGACTGCAAGACGCTGGTGAGACAAGAGCAGCTATGATTCGGGAAAGCCGGTAGAACAGGGAGGGTGTGTGCCTTACCCTGGAGGAGAGGGTGTGGAAGCCTTCAAATGCTCTTACATCCCCGCAAACCATCGGTTCTGCCGCTTTTCACCACGGGCTCACCTCTGCATGCTGGACCACAGCCAGGCGATCTGCCAAAGACAAAAGCGAATGGACACAGGAGGCCAATTTATCCACAACTTCATCTCCAAAGCCATTGGTCAAATGAATCTGTTAAAGACAGATTTCACGCTTAACACACGGACCCCCGCCTCTGGCGTGGTTCATGGTCAATACAAAAGGTTCCCATAAACATCCTAGGTAGGTGGAAAGTCAAGAGGGATGATGGGTTTGATGTAGAAACCAAAGGACTTGGGCTGCTGTGGGTCCTACATCTTTACACTATGATCGCCAAGAATCCCCTGAGGTGACAGTTCTCAACCTGTGGGTCACAACTGCTTTGGAGGTTGAACCCTTTGGAGACTGAATGACCCATTCAAAGGGATCATTCAAGACCATCAGAAAAACAAACAAACAAACAAACAAACAAACAGATATTTACACAATGATCCACAGCAGTTGTAAAATTACAGTTGTGAAGTAGCAATGAAAACAATCTTATGACTGGGGAGGGGGTCTCAGCATGAGGAACTGTATTAAAGGGGCCGAAGCATTGGGAAGGCTGAGAACCGCTACAAGGGGCTCTCCCCATTCCAGTGAGCTGCGGGTGGAGAACAGCACGGAAGGACTCGCAAAGGCATTTGGGGTGCACGTGTGTCTACACGGGCACAGGGGTATGTACAGTAGCTCAGTCCCGCTCTCCCCTCAAGCGGTATCCGGGATCCACCTTTCCATTTCTGCTCACTTTCTGTGGGCTGCTCAAAGTCATACAGTCACACTTAACCCCATGGGCTGGCAAGTCAGCGGCCTTGGGTCAGGCTCACTCCAGTCCAATCACAGCAGCCTCAGGTTTAGAACAGAGCACTCTGAGTATGATGCTATCACGGGGACCTTGACCTAGCTACTTTACAACTCCGGGTCTCAGCTTTCTCTTTTGTAAAACATCCCGCCTCCCTTGCAAGGTCTGCATAAGACTCCACGTGAGAGGGAGCCACGCTTCTCAGACTCACCCCACATGCATGTCATCAAGGCATCTTGGTAAAATGTAGGCTCTGAGTTGAAAGGTCATGGGTGAGGCTTGACATTCTGCAATTCTAACAAGCCCCAGGGCAGTGGTTCTCAACCTTCCTAATGCTTTGACCCTTTCGTACAGTTCCTCGTGTTGTGGTGACCATAAAATTATTTTCATTGCCACTTCACAACTGTAACTTTTCTACTGTTATGAGTTGTAATGTAAACATCTATATGCAGGATATTGGACATGTGAAGCCCGTGAAAGAGTTGTTCAATCCCAAAGGGTTGTGACCCACGGGTTGAGAATGGCTGCTCTATGGGCTCCTGCTGCTGCTGTTCCGTGGCCACTCTGTTATTGAACTAGAGGTTTGGAGATGGGGAGGACTGGGGAGAAGAGGAGGAAGGGAAGACTGCAGTTAGGATATAAGATTAAAGAATATTTGGCAAACTTGGTACACAAAGTGACTTTCACATATAAGCACTGTTTCTGGTTCTGAATGCACTTTCAACTAGTGGGCATTTTAAAGACCTACTGAGCCTGGGTACCAGATACAATTCCTCGGAGTCACACAGGTTCAGAAAAAGTTGGAACTTAAGAGGTCACTGCTCCTTTTCCTCCTTTGAAATCAGGGAGGTGATGGGTGTCCCTTTCCCTACCAAATTTCATAACAACTTAGTAGCAGAAATTTGCCCTTGGAAGCAACAATCTGACTTTGTTCTCTAGCATATAAATTCACTCTATAAACTGAGAAGGAACAAAAATTGTTATTCTTCTACAAAAGCAAAAACAAAGATCACTCTGCCTTATCACTAAAAAGGCAGAAGGTGGCTTCTACCAGCATAGGGCACTGCAGTACAACGGTAAGCAAGCTATCACAGGACACGGATCTGGGGGGTTGCCAGGTAACAGTTCCCACAACAACAAATTGCTTCTTGTGTGTCAAAGGTGGGAATGGAACACAAAGTAATGTCTGTATAGCCTCTGGTAACAGTCAGAATTTTTATTTCCAATCCATACAAATTCTGAGTCCCTCCTATTTAAAGACAATTAGAAAAAGAAAGTATTTGGGACTGTCAATAGTTAGGGAAATACGGTAATTAGCCACAGTACATGTTGGGTACTAATAAAGGTAACTAGTTACAGGGTTTCTCTGTATGGCCTGGGCTGTCCTGGACTCACTTTGTAAACCAGGCTGGCCTCGAACTCACAGTAATCCACCTACCCCTGTCTCCTGAGTGCTGGGATTAGAGGCATGTGCCACCATGAGTCTAAACTTCATGCCGAGCTGTCACAGGTTGGGAAGCCCTGCCCCTCACTAAGGATTTGTAGGCATCTGAGGAATACCAGGGGTGAGGGCCTCACAAGACCCATCCCTCCTTGGGGATCTAGAGGCAATTAATGCTTGCTGGAAAGGGACAAAGGGAAGAGCTTTTTTTTTTTCCAGTAGTGTAGCCATGGGTAAGTTTTTCATGCTCCCGTGAATAAACTCTCACTCAAGCTCCTTTAACCAAACAGGTACGTGCATACGCCCGCCTACATGCCACACAAGACAAGATAGTAGAGGCTAGGGATTAGCTGGGAAGAGGAAAGGGGTTATCAGGAGCGGAAGAGAAACAAGAGAGGATAGTAGTGGGGCAAACAGGATCAAAGTATATGCATAGGAGAATGTTATAATAAAAGCCATTATGTGTACTTAATATATGCAAATCAGAACTTAAAATCGTTCGGGTCATAAATCAGAAAGGTAATGAATATGTGGACCTCAAATTGGGTAATAAGAGCTGGGAGCCCCTTAGTATGCATGACACTGCCAGGAAAGCAGCATGAACTTGAAAGCATTCTGGTGAAATTAGGAGGCTACCGAGAAAGGAATGATAAATGGAAATCAATACTTACACATCCATTATTAAGATGGGTAAAATGCAACTGTAGCCTCTTCAATTGGGGAACAATTTTAATAAAGGTACAATATCCTAAACTTTCACAGCTTAATTTCTGCATTCCATTCCCAACTTTTTTTTTTTTTTTCCTTTGCCTAGCATAATGTTAGCTTATCAATCAAGAATTCTCTCTTTGGGGCTGAGAAGGTAGCCTGGGTGGTAAACTGAGTTCACGACCTGGAAACCACAGAAAAAAGGCTGGGTCTGGTGGTACACACATGAAATATCAGCACCAGAAGGCAGAGACAATAAGATCTGGGGTTCACTAGCCAGCGAGCCTAACAAAACCCTGGAACTCCAGGCCAGAGAGAGAACCTGTCTCAAAAAACAAACAAAAACCAACCAAACAAAAAAAAAAACAATGTAGAAGGATCCTGAGAAGTGACACCCCAAAATTATCCCCTGGCCTCTGTGCATTCATGCATCTATGCATGTGTGTGCTCATGCATGGAAACACACAGACACACATGGACACTCGCTCTTAAATCCTGGTGTCGTGATGCACACACTTATAATACCAGCACTTGGGAGAAGAATCGCAACTTCTAGGCACACTGGCCACACAGCAAGTTCAACAGCAGCCAGGGCTGTCCGGGGACCCTGTCCCAGTAGAAGTTTTCAAGAAGCTACTCTAGACAGTCACATTCTTATCCCACCTTTGTGCTGCAGATCCATCTGGCACTCTGTTGAAGCCAAAGGCCCGCTTCTCAGACTATGCTAGAGCTGGAGAAACGACTGGTGAGGACTTGAGTTCATTCCCCCAACATGAACATTAATAACAGCGTCCAGATGTGGAGGCACATGTCTCTAATCCTGCCATTAGCCATTAATCCAGTCAGAGGGACCTCTGGGGCTCACCTTCCCAAACCAGTCACCTCCAGGCTCAGTGAGGGTCTCTCAAAAACTAAGGTGGAAAGTGACTGAGAAAGACACCCAACTTCCACCTCTGGCCTCCAGCTCACCCACATACCCTCGACCACTATCAGGCTTGTTAAGAAACTCAGTTTGAGTTAAAAGGTGGGAAGGTTAAGCTAAACTGCTCCTAGGGGTTCTGCCACCTCTGAACTGTAGGACCCTAACGGAAGCACCACAGTTTTCATTGAAGAATTGCAGGGAGCTGTCTTCTCATCCTGGCTTCACAGCGTGAACACACCACTGACGTGTGCATTGCCTGGAGGCTTCAGAAATACCTTATGGGAATTACCGAGCCAAAGAACTTCCGACGTGGAAAGATGTTTAAGTTGCATTCACCTGACAGATCCAATAAACATGAGAAAAACAACAGGCAGAAAGACAGACTGATTTATGGCTACTAAATGAGGCAGTGTCAATGATTTGTGACTAGTGCTGTCTTGTGCCAGTGAGATTTTAGGATTTGTCACTGACAGAAAAAAAAAAAAAAGCAAAAACAAAACAAAACAGTTTATCAACTCACACAGGAATAAACCCCCAAAGACTCTTTGTACAGCTGACCTGCAGGACGGCAGCTGTACAAAGAGCAGGTGACGGGGTGACGGCTCCCAGTGTGCTAGAGCTTGGGTAGCTTCAGGGCTAAAACCTTCCCCTGCACTGTGACTTCTCCACTGCTGGCTAACGGGCCTACTTCCCTTGAATTCAGCGTCCGCAAAACCCACCTCAGAAAGCAGTTTTTAAAGAAAGAACAAAATAATCAGTTATTTCAAAACTGGGAGATGTTATGAATAAACTCCTGCTGAAAGTAGGTTTTGCAAGTTCAAGTTTTGAGTGGTTACTACAGGCTTGAAGGTCATCACTAGCTAAGGCAACTGTTACAGACACTTGTTAGAAAAATTCCCAAGTTTTAAAAGAAACTGATTTCTAGTGATTTGACCTACCTTTCGCGGACAGTCTTGGGATATACTGACTGAACATTATTTTCACGGATACTCTCCCTGCTGCCTTCAGGACATGTGCTACCGACTACAGACTGGGTTTTAAACCACATGCACACTTCATAGAGTCGTGCTTGTGTGGGGACTAGCTTTGCATGCAAAAAATTAGAAACAGAGTCTTTGGAATGAACATCAACTTGTAACCTCAACATCATGTCTGTGTAACCAGTGTTCTTAAAGCTTGTACTATGACGCTCCTCAATTTATGCCGCTCAGTATCTTCTCAGGACACACACACACACACACACACACACACACACACACAGACACACACAAGAGAGAATCCTGATTTTATCCCATTATTCCTGTATTATATAAAAATGTAAGTTCTCAAAAATTATTATTATTATTATTACAATGAGAACAAGGAGCCTATCAAAACCTACACTGAATCCCCACTGAAGCTGACAGCTCCAAAGTCATCCTACTGAGGAATTCCCAGAGGCAAGAGTGCCATCTACTGGTTGGGACGGTACAACTTGTTTGAGGGAAACCTGTAGGTGACATGAGCTAAGAACTTGGAGAGACAGGCATCCTAGATTTGAATGACAGTGCGGCTCTCTTCCATAGCGCATTACAGGTGTAAACGACACAGCCTGAGACCCACAAGCTCACTAGGATCCTCTGTCGTGTCAGTATGGTCCTCTAGAAGCCATTAGAAGGCCAGCCAGACAAGCTGACAACGAGGCAGCTTTGCCTAGAAACATCTCTCCATCAGGAAGCAGAGCCCAGCTGAACTCAGCCATTCCAGGCACTCCTTCGCCCCAGCAGATGGGTTCACCCAGCACCCCACTTGTGGCAGCGTAAGACAGCTTCATCTTACAGTGTACACCCTAAGGAATTCTCCCAGGCACTCACCAGGGTGAAGGGTCTTACATTTATACAATGTGACACAGATCCTCTTCAGAGGGCATGCCTGCTTAGGCATGCAGGTCTGACTATAATCTCTCTCCTTAGTTCTTCATCCTCCTTGTCCATGACCCAGGGGGACAGAAACAACAGAAAGAAGAGGATTTTGTAGCCATCTTGAAAGCAGAAGCGAGGGCTTTTTATCAAATCCAAGGTTAAAAACCCCTGCCTTACAGGTCGGAGAGGCGAGTTGAACTGTGCCTGTCAATTCTTCGCCTGGCCCTTTAGGTCCTAGCCAGAGTTGTTGTTTTGTGTTTTGTTTTTTGTTTTTTTTTTGCCTCTATGAAACAGCTGACCCCACTTCCTCCAGTTAAACACACATCCATGCCCTCCACGTGTCTTACACACAGCTTAATGCAGTAACAGCTTCTTTCTCTAAAAGCAAAAATGCATGCTTTTCTCAAAACACGCCACCTCCTTCATTCCTCAAAACCCTTTTCTCTCCACAGTGTATATAAGCCTTCTAGTTTTAAGTTATCTCTGCTAATCTGCGTCTCTGCCTATCAGATGAGAACCTTTACAGCATTTTACTGGGGTCATCTGTGGCATTCCCAGCATCCCCTGGGCTTCACAGCAGATTCCGTTCTTTTACTTTCATCTCAGGAAACCACCAAAAGTTTACTCGGTGCTGCTGTGAATCCTGAGTCTGATTCCTCTAGTCTAACAATTGGAAGAGGTGCCTTCTCAAAATAAAAAATAATATCTTTCCCAGTGAACTGAATTTGCAGCAAGTAAGTTAACTGAGTATTGTGTAATTCAGTAAATTAAACTGAATATTTTGCTGGCACCAGGTATGACCGTTTTAGCTGTCTAGGAGAAAAATCAGCTTCACACAGGGAAGGGAAGGCTTTTCAGCAGTATCAGAATGTCTCCAAAGAGTCAGGCAGAGACTGAGGAACATAAGTTACGAATGGGTTGCACTGAAACTCGGGAGCACAGGAGAATCTTACTGGCCCTTGGCTGAGCCAGCTTTACCATACCGGGTGCATCAAATTAGTCAACCAGTGGCAAACTCAAGGGATCTTTTAAGTTTCGCCATAAGATGTCCTGCGTGTCATTGCTACTGTGTGTCTGGGGAGACGCTTACTCAAGGGAACCTGCCTGTTGACCACCACGTTTAACTCCTGGGCACGCCCTCCCCTTTTTAAATGGTTCAAGAAGATATCCTCCCCCAATTCCTCCCCACCCCACACCCCGCCCCAAGTGGTCTTTTTTTTTTTTTTTAACATGCACTTTTTCAAAAAAACTAGAAAGTGCATCTTAGACTCTACCTCCCCTCTCTTGCTGCCCTCCAGACAGGCTGAAAAGAAGTACCCTCACAAAGTCACAGAACCCACCCCCCACCCTTCTTGAAACCTCTCCGGCGCGCTGTCTGGTCTGCAGTTCACTGCGGGCGAATCCCTCGCCGTTTCTCAGTCATCGGTTACACTGTCTCTGGAACCCCCCCCCCTTTGTGTGTGTGTGTGTGTGTGTGTGTGTGACCTGCTCTATCCAACTGCTTTTTTTTTTTTTTTTTAATTAAGCTTTTTAACGCATATCCGTGTTCCCTCCGTAGGCTCCGAGCGTTGTGTGTCGGTGAAGTCTGGGTGAGGGCAGGCTCGAGGTTCAGCAAACGGACAGGGCACCCTTCCCGGGGCTGCTCAGGCTCAGCCTCCCCGCGAAGCCAGCGCCCGCACCGAGGCAGAAGGATCATCAGCTGCGCTAGGAATTCCGCTTCGCTCGCAGTCGCCGGATTAGTTCGGGTCTCAAGGGCTCGAACCAAAGTGACACTACGCTTCTCCCCCTTTCTTTCTCCCAAGCGACAGGTCCCGCAGCATGGAAGCCACCTTCCCCCCGGACCTAGTCCAGCGCCCGTGGCGCCCCCGCGGCGCCTCCCGAGCCCTTCCCTTGGGGAGGCGACCGGTGGCAGCATCCCTCCGGGGCGGGAAACAAAGGCGGAGGCGAAGCGGCCAGGTGGGCAAGCCTCCCCGGGCACAGCCGCGGCCGCTGAGGGGAGGATGGGGGAGATGTATCAGAGGGTGGGAAAAGGGAAACCGAGGCACGGGAGGCTGGCGAATGAGCCGGGGCCGCCTCCTCCCCCAATGCGGGGCTCCCGGGGCAGGTGAACCCCGAGCCATCCCCCGCCGCTCCCCGGGACCCGGCATCAGACCGACGGCCCCGCTCCGCTCACCTCGGGAGAAGCGCTCCGGCTCCCTCCGACGGCTCCGGAGAAAGCCCCGCCGCTCGCGCACGCGCACTCACGCTCTCGCGCCTTCGCCCCTCCGGCCCCCGCGGGCGCCCCTCGACCGGGCTCTGGCCCGCCCCGGCCCTGTCCGTCAACGTCCGCGAGAACCAATCCGGTCGCGTGGAAGGCTCCGCGCTGGTCACGTGGCCGCACAAGCCAATCACCAAATTGCCCTCGGCAAGCGCCTGGCTCCGAGGTCCCCAGGGCTTCGGTTGCTGCCGAGTGGAGCCGGTGCGAGGCGGGCGCGAGGGGGCTGAGTCCCTTATTTCCGCGGATGAATGACGTCCAGTTGATCAATTTCTCCATCGATCGGTTTCTCCGATCCTAGCTTAAATAAGAATCACCTGGGAGTCTTGTTCAAGTCTGGGGTGGAGCCTCAAGGTCCTGCGTTTCTCACAAGACCCCAAGTGGTGATGAAGCTTCTCCTGGTCCATGCTTTAAAGAGCACTGTCAAAAAAAAAAAAAAAAAAAAAAAAAAAAAATGACGTGCCTAGCCCCTGCTCAGCTTGTTCACGACCTTTCTCCTCCTTCAGTGATGAAGAGCACTCAGACGGCTGTCTCAGCATGTGGTGAACCGACAGGGCCTAAGGAGAAAGGCTATAGGGTGTCACCTGGACCAACTTTACGCGTAGCAGAGACGCGAGAACGCTAGGTCTGCCTCCGCGAAAAAGGGCTGGGCGTGAGGGGCTCAGGGGCACGATGCGAGACTTGACCAGAAAAGAGAGCCAACATCTACGTGGTCCCAGATCAAACAGGGGTTCTCAACCTGTGGATCGTGACCCCTTCGGGGTCCAACAAAGGATTCATATCAGAAAACACAGATATGTACGTTCTGATTCATAAGAGTAGCAAAATTACCGTTATGAAGTAGCAACAAAAACAGTTTTATGGTTGGGGGGGGGGGGCGTCCACCCAACATGAGGAACTGTCTTAGAGGGCTGCAGCATTCGGAAGGCTGAGAATCGGTGTTTTAGAAGAAGGGAGCTCTAACTAACGCTTTGGACAATTTAGGCATATGCCACAGAGTCTGAAACCTAATTTCCCTTAAGGGTTTTTTAAGTTTAAATAAGCCTTTGTCCCTAAGTCAAATACGCGATGTTTTTGCCACCTCGAATTTGACATCAGTGTTTTCAGACTGGACCAGCTAGCAGGTCATTGTTCAGCCTTGCCAAGCTCACTCACTACTCAGTAATGTCTCGAGGTAGTTCAAGAGTCTTCACACACACACACACATGGTCTCCCTGTGTGGTCTAGGTTGGCCTGGAATTTATGATCCTCTCTCAGTGTCCCAAGGGCTGGGATTATGGGCATGCTCCACCATGCCCGGCTCTCAAGAGTCTTAAATATTAAGCTTTCCAAAATCCCCCATTTAACAGCTCTCCTGGCCAACAGATAGGAACACATGCCAAGTAGTTATGCTTTACTCTTCGTAGAGGTGGTCGAGCTGCCACTTAGAGAGAACCTCGCCTTTGTCTGTATGTGGGGTGCCTCTGGCTTCTCAGCCAGGGAGGGCCCGCATTAGCAGTCTCAGACACGATTCATCACACTGCCCCTATCAGAGGCTGCCTAGCTCAAGATTCAGTTTCAGGGGCACCCCGAGCCTACCACAACAATGGTCCAGTGGTCCTGAGCAGATCGAAGTGCAAAGATGCCTAAGGAAGGAAAACAGGCCCCAGAGTTCCTTCTGCTGTCATGAAACCAGTGTTCTCAAGCCTAATTTGCATGTCGCATGCTTTTTCAGAAAACAAACTGTGAGACCAAGCCCCTGGATAGTCTGAGCAGAAAAGCTTCCCACCTCAGAAGCACCACGATTTACACGATTCTTTTCCGGCGGTTGCTGAGAAGGCCTGTATAAGCCGCCACACTGGTGGAGTTTGGCCCCCACCTTTCTTATTTAGCTGAGGATGACCTTGAACCTCCTGCCTCGCCTTCGAGGTGGTGGGATTACAGGCCTGGGCCATCCAGTCCATCTTAGGTTCATTTTTTTTTTTTTTTAAACAAGGGGGAAAAAAAAAACCAAAACAATGCAGGGACATAAATCATTAACCATAACAGCATGCTGTAACAGAGGGAAGTATCCACATAGCTTGTGAAAATAGATTTTCAAAGGCCAAAAATAATTCATAGGTGATAAATACTACCAAGGCTATTGAATGGAACAAATTGAGATGCCAAGTCCACAGCTTGGATTAATTCCAGTGGCCTGACTATATATTTTAGGAAGAACCTATTACCTCTTGTTAACTGCACCAGGTTGGTTGGCTCTCTAGCGATAACGTCACCTGTTTGATGCCCTTAACTGAAACAAATTTCTATTTGGGATTTACAGAGAGTCCAGTCCCCAAGGCTTTCCCCAAAGCATGCAGCAAATGCCACCTGGGAGAGTTGCTAAAGCGCAGGCTCCCAGGGCCTCACAAGAACTCCCTCCAGCTTATGTACGGAGTCTAAAGCCAAGAGTGGTTAAATTTGAGGCCAGGCTGTACCTCCTGCTATTGCTCACCAGCATACAGGCAAGTCCTCAACTCCGAGAGCTGTGCTATTCATTTAGCTTGCTGTACCAGCTAAACAAGGGAGCTGAGTCTATTTTAAAGAATTCTCGAGCCTACTGACAGGGGTTTTTACCAAATTCTCTTTACCTGTACTTTGTGTAGTAAGGTGACTAGTACCAGAGTCTTTGAGCATTTTTGCCCCCTAGTTTATCTGTGGAATGGTATTTGTCACAGTGGAGTGCGACCTAGTTTTTAGATGAATCAGAGGTCCCCTCAGAACACTCAACAGCCACCTTGCTGGTAATCGACTTCATATGCAGCCCCAGAACTACGAAAGCCCTCTGTGTGAGCCCGAAAGCTAGCTTCCCTCCTCTGACACTTTTAAAAATATATTTCACAGCAACCAAGTGGGAGAGAAATTTTCTCACACTTGTAAACTTGTAACTTAATCTATTGGGGGAAAATAAGGACAGTCTTAACAGATATTTAACTAGCATGACTGATGTAAACTTTTAACTATAGAAAAGCATTTCTTTTTCTCCCTGGTGTGGGGGGTGTCATCATTACAAAAAGAGGTGAGATAAGCAAAAGGATCCTTACTTGAGGATGCTTATTTAGAGAGAGAGAGAGCGAGAGAGAGAGAGAAGCATTTATGTTGCCATCCACTTTCCATTCCTCACTCAGCTTGCTTCCTAGACACAACCCAGCTCTCCCAGCTCTGGACATGGGTCTGTTAGTATCTGATAGGCCTCAGCTCAGCTCAGGCAAGGTTCCCTAACCCGGAAATTACCGAGTAAGAGATTTCCGTATATTGGAAAAGGAGAGATAAAATATAAGCCACCCCGCCCAGTTGCCAACTCCCAGAAATCCACAGCTGCTTCGTTATAATCAGAACCCCACCAGCATTTTATCAGCACTAATTGCATTTTTATCTCATAATAAATAGCTTTTCCAAACTTTAATTGACTTCATTCATGAAGTCCCACAGATTAGTCAAGAGTCTAGTTTCCATCTGTCATGTGAACCCAATCAGGATAACAATTTTTATCTATGTACCCGCTTATCTTAATAATGGTACTTCTTTCCATTTTGTGTGACTGTGTACTTACCTAACACAAGATTTTTTTTAATTCATAAAATAGAACAAAATCAACAACTGATGTGTTTTATAAAAAAAAAAAAAAAATTGTCCTCCGAGACATGGTTTCTCTGTGTATCCTTGCCTGTCCTGGACTTGCTTTGTAGACCAGGCTAGCCTCGAACTCACAGTGGTCCACCTCCTCCAGCCCCCTGAGTGCTGGGACTAAATGCATTTAAATAACGTATACTTCTCTATACCTAGTTTAACTTAAGAAACAATGTAAATACCATCAAGCTCCCCATTTGACCAGCCCAGCAACACAGGTGGTTAGAGGAAAGTTGCACACCACCCTGCTTAGGCATGAGAAGGGTGGAAACATCAGACGTTCCCATGCAAGACACAACACAGTGTAAGTAAACAAAATTATTACTGAATAAAAACATTTAGAAGTCCCAGGCTGAAAGAAGAAGAAGAAAAAAAAAATAAGGCTAAGATACCACATGACACGATGCTTGTGTTTTACAGTGACAAATTTGGACCCAGAAAGCAGGTCCCTCCAAGAAAACAACACATGTGATTTGGTGTACAAATGAGGTGAAGCCTCAGTTCTTACTCACTTAGCAGGCATAAGCCACATGAGTGCTGCCTTTTAGACCATCTTAAAAGATGTTGACTATCAAAACAGTGTGTGCTACAGGTAAGCATCAGGTGAAGAGTGCTAATTCAATTGCTTAAACCAGGGAAGGCTTCCTGTAAGAATGATGCCTGCGCTGAATTCCAGAGAATACAAAAAGAGGTGGCCTACTGTTAGGGACTGAACATCTGCTCCCAAAAGTCACATCCCGAGACTCCACGGTCCTACCCCAGCACGGCGGTATTAGAAGTCAAGGTCTGTGGGGCATGATTTGGATGTTGAAAAGATGGGCTTTTCATAAATGAGATAATTTGCTAAAGCTTCGATGACTTCATAATTCACGGTCCTTCCAAAGTCATGGAGACTTGTTTGCACTGTGTGCAAGCAACAGAAATACAAACAAATAAGGTGATCTGCAATCCAGAAGCGAGCACTAGATCCTGAGCATGCTCATGCCCGCCTTTCAATCTCTGGATCTTTCAGGAAAAAGAAATTGGATGTGCCTAGGCCACCAGGGAGGTAGCACTTGGTTATAGCATCGTGAATGGACTGGGGCACCAGCAATGGAACAGGATTAGGGGTGTCCTATAAAAACAAGGGCAAAAAGGCTAGGTAAGTGAAAGCAGACGAAATCAATTTGATGCATAGCAAAGGGGGAAGACCAACAATTTGGAGATGGATAAAGAACAGAATTTAAGATTAGGAAGTATATGCATATCACCGGACACGCCTCCCTCTTCCTGTTCGTGTCCAGAGCTCTACTCTGTCGATTGAGGGTGGAATGTGGACTCACACTGTCTGGTTAAATTCCTAGCTCCTCCACACACACCTGCTGGTCAAACCAGAACAGTCTGGCCTTTGGAAGGGATTAGAATGGTAATCATGGAACGCAAGCGCTGGACTCCTATAGTGGGTAACAAATCATAAATAATGTAGAGTGACCAAGTAGCTTTAAAACAAATGTCAGCTGTTATTAAGGATCTTATTCCCAAACTGACATGATCGCAGACATCCTCAGTTCAGTATGACTGGCATCCCACTTCAACCAATCAGAACTGGCACCCCATGGACCCTCCCTGTAACCCTTGATACCTAACACAGCACTGGTTGACGGCTTCTCTTGGTGTCGCTCACCAGCCTCAGTTTCTGCTGACTGCAAAGCAAGTTCTCTATGATGAAATTTACTTTCAGTCCTAAATAAAGTCACGAAACAAACACATTTATTGTCTTAAAGTCTCAAACGTTTTCACTTTTTTTTTTTTTCTTTATAATACCCACCATACTTGAAGAACTCTGCTCATACTGACGTTTCTATGCCATTTTAAGGACTATGCCTCCAGGACATCTGCACTGTAGTCCAGCCGACCTGACACCCCTGTGCACAAGAACTTGGCATCATCTTGGGTCTCCCAGCTTCTATTTAACAATTCTGAAAAATTCTCAAGACAGACCACCGGCCTAGGATGGCTTTCATGCCTGCACATCCAACCCCACTGAGAAACACTTCTAGGATCCTCTACGGTAACAGGAAACACACTAGCTGGTGAGGATTCAGGACCAAGAAGAGACGGGATTGCCTCTAAGGTTGACCTAGGGCAAGTGAACCCTAACCTCCAAATTCTGGGGTGGCTCTGTTGGTTCCTCAGCAAAATCTCCTCGTACCACTTTCCAATTTCTGAGCTCCTGTTCCCCCAGCCTTTGCTGTGATCTCCAAGGACTACCATTAGATAGTTTTAAGTCTCTCTGTGGATATGTGTGAGTGCACACACACCACAGCACATATGGAAGTCAGAAGACAACCTCAACGTCTTCACCTTTCACCTTACTTCACCTTTCTCTTGGCTCTTTGTCTCTGTGTACACCAGGCTAGCCGGCCCAGTTGCTTCTGGGAAGTCTCCTGACTCTGTCTTCCATCTCTCCACAGGAGCAGCAGGATTACAATGCTACCATGATGGGCTCTGGGGTCCCAAACTCAGATGCTTATCCTTGTAGGGCAAGATCTTCACCCCCTGAGTCAGCCTCCAGGCCCTGAGCATTAACTCTGACGTTGGAGCCACAGCATCTGGCTGCAGAGCTCCAAAGAACGTACAGCATGCTGCTCTATGAGGTAGCAGATGTCTATCACAACACCTGAGCCCATTTCCTTCTAAGCACGAGGCTGATTCATACTAGATCAGGCTGTCGGACATGGTGCCTGTGGGTCTCTTCTGAGAGCTTTATTTTTTTTTTAATTTTATATAAAATCATTCACACCTGAAAGCATGGCTGGGATCCGCTTCTAGGCAAACTCGATATATGGCCTTTCCTTTGCTAATGGTTAAGGTGTTAAGTTTCACATTGTAATTACATCTAAATCATGTCCTGTACTCTGTATTGTGTCCTGCAAGAGGTCAGAGAACTTGATTCCTTCGTCTTTGACTCACCAGAGCCATGAAACTAATATAGATGGAGATCACCAAATCTCTGGTGAACTGACCTGGGCCGAAATGCCTCCCCTTTCCACACCATTTCCACCCAATCACTGGCTGCTTCTCCAGCTCATAGCCCCTTTGTAAGGCAGCTCCACCCTTAGGGGACTTGTCACCAGTCGGAATGCCATGCCACACCTTTGTCCCCAGGTTCTTATCTCTGCATTGGCAGAGCCCTTCTCTCTGTCTAAATCCAGGCCTTGGCTCACAAGAGTCCTTAGCAGAGAGCAAAGCATTCAGTGGATCCAAGAGCTACCTTACCCCCAACCACAACTGTTAACCCTTTACCCAGATGGCATCATTTGCGTTACGTAGGACAGAGCCGATTCACTCTATACTGAAGATCCTTAGGGCATCCCAGTTGAACTCCTCCGTGGAAATGAAAGAAAATGGCTGCCCTAAAGTCTTAGCCTACGAAATTTCTTAAAAAGAGATGTTTTAAATTAACATGTAAAATAATGGCTTTTATTATCACATTTTTATACATAATCCTGTCAAGCTTTCTACCCCGTTTCTCTCTCCCATCCCTTCGTCCCTCTGCACATTTACTCTCTCTAGTTTTCTAGTTTCCACATCGCACATATTCTATGACCGTCTTACCCCCGTGACCTCTTTTTCCACTTAGGCGAATTAACCCGGACTCAGACACACATGGCGTGTTTTCTGTTTGTAATTTTAATGTTTATAAATATGTGCATACATGTTATATAATATTTGTGGGATGAATGGCTATAGGACATGAAACTTCATGATATTGTTAACATCTGATGAATTTTTGGTAAATAGCCCCCCCCCCATCATTCTAGAATATAAATGCAAAAAGTTTACTTTTGGCCCCTTCTCAACCCCAGGATTCAGAACTAGTATACAGTTGGCACTTAAAACTTTTTCTTGTTGTTGGGAATGGAGAGGCAGCTACTCAGTTAAGAGAGCATGCCACACTACTCTTACACAGGATCGGAGTTCAGTTCCCAGCACTCATTCAGATGGAGCGTGAATGCCTATAATTCCAGCTCCAAGATCAGGTGCCTCTTGCCTCTGAGGGCATCTGCACTTACACACACACACACACACACACACACACACACACACCATAATTAAAACTAATAAAAATAAGTCTTCAAAAATATTTGTTGAATGAACATCACAGATTCCTAAGTTTGGTGGCTTTTCAATTATTAAAAGAATTCATGTTAAAACTTCTCTATACGGAAAAAAATGTGTTTTATAGGTTGCTAAAGATGAATAATAACAGGAAATACTAAATGGAATTTGAAAACTGTCCAGATAATGACAGCTTTAATTATCCAAGCACAGTGTGGCTAAATGCTCCATCAGTTTGTGTGGGGCAGAAGTGGGTAATGGGGTGGATATTAATAAATTGAGGATGGTGCTCTGAGTCTCGTAGCAAAGAGACAGTTCTGTCCTAAACAGTAGAGAAATGGGCCCCAGAGAATGCAGTGGGTGAACCACAGAGTGAAAACTAATAACATAATTACATTCTGCAGCCTCATGGAACAGGAGAAGCCAAGAAACAAATTTCATACACTCTTAGTTTTTAAAAGGGGAAATATGATAAACACAGATCCCATTTAGAAGATACTTGAAGTAAAGGACTTTAAAAAAAAAGTCAATAACCCACAAGAATGGTCCATTTGATTTGCCATTTCCCTTGCATAAAAAGATTGTGCCAAGGAATAAAAACAACCAACGTTTGAGGTAGGGGCTAAGAAGAGAACTGACTACAAACTGCCAGAGAAGAAAAGAAGGTTACCCCCCCACACACCCCAAACTGGCAGTTTATGTGAAGAAAATAAAGAGACCTAATCAATTATAAATGAGGAAAATAATCAGGACAGCAAAAAAGACTGGAGGTGCGCTTTGCAAGTGTCTCCGAAGCCAATGAAAGAGATCATTTTAACACGCCAAAAGAATGACGGCACTAAGAACCAGGAGGGCCCTTTGATCTGGGATGAAGGTGATCGTTCAAGATTGGATGTGAGCATCCTTCACAGGCTGCATTGTTTGTCCCTAATTAAAATACTGAACAACTGACGGAGGCGTCCTTTCTTGTGACATCCCAGTGAGAATTAGTTGGTAGTAGCGGGATGTGGTACTTCTCAAAGTGGGTACCTTGCAAAGTGGGGCAAAGTCAGGTTGGGAAAAGCTTGGGCACCGGGAATCCACAGCCCACACAGGTGACTGTAAGTGTGCATTAGTGTGCGGTGAGGACAGCAAGGAGATGATCTTAAATAGTCAATTCTAACCTCAATGTCGGTTGCACAATTTTGTCCAACTTAATGTAATGACTATTTGATTAGGCCTGAGAAGATCTTTTTAAAATATTTATTCATTTATTTATTGACTTATTTATTAGTGTACGCACATATGCAAGCAGAGGTCAGAGGACAACTTTCAGAAATCAATTCTCTCCTACCTTGTGGATTTCTGGGATGGAATTTGGGTCATAAAACTTGCAAGTATCTTTATGCTGAGCCGTCTTGCCTACCTCCTGATAAGAATTTTATATGCCTGTGTTCTCTTTTTTCTTGACATTAACTACCTCTTGACATTAACTACCTATAAATTTATTGACCATATAGTGTAAGTTATAGTTTTAAAATGAACTGAAAGCTCAGTACAAGATAAACATTTAATAAATGATATTTGCTTTTAAATGAATTTTTTAGTAGATAAATACAAATTCTGTATTTGTATTTATATAATACAAATTCTGTCTGTTCCTCTCTTTCCTTTTTTCGTGTTGAGCTTCCTTCTGAAATTTTATTAGCAATTTTGAGCCATCACAGCAACAATTAATTCACAGAATTTCCTATGAACAAGGGGTGGGAGAGATGGCCCTCATATATTCTGACAGGAAGCTAGGCTTAAGAATTCCTTCTGAGAGAATCTTGGAGTAGCCACCCTACTAGGAAGAATTTTTGTGTCATCTGTTCTCAAAGGTTATAAATATCACCAATGAAATAAAAAAGCACTCACTTTGTCTTGGCTAGAGCCATAGTGTTATGATTTCCTGTACTTCCCATAACCAGCTATCAGGCTTCAAAGACAGTCCTAAACCCGTCCTGCAGGGTTTAAGTCCCCCCCAGTCCAACATTTCTCTGTTCTGTTGCATGTCCTAGAGGCATACCTACTGTCCTTTAAAACTCAAACTGATATGAATATTTCTCATCTCAGTTATGAACGAGCATGAGGGACGCTGCTGAGATGGCTCAGCAAGGCACTTGCCACCAAGCCTGACGACCTGAGTTCAATCCTAGGAGAGAACCAAGTCCTTAAAGCTGTTCTCTCACCTCCACACTGGCACTGTGACACATTCACACATTTAGGAGTACACATACATGCTCATGCACACAAACATACACACACACAAATAAACAAACACACACAAACACATACAAATAAGTAATGTAAAACATGTTTTACTAATATGATAGCTAGTTTTAGTTCTTGACCTGACATAATCTAAAATCACCTGGGAAGGGAGTGTCAATGAAGGATTATCTAAATTTGGTTGTCCCGTGACTTGTCTGTGGAGATTATCTTGATTAATGGGAAGATCAGCCCATGGTGGGAGGCACCATTCCCTACGTTGTGATCCTGGATTGTGTAAGAGTAGAGAGAGTGAACTGAGCATAAGCGTGCATGTACTAGTTAATTACTCTCTACTGTTGACTGTTGACTGTGAATATGTTACAATATAATGTAACCATATTCACAGTTCATGACCATATTCACAGCTTCAAGTTCGTGACACCTTGATTTAGCTGAGCCAAACAAACCCTTTCTCTCTTAAGTTGCTTTATTCAGGATTTGTTATCACATCAAAAGGAAATGATAGCGTGACTGATTTCTTTCAAGAACAGGTTTCCTCTGTAAACATCATGGTCATCACTAAGATATCTGTGTCCTAAGTCCAGGTTCAGCACTCACCCACATTCCTCTGGCTACCTTGGCTTTTTAATATGGTCAGCATTGCATTGCATACATTTGGCTTCTCTGCAGTTCATGAACCCCACTAGACTAAGTTCTGAGAGATCAGGAACCATTCCTCTATTATCCATCACTATATCCTGACACTTAGAATAATGTCTGGTGCTCCATGAACGTACATTCATTGAATAAAAGCTCTCATCCTCTGAAACATCCTTCTATTTCTTGGGCCTCCTTTACTAATATCCCCCACTAAAATGAAAGATTACCATTAGCTAAAAGTAGGGTCTGCCATTAGTATTTCTTTTCAGAGTTCTTCATTCTCTCTGCTAATATGTACATGTATAAATATTTAAACTTCCTCTCAGGTTAAATTCACTTCTCCATTATCACATTTCTTCTTTTTGCCTGGATAATTTTAGAAGGATGATCAAACCTAGATATTCATACCAGATGTTAACACATTCAGTATGAACTGACCTTCTTTGTGCACTGCTAATGATTATGTTACTGGCTATAATACCCCGACAAGCAAACAAACTCCAAGGTATTCTTAGTATTCCATTTTCCAATCCTAAGGAGAAATTTCCTTTATAATGACTTTTTTCTATGACATCATATCTCATATACTTACAGAAAAACAAAGCAAGTTTCAAACTTGAGAGATCATCAGAACCATTTGGAGAGATTTTAAAACAAAAACATAGAGCCCTGGCCCTAGAGTTTCTTGATCAGTATGTCTGAGAGAGATCTGCTGGATGAGAATGGGCTTTTCTGCTGGATAGTGTTGATGCTTTGTTAGCATCAAAATATGGTGTCAAAATAATATGTTTAAATGACAAAGCTAACAAAAAAGAAATTAATAAATAACACAAAATCTGGGTGAAGAAGAAATTTCTCTTCAATTGATCATGGCTGAGGAAGTCAGAGTTATTTTAGAACATCATTCTGACACAACACCATAGCTGTAATGATGTTGAGTGTCATTAAAAAGAAACGTGTATGATTCTTTCCAAGAGATTTGGCTACTGAAACTCAAGGAAGCTAAGGTGGTTGGTTCTTGGGAGGAATCACAAAGGGCAATGTTCCCTCCTGGAGACAGGAAGGAGACTTACAAGACTCAGGAAGTAAAAAAAAACGAACAAACAAACAAAAACATATAAGGTCCAGGAAGTATTTTTAACTTATAAGGCCATGGGAGTGCCAGAGGTTATATAATCAATAATGCTTTCTGGGGAGAGGAGATTTTCCAGCCAAGCTGCCTTCAGGTTCAGGGAGTTCCAGATGTGCAGTTTTCATCAGGCATCACCCACGCTAGGGTCAGCTTTCCGGTGTTGCAGTAACCTTTGCGTCACCCATGTTCCTGTAAGCAACTCTACTAAATTCACTGCTTTTCTATGCTCCGCCGGGGGGGGGGGGAATCACTTCTCTGATCTGCCATTTCTGTGATACTTTAGGTGAACAGACAATTGATTACACCTTCCCAGGAAAAGTCACACAGCAGGCGGCCTGGCTGATGGAAGGAAATAAAGATAATCAAACACATCCGTCAAATAGATGAATAATAGAAGTGTACATTGTTTAAAATGGAAAGAATTTGCCCACAACACAGAAGCAGGAGCAGTTACTAGCCTCAGTAACTGTTCCTAATGTAACACACCTCCTAATGTTGACTTTGGAAAATGCATATGACACATGGTCCTTGAGTTTTGCTCTATTCATGTGTCTGGATGAACAAGCTGAGACAATCAGACTTAATGCAGTCCATCTCGAGTCGAAGACTCATATATTAAAGATAATAAATAATAATCCCATTTTTTCACACACTTCTGTACCAGCTTTAAGAAAGCCTTCTCTGGCCATGATAAGTTAGTCGTCCTGACCACCTGTCAATACTTAAGAATACCCCTGTGACCCAGGGAGGGGCACGAATGGATAAAGCATGGAGTAGTGTAGGGGGAAGGGCTTAAGACAGGAATTACAATGCAGACACTCCTACCGATTATACAAAGAGTGAAAACAGGCCAGGGTAAGATGATAGAAGGAACAGAGGATTATGTTGCTCCTGAGTTGCTGCCTTTTATTGCATCGTGGGAGGAAAGACCAAATACATCTCATGACTTTAAAAAAGAAATCTCGGAAGCCGTGACACCGTGAAAATGTCTAAGTGGGTAAAGCCTGAGGTTCTGTATTCAGATCCCTATGGTGTGGTGGTAAGGTGAGGCACATCTGTAACCCCGGTGCTGAGGGAGCAGAGATCTGAGGGGCTCATTGGATTCTAGGGGCTCACTGGCTAGCCGGGTTAGCAAAAGCTGGGAGTTCCAGGCTCAATGGAGAGACCTTGTCTCAAAAAGTCAGGTGAGAATGATAGCAAAAATTACCTGGGGTTAACCTCTTTCTCCACATGTATGTGCATATAATGTATATACATGTTTGTTATGCAGATATATGATGTGTACATGCAGAGGTGTGTGTGTGTGTGTGTGTGTGTGTGTGTGTGTGTGTGTGTGTGTG